>NC_059502.1:11872660-12184770 GCF_914767665.1 Harmonia axyridis | reverse complement strand
TATTGTAGATCTTTGTCCTGAATCAATCGTAAGTAATTGAAGGATATTCAATTTTAATCGTTATCAAAAATATGCCGCTACATTTTCACTCTGCTGAACTATTGCGACGTTTATATTGAGGAGATCTCAAGTTGAGAAAAAAGAGAATTTGGATCAGAGTTGTCTGAAAGCCAGATTTCCAACTCTGAAAAAAAGCTGATATAAAACCAAAAGAGTAATAACACGCAGAATTAATTTGAAAAATAATTTATAGTATGGCCAACAGTGAAATCTAACCCTGGAGTGAGGAACTTTTTTAACTACAGAAAACTTTGGTAAAAATGATTTCGAAGGAATTTCAGCTCACCCAGATAAACGTTTATGTGAATAACAAAAACCTAAATATCTTGAGTTCTACTTGTCCAATATTAATTAAAATTGTTAGGTATTAGGATATAAACTAATGAATAGTGTTAATAGAATATGTCTCTCTGTGGAGAACTGATTTTTTGAACAACAAAAGGCTAACTATCATTGGCGGAGGATTTATATTTCCCCATAAGTACCAGCATAAACTGCAAAGTCTGAAATTTCTCCAACTGTGAAACATTAAACAACGAATACTTGATTAAGCCAACTACGATACATTTCTAAACAGGTTTGCAGTGTGCCCTATGCTTTAATTATGCCAGTCGGACTGCATATCCGAGTTGAACAACTCTTTGGTCCGAAAGTTCTTCACCCCCTTCATGCAGTTTGTATAGCGGTAGGCCCGAATGTTCCGCTCAGAAACGTTCAAAATTGAATTGATGAGAATAAATCACCAGAAATCGGACAGTCACTTATTCAAGGCTAGAAGCCTTGCTATTGCCATCATGCAAGCGGATTTCTGTTGTCCATCTGCAGCCTTTGAAACCGTTGTTGGCCGATATTATCAGAACTTGCGGGTCCTAAACCCGTATATGTGGATGTTAATGTTTGATGTCCTCTATTCGATTGATGTGATACCAGAAGCCGTCGGATGTACATGGAACATGTTCAAATATTTGACCTGGTTGATGGATTTCAAAATCAGTGGGGATATACGATAGCTAGTTCATCAGAGTGAGAATATCTTTAACGGAGAAGAGATTGTAAATGCGAATTTGATAACAACATTTCAGATTTCTATCACTGGATATAGAATAATAATCAAAATACAACTCGATATAAAATTTAATTCCATTAATTCGAGAATAACCGAGCGTTCAATGATGAACTCAATAATTTTTCAGCGTTCATGCGCCAATTGCAACCTTGAAGACCACCCATATACAGTTATGTGATTTTCAGGGGAGCAATTGCTGCATGAATAAACGAGCGATCAAAAGCTCAAGACTGCACGTTAGAGCTCATTCTTTTTTTTGTTATTCGTTTAGAATTCTCTACGTTTCTGATGACGCAATCAATACGAAATTTTTCAAGGATCCTTAGGTTGTTTTTCTTCACATACAAGCCCAATTTCAACTAGAACAGATGTGGTGCAATTAAAATATTAGGTTCTTGTTTAGCGATATACTTCTTGAATTCTTTATGGTTCTAATGACGTAATAAACATGAAATTTTACACGAAGCTTGATATCCTTATTTTTTATTTACATGCAACTCCACCCAATCGGATATAAAATCACGGAAATTTTTTTTCCAATATCTAATTGAATATTTCTTTTCGAATATGTTCCTTGAATTTTTTTCTGTATGTTTTTGTCTTTTTTAATTCCGCTTGAAATTTTGCTAGCATCTCAAAATTGTTATTCTATGTCAACAGTCAGAATCTAAATTCCACCTGTTATGTGGTTACGAAAATATTGGTTGATTTTTTTTTCGCTGCTGTTCAAGTAATACATAACAGACATACCGAAAATGAATAGATGCAATATAGCCCAGTATGCAAATGACACCGTTATTTACTATCACAGTAGAATGCGGAAAATAATTACTAGGCACTTACTGATAGACCTAGACACACTGATGGAATACTTCAAGAAATGGAGATTCAAAGTGAATACATCGAAAACAGTTGCAATCTACTTCGAAGGAACAACGTAAATAAAGAGAAAGCAGTAAACATCAAAACATAAAATTAAACGATAGAATGGAAAAAGGAAGCAACATATCTGGGAGTAATTCTAGATGCAAGAATGAACTCAAACCATCAGATAGAAGAAAATAGAAAAAAAGCAAGGCAGTTGCATGGGAGACTGTACCCGCTGCTCAACCCTAAAGTAAACTTTCCTTAGAAAACAAGCTGAGGATAATAAAAATAGTGCTAATACCAAGCATTACGTACGCAGGAGTAACCTGATATAATACTAAAGACAATAATAAGGATCAGTTGCAAAGTACGCTAATTACAGTAATCAGAACAGCGGTGGTGCCCCATGGTATATGTATAATCAGTCAACAAATCAGAGAAGAAAAAATTGAAACTAAATGATAGTTGACAAACAAATAAAGAATGGATTAGAGACGCTGAGAGAGCATTAGAATAAGGAATTAAAAAAGATACTACAAATCAAAATAAGAATGACAGATTAAAGAGGAAATACCTCTTTCAAAAAACCAAATCGAAAAAAAAAGTGACATGCAGTAGGGTGGAAAGTCTCCCAATTAGGCAACAGTAGAAATGGGAGAAAATAAAAAAAAAGCGTAGGGAATAAAATTCCAGTCCTTATACAAAAAGAAGATCTGTGAGATGCATTTACTATGTGTTTTTCCAATTACATGAGATTGCCAGTCATATGACAGGAGGCTTATCGGCTCTATCGTTAACTGGAAAAAATAAGCGGCTCTATATCGTAAAAAATATAGGGTGCTAACCTCAAAATTGAATAAATCTAGTTAAATCCCTTTCATTCCCCTCACAGCACGCCTGCGAATTCCTAACTTTGGAGAAAATTACATTAGGCGTATACGCAACCCCAAAACGTTACCATATATACACTGCCTTCACAACCGACTTACAATATAGATAAAAATCATCGGGGTGTATAGTCTAGCAAGGTTATAAACGTTTTCTTTATGGTTATAGTCTGACCGTTCCGTCAAGCAACAAAACAACGCAGGGAACAATGCATGGATCCAAGGGTACGGTTTCGACGTCGTAAAATATAATGTTGTTCTCTGTCGTTAACCAAAAAAGTAATACAGATAATAATCGGAAGGGAAAGGATTCAACGGACACATGTGACGATATCAGCAAGGCATGCTGGGACAATCGGCAATTTTCATGGCTCTTACTTCATTTGCGAGATGCGCCATTTTTCATTTGAAAGGACTTTTTGCAACATTGACCGATAAATGTTGGTTTTATGTTTTATTTATGAAAATTTGTGATGATGTTGGACGATGGTTTAATGGTGAATACAGTTACTTGGAAATAAAATAAATGACCTTCCATATCCCTCAGCACACTAGACGTTTTTCGTATCAATTTTAAAGGCCATATTTCAGGTTATTTCCTGGGACAATTTCTGACACTATTAGACTTAGCTTTTTTGACGCTTGCTTCAGGAATAATTGATGAGATACAATTCTTGAAATAATCTTGACGTTATGGTTATTCAACTATCTAAGCAACATAACACGAAGTGAAATACTTCTTCCTTTAGCTAGGGAATTCTCCTTGTTCGCTAGGCCTTGGCTTCTATTCAGTAGATGAGGAAAACTTTTTCCCAGTCTCTTCGTTTGGGTCCAGGTTTTCTTTTTCTATTGGATCGTTCATGTTTGAAGATGTATTTCATTCTATTTGAAGCCATCCTATCAACGTGGTCTCTCTATTCTCTCCTTCTTTGCCTACTCCACTTGACAACATCCAGTATGCCTAACCTTTCTTCTCTGTCTATCTCTCAATGTTACCACGAAATTCTCCTCAAGATCTTCATTTATATCACTTTCAGCTGCTCTGTTTCTGCGCGGATTTTTATGGCATAGGTCAAAATTGGGTCTACCATTGCTTTATGAATTCTAACCTTAGTTCCTTCGAGCATGTATTTGTTTTGCCAATCCATTGTGTTCAGAAATTCAATTTCGATAAATATAACCTTTTATCTAAGTTCATGCATTGCATCTTTGATGTATTTAGTCCTGAAAAACATATTCCCTTCGGAAACTAGGAATCCGCAATATTTGTCATTTTCTCCAGTTCCATCGGTAGAAAAAAATTTATTTCTAATCTCAATTTGTCAAGTGGAAAATTGACGCTGTGAATTCAGTGAGGGCTATGCTACTCCTTGCTATCACATTCCGGTACATAAGGTCTATTAAAATTATCGACCCTCAATCAATTATTCATTACCCCCTCCCCTCGGTTCAACTCATGTTGCCACAGCATAGGCTGATTGGAAAACTTTAACTCATTTTCCGATTCAACAAGACCCTTGTGAAGGATATTGAACTTAAGGCTCGAGAATTTCTCATAGTATTGTCTCGATCAGCAGAACGATTATTCATTATCAGAGCAATTTGTATCCGTCATATATTTTTTCCAGTACGGAGGTCATTCCTTATTTGATATCATCAGTGGTTTTTGTTTCACTGAGGGATAGGTGAAGGTGTCAATAACGAAAATTATACACCTTCAATGACAGAACTCAGTCTTTTCGGCATACGGAGTTTTACTTGAGAACTGTGAGTGTTTTTTGGGGGAAGAAATGAAGCTTTAGAATATTCCCATCTTCAAAAATTCACAAAAAAATTAATTACGAAGAACAATATTTTTCATCTCAGTGTTTTAGTCTTAATAATTTCAGGATAATAATTCAATATAACCACTATAAATGCCGTTAGGACCCATTAGATGTGCAAATCAGAAGTAGATTGATGATAAGGTTAAATGTGAAAAAATTATGCTATAGAATATCTTTTCTTTCTTCAAGAACTTCTTTTTTATGATTTGAGAAATTCAAAAAAAAAGGAAAAAAGCGGAACAAAGTGTAAAGTTGAATGGTTTTTTGTGTGAATTTTTTTGTTCAATAAATATTCATTTTGAAAAATAAAAAGTATTTGTGTGATATGTTTGTATATCATTCGATTTTATTTTATATTTACACTTTATGAATGATTTAATACTCATTGAAAATATGTATGGATATTATTAGATGTACAACATTGCTTCCGCCAGTTTGTAATAGATAGGTGTAGCGATAAGTGGTAGTCGAAATAAATATATCGTAAATGTCATACAATAAGCTTAGGTATTTGTAAACATAACGCCATCGAAATATTAGTCGATTTGTGTCTGCATCAGAAAGTTATTCTCGATTAAACATGTCAGCTTACGTGCAAAATTTTAGTAATTTGCGGGAGGTTTTGATTTTCTGCTTAAATATGAAGAAATCAGCGGTTGAGGCTCGTCGAATGATCTCAAATACATTTGGTGAGGCCACTATTAGTGAAAGAAAGAGCCGAGAGTGGTTTCAACGCTTCATGAACGGTGATTTTGACGTCGAAGTCCAGCCTGGCGGTGGAAGAGAGAAAGTTCTCGAAGATGCAGGCATTACTTGATCAAGACTCGTGTCAAACGCAACAAGATTGGGCAAGATCATTGACGCAACAAGCCATTTAAAAACGCCTGAGAATCATGGGAATGATTCAGAAACAAGGAAATTGGGTTCCGTACGAGTTTAAGCCGAGATATGTCCCAAAATATATACAATAAATAAATCCAACATCGACGCGTAATATACACAGCAACAATTTGCCGTCACCAACACACATCGCCTATATCATCTCCAAAGATGATAAGTTATAGAACCGCCTTTATACGAAACGCCGCATACATTTTTCCGCTTTATTGCGGCCAAATTGATCGTGAAATCCGCGGTAAAAAGGGCCCCACACACCCACCTCCCCCACCCTTCATCGTAAATTGTAACGTATCAAACCGTGAAAGGCGGTTCGAACTTAATTACCGCCGCAGAATAAACTCGACGGCACAGAAAACGCGCTTCGGCTTTGGAGGGGGGGCGCTAAATAGTTTCGTATAATGTATATATTCCGGGGTCCCGGAAAATCCTCCATAATATATTATGGCAGCGAAATTCCCACCTTTTCCGTGTCGTTCATGCGGAAAGAAGCGACGCGTCGAGAGTGCATTAACTGAAACGCGGTTTTCGGATTGGCGGAATAAAACAATCAAGTGTCGCAATTTCGTCGGCGCCCGGGGCGGTGCGGCAGATTTTGCCGCTTTTATATATGCCGGTGTGTGTGAGAGTTTGCCTGTTCGCACTCGGCGACGGCTGGTCGTGTTTTGGGAGAGAATAAACCGCGTTAATGATTCAGAAGATGTGCCTTTTCTGGTTGTGCATTATACAATCATGGGATTTGCGAGGATTGGCGGGGGGATAACCCGTTTGACGTTTTGTTTTTGTTTGTTACTTTGGTATGGAGACTGACGCGGGTTGATTTGGGGTGATGCTTGCGGGAATTATGCGGTTATTGAAAATGATGAAATTTTGAAATATTTAATTGCAATTTTCAAATACATAGTACTTTTATCAACCCTAGTTTGTTATGGTACGCTACCTTTCCCACTAAGTTCTTCAGTGCAGATTCTTTCTTTCAATTCTTGTAAGAAACCTTCATCTGGTAGTTTAGATTAAACTCACTGATTAAAAAAATATAGATATATAGTTTTTATGTTCTATTCACTTCGAATACTTCAATTTCCTTCGAATATATCTAAATTTTTTCAATGAATTTTAAAATTTTTAAAATGTTAACGTTCGACGAAAAATTCGTATGACGCACATAGGCGTACAACTTTGCTTCCGCCGTTTTTTTCCGAAATTCGAAGCTTTATTGTGAAAAAATGGTTATACATTTATGATTAGACGTCGAAGCATAGCCGGGATATCGCCATGATTTTCTGCGCTTGGGATTATTGTAATCAACCCCATTTTCGTTTCCAGTTACAATGCGATGCAGAAATCTCTTTCGTCTTTGCCTTGCAAGCAGCTGTTTACAAGCAAACAAACGCCGGCTTCAACTCGTGCGGCACCCAATTTCTTTGTTTCTGAATGATTCCCATGACTTTCAGGTTTTTAAAAATGGCTTGCTGCGTCACTCCTATTGAGACTGCAATTTCTTGTTGCAATTGACACGAGTCTTGATCAAGTTATGCCTCCAATTCTGCATCTTCGGAAACTTACTCTCTTCCACCGCCATGCTGGCCTTCGACGTCAGAATCACCGTTCTTGAATCGTTAAAACCACTCTCAGCACGTTCTTTCACTAATAGAGGCCTCACCATTTTGAGAGCATTCCATGAGCCTCAACCGCGATGTAAAAAATGTCGAAAAATAATACACCATGCTGCTATTATAACCATATAATATTGTATCATTCCTATCGGAACCTAACAATCACAAGATGTTCCCCACCAAATAAAATTGAATTTTCTGTGCTTTTTCAAAAAAAAATTCTCAAACTGTTAAACAACTTAATTGAAAAAAAATTCCTTTTATAAATCTAATAAATCCTATATTTTCATATGGAGAATAACGTGGTGAAAGTAGACTTTTTCTTGGTTCAGTACAGTTTTTTGCACCCTCGATGAGAAAAAAGAACGGTGATTCCGATAAGGGCTTGAAAAAATCAACTTGTATCAGAAAACCTGAAATTCAAAACAAAAAGAATACGACAGGGTGCAACGCTTGAGAATATCGATACATGATCGGAATTCAAGTCCATGAAGTATTTAATTATGTCCAAAATATGTGGGTGAATTCCATCTCTTCCGTCGAGATATGTTCAAAATATTTGAAATATCAACCCTTGCTGAAATATTCAAAATATAAACGACCAGAAAACTTGAATAACGGCATATTTCAGGTATCTTCTTTTTCCGTTGATTGAAGCCAAGCATTATTTCGTGAAGCTGGCCTTATGAATAGTATATCAGTGGATATTTTTATTTGAACAATAATTCGAAGTTGAATGTGTAACATAAGGTGCAGTAAAAAGAAATACATTAGTTTTATCTGTATCTCGCGTTATATGAGTCCGATCGGGTTCTACTAGATGGTGTGAAAAAGGTGAAATTTCGTACTACAAAAACTTTTTTGGTTCCAGTAATTTCGATGTAAAGAAAAATATGCCATGTCATGTAGCCCTGTTTCAATTGCTCAAGAGCTGAACGTTACAAAAAAACCGTTTGGAACCATTTGCATAAGGCCGGTCTCAAGAAGAAGCTCGATGTATAGGTACCACACGAGTTAACGCAAAAAACTTCATGGACCGAATTTCCATCTGCGAATCGCTGCTGAATCGCAACAAAATCGACCCATTTTTGAAGCGGTTAGTGACTGGTGATCAAAAGTGGATCACTTACGACAACGTCAAGCGAAAACGGTCAAGATTAAAACATGGTGAGTCGGCAGAAAATGTGGCCAAGCTAGGATGACGGATCATTCTATCTATGGCAATTAGAGCCTTGTTTTTCGTGCAAAATAATGGATTTCTTTATCAGTTTCATTCATTGAATCATGAAACAGAAATTAACAAGATGGAAAACGTTGTTTCCAAAAAAACTATAATTGCAGTTCTTCAACAACCAAAACAAAATGAAAATTTACGACAACCTGATGTCGCTCAATCAACGAAATTTTCTGAATTAAACCACTCATCTTTCCACATAAATCAGAGAAACAGAAGTCAAAGGAGCCGAGAGCTTAATATAAATAAACGTACACTACGTTGCCAGAAATCTGTATTCATCCTCGGTTCGCGACAAAGTCGAGTGGGCACTTAGAATAATCCCCGAAAAAACTATTCAGCAACTGCAGGTCGGCGAAGAACGAAACCTTTACGGATTATAATTCGGTCGATCCCCAGACGGGCGAGAAGACCGTTGCGACATCCACCCTCGCAACTTTCGAGGCATCAACTTTTGATGTGTATCGGATAGAATGATAGCAGTTCCTCCCGAATTTACTCTCTCCCCATAGACATATTGTATAAATAAGTCCCCGTTTTTCCTCTTCTCGCTCTGTCGAAGCGGCAAGTTTTTTATTTGTTCCAGAAATTCTCCTCCTTCGTCCGTTTGGGCGCGTCAACCTGGGAGAACAAAAACAAAATCTGAATCTTTTCTTGCCGTCCCACTTGTCACAGGGTGGCGGGATTCACGGGGACCGGGATAATTGAATTTCGGCAATTCATTTTTTGTTTTCCCTGTATTCCTTCCGTCTCTGGTCATTATGGGTTGATGGAAGTTTTTTTTCCTTATTCGGTTTGCGTCTGATCTCTGGTGGTTTCAGAGTTTCACGGATCCTTGAAGAGGAGGCAGAGTTGGACTATTAGATGTTTTAAGTCACTATTTCTGCTGACTAGGCAGGGATAATCTATAAATTGTACATTGAATTGTAATGAAGGCTCCTCTCGTTAAATTAACTTCATTCATATAAATTCTGCGAAACCTCTAGAAATAGTATATTGTGCAACAAGTGGGGAAAGCCTGAAAGGCGAGTGCCGCAAATACACGAGCGAGAAAAGGACTTTCTCCACATATTGCACACTATACTTTTCCTACAACTGCACAAATTTCAATAATTCAAGTCATGACTTGATTCAAATCAAAATGACCTTCGTTGACAGTATGTTCTTATTTCTTGCGTTTCCATAGAAACGACTCAAAAGCCCAATTTCATTGGTCTACCAAGCTAGGTGTGGGCAAAGTGCCGTGGTGAATAATATTTCCCACAGTATGAGCAATACATAGTTCTGAAATTGAGTAAGCTATGAAGAATACGCTACTTTCCATAGCAGTTGTAGGAAAATATTGTTTCTCTAATTCTGTGGTTATTCCGTTCATTCTTCCACATCTTGTAGAACAAAATCGTGCGAGAATATATCAGAAACGCACAGTTTTCATGGTTATATTTTATTATTCTATGTTGGTACTCCGAACTTTCCGCCACGGCTTTATCTGTCGATTATTCAATTTGCCTTAAAGAAATCAGTTCTGCCAACCAACATTTTTCAATGCAAAAATCACTAAAATATATATATGGAAATATTTCATTAATTTCAATGAAAATGCAATGAATTAGAGAAAATAATGTATAATACTCGTACAGAAGGCTCATTCTACCACTCGTTCATTCCAAAACTCGCCACTTCGTGGCTCGTTTTTGAATTTTGAACTCGTGGAAGAATATCAATGCCTTCTGCACTTGTATTATAAATAACTATTCTCCACATGATGTTCCAGAATAGAATTAAATATATTGTGGAATTTTCTATGGAATTCAGAGACATATTATTTTTTCTTTCTGGTACTAATGGTTCCCAAGTATTTGCTTATCGCTTCCTGAAAGTACATAAGGAATTCTAATGAAGAAAGCAAAGGTTATAAAATTCTCTTTGTGAATCGAATCGATTTTCATGATACATATTTTGCATTCATTGCAAAGTCATTATCACAATCGAATAGTTTCAATCAATGTTCCTTATTGAAAAACTCCTGTATTCAACATATGTAGCCTATGGTGTGGATATCAGAAGACTTTATAGCATTAGACCAGTATTCATTTGAACGCTTATAACTTTTCACTTGAGCCAAAACTGTAATATACAGTGAATGACGAAAGTGTTCATCTGACGAGATCAAAGGCTGAAATCTATGTAAAACTTCAAAATTCATCTTGTACATTTTAGATACCTACCACTATTCCTTCGTCTAACTAACAAAATACAAAGAATTCGAACAATGTCATACATATCTCTCAAGTACGCGCATGAATTCTTGAACATAGTGGCGTGAACGCAATTCTAATCAATGAAATATTTTTATTTGATTATCATCACTCAATAATCGAGTAATAATATTCCTTTTGGAAATAGGTGAGCGACTGAAAAAGTAGTGATATTATCCACAATTTCGAAAAAAATTGTTACATCAGCATAGGCACAGTTGGTTGATCCCATTCTTTCGATTCAGATCCTTTTGAACTTAATTGCAAAAACGTAGTATTAGAATTAAATGGTTCGAAGCGTCTGATGCGGGGTGTCAAATCTACACTTTATATAAAAAAATGCCACTTTCCGAAGGCTAATTTTTAATTCCAATGTATTTTCGATGTCTGTGTTCTAAGCGAGTCTTCCTTCTCATTTTGGACTCTCGTGGTGGACATACTCACCGGTTACGATGCCAGAGCTCTTCAGATATTGTTGATTTTCTGTAAAGAAAAAGAGATTAAATTAAACGATTATGCTCATTTTCACAATAAGTGAAACAGTAAATAACATTATCTCAATTCTCAATCGATCAATAAAAATTGGAGACTTTTATGAACATTTTAGAAAAAGTCTAAAGGTGTTAAATCACGATATCAGGGTGGCCAATTATGGTGATTACTCTTAGAGAAATATTATGGTCTGGAAATATTTCTCGCAAATTTTATGATTGTTTTAGTGGTACTTAGCACCGTCTTGTGGAAAATAAACTTCGTCCACATCAATAGCTCGAAAATCAGACCATAAAATATTATGAACCATTTTTTTAGTGATTTGTAATAATGATGCAGTTTTTACTTGTCACATGTCAAAAAATGACAGCTTCAAAAGTGAGAGCTGACCAGATAGCCGACTATTCAAAATGAAACATCTCATTGAAAAACCCTTCAACTAAAACTTCATACTTCAAAGATGATTGAATTCGCTCGATATTTTCATCCCCTCGAGAAAATTTCAAATTTTCAGTTTGGTTTTAAAATGGGTTTACGTCAAATACTAAACTCCACCTTATAACCTAACAGGGAGTTTCATTACGCTACATAATTGGAAATAATAAACCGATGCAATAGCTTCAAATTACATGATGAGCGGAGGTCAAACATCATCTTCCTGATGACTGACCTCATTTCAAAGCGGCTCTCGCCCCACCAAGAAAGTAGAAATATTCCATGTTGATCGTTAATTTAGGAATATATTTTCTCGTGAAAGCAGCACTGAAGATAATTTTATTAATACTCATATTCGAGCTCTCCAGGTTACTTTTAATTAAATTCAATCTGTGTAACAAGTATGGGACTGCCATGATATTTTAGCTTTATTAAAAGTTATAAACCTACGGAGAGCACGGCGTCGACGGGGCTCCTTTGGCAAATAGAAATAGAAAAAACACGTTGGTGAGAACCAGGTCCGAGGCATGGAAAAATTGGAATTTCGGAGAGAAAACAAGGCAATTCATAAATTCGAGTATGTTTTGGTTCGGAAATTTGATATTCGGGAAAACCTATGACTCTCTGAGTTGAATGTTCGGGGAACTTTTTCCGCGAGATTTTTCATTCCATTCAATGTAATAACTCTTTTAAAAAGTTGTAGAGTATCTATTATTGAATTGAAAGTATTTAATTAACAAGTTACTTGGTGCATTGTATCACGGTTAAAACCTGAAATTTTTGCATTTTTTTTTCGAAACAGTATCATTAGGTTTAATAAAAGATACTCGCTCTGCTCGCCGAAGGGGCTCCGCCCCTTGGACCCCGTCACTATGCCGGTAGATCCTTCACTGGGTATCCCTCTAGAAAATAAAAGATTTTTTTCGGAAACCATGTATCGTTAGCTGATTTTAGACGATTCACTCGGTATCCTATGCTGATTCTAGGGTAGAATTCTATAAGACTTCTTTCCTAGAACATACCGGTTCGCCCTTGCTCACATGAAAATATTTGATGCAAATAACTTTCCATGACGACAAACCAAGGGCGGTCCTAGCCTTAAATTTTGAGGGGGTTCGCCGTTAAGGGTTTCGAGTTTTTCTATGGGACCAAATCCCAGATTACACCGATATCGAGCTTAACCTCTCAAAAATATTTATATTTAGATATTTATATGAATATTTATACAGGGTGTTTCAAGTTCGAAGGCCTATTAGACGTTTCTGGAGAACGGGGCCGATTTGAAATCTGAAAATTCAGAATATGACATTGTTCATGATGACCTATTCAGCTGAAATATCTTAGAAGTTCTGGCACTTCCGGTTATACAAGAATTAAAAAAAAAATTCTTCGAAAAAAATATTTTTTTTCATTTTGTGTCTCAGATATTATAAAGATTTCCATTCTCAATTACTCTCTGCTAAAATTATTGCGTTAGTTCTCATAGTTTTCAAAATATTAAGAAAAAACCGTAAAAAAGAGAGAATTTCCATAGTCACTATCACGTGAATTATTTTCACTGTGAATATCCTATGCGTATACTCAACTCACTTTCACAAACTAGAATGATGTTGGAATATCGTGCATATCTTGAATTTGAAAAATATCATCACAGGGTGTTTCAAATATTGTGCCAAAAATTGTGAACAAAATTTGATCATAACTTTCGATTTTCAAATCAGAACCCTATTTTTTTGTGATTTCGTTGAATTCTATGGTAAAAATAAGGGTAGTGTTCAAACATGATTATGCTCTCAAATTCAATAATTCAAGAGTTATTCCAGATTTTATGAATTTATGTTATACGTAGGGTCAATTTCATTCAATCTGTTTCTAGAGTGCGTTTCAAATATTCAATTATTTCAAAGTGACAGGTGTACTCATTATTGAATCTAGTAGATTATAATTTGATGATATGAATCCCCGTTATTCAAATAATGAAATTCTGGATCTATTCCATATCCACGGCGAATGCAACAGAATTGTTTCGAGAACTTGTCGAGCATTCAATCAGAAATATCCACATTTACCACCAATTGACGAGAAGATAATTCGGAAGGATGTTTCAAACTTTCTGTTACTCCCTTTTCATCACCACGCTGATTTTTTCCTGAATTCATAAAATGTATTCTACCGCTTTTTCATATGAATAGAATTGGCACACAGGAGTCCTGCATGATTTTATTTCATTTGGTAGGTAGAGGATTTTTTCTTCTAGGTAGGTACTCCATCCAGTATAATGGATATTCATGAAGTATGCAACATCCTTTCAAGTAGATGAGGAAATTTCTGATTTAAAATTTGATGAGTTCTACCAATAATTCTATTGCATTCATCGTGAATATGGAATTAGATATTTATAATACAAGTGCAGAACTTATTGATATTCTTCCAAGAGTTCAGAATGACCGAGTGGTAGAATGAGCCTTCTGTACGAGTTTTAAACATTATGTTCCCGAATTCACTGCCTTTTTATTGAAATTGACGGAAATTTCCATAAATATCAATTAGTGATTTTTGCATTGAAAAATGTTGGTTGGTAGAACAGTTTTCTGTATCACAAATTTGACAAATAATAGATAAATCCGTTCCAGTCTATTTTGTTCCACAAAATGTGCCGGAAAGAACTGATTTGCCACATAATTAGAGAAAAGTATATCCAGAATTTTGTCATTTGAATATCGGAAATTCAATTCGTGAAATCAAATTAGTGAAGCTTTGATAATGAAAATACCTGTCACATGTAAAGTAATTAGATATTTAAATTTCTATGGTCATAGAGTATTATTGCTAGTCTGTCTGAAAACAGATCATTACGATAATCCCAAGCACATAAAATCATGTGGATATCCCGGCCATGCTTCCACGTCGACGGCTAAACCTAATATTCTCGGTTCTAAGGTCATGCTCAGTATTTGGTGGGACCAGCTCGGCGTAGTGTATTATGAGTTGTTAAAACCGACTGAAACGATCACAGGCGATCGTTATCGAACGCAATCAATGCGTTTGTGTCGAGCATTGAGAGACAAACCGCCGCAATACGACGAGAGAGTAGATGAATGGATTTTACTGCATGACAATGATCGACTCCATGTTGCGAAAGTCAAGATATACTTGAAAAAGTTGAAATGGGAATTAATACCCCACCCGACGTATTCTCCAGACGTTGCTTCCTCGGACTATCACTTGTTTCGATCAATAGCACACAGCCTGGCTGACCAGCACTTCCTATCTTATGAAGAATTAAAAACTTGGATCGATTCGTGGTTCGCTTCAAAAGATGACCAGTTTTTTCAATTCGTACGCTGCTCGAAAGAAGTGAGAAAGTAAAGTGACCAGCGATGGGCAATATTTCGAATCATAAATGTATAACCAAATGTATATTTACAATAAAGCCTCAAATTTCGGTAAAAAAATTTGTACGCTTATGTATTTGTTATATTGTAATATATTTATTTACTTATCACGGTCTTATCTATTCAGGTAGAAATTAAAAAAAAATTGTAAATCTATTGTTTCATATGAAAAAAAAGAAGACAATTGGCAAGTATAACACAACATCAAATTTGGTCTGTGAACCCTTTGAAAACCTTGTAATCACAGCGTCCTCGTCAACATCAATGTCCCTGTATATGTTCAGGAGTACTAAACTGAATCCGATGCCAATATCGAAAAAACCAGAATAACACCATATGAACTACCATTTATTCATTTCGAAAATAAACTTGCCGAATTTTCTGCTCGAATAGCTGTGCGAAAATTATGAGTTTCCATACAGTTTATCTATTAATATGAATTTCCACCAAGTAAAAAACCGATCCCATCAAGAAGATCTGGCATACAGGCAACGTTGCAGATTATTAGATTATTAGACCTAATATTAGGTCTATGCAGCTGACAGACGTTACGTATTAAACATGATGGCCGCCGCCATATATAAACAATCGATAAAATCATCGATTTTGACGAAAAAAAGGCATTTTTATTCCAGGGAAAGCTTGAAATGTGATTAATTAATCATTTCTAACGAGAATCAGTTAATAAAATACAAGAAAACTAGCTATTAATGTGGATAACCTCACCTTCATTAGGCCAATTTCACAATTAAAAAAAAAAAACTAGCTGAATTAATGAATTTATGACAGCGGATTCGTGATCTAAGACCCAAAATATGTAAGTCTGCGAAATTTCATCACTTTTGAATCATTATTAAAATTAATTCTATATAGTAAACATTGTTTTTCTTTTCAGAAGATGGATTATTTTCGTTTGGATGAATAATTATACAGGATATTTATTTGTCGAATATCAATTTGAAGTATCTAGAGATGTTGGACCAATTCAAGTCTGAAAATTGAGATTAAAGCTTCAAATTATTAACTAATTTGTAAAGAAATACACAATATTTGATCAACAATTATATAGGGTGTATATATATTCGAAGTAGTAATTAGACATTTTGAAATCTGAAATTCTCATTTCTCTAGAAATGGCAATTCCTTTCTTCTTTGAAAAATTTGGGAAAAATGCATAATCAAAATGTGAGAGTTATTATCAGTCAATAGAAATAATACCTGAAAAAGAAACTGCATTCAATGTTTATTTTCAGTTTTGACAAATATTGAATTTACATAATCATTCGATAAGATCTATGAAAAGACCTACAGTGAAATTTTGTTTTAGGGATATTCAGTATAGCTATAATAAACTAAAAAGGGGCAGAATGAATAGATCTACCTTTCAAAAACCCATGGCTAATGTTGCCTTACAAGCAATCATAATAATATCAGTAACATCTTTGAGAAATCAGGTTATGAGAAGTCCCTCATTTCCGAGGTTCATCAATACTTTTTTCAGTTGAGCAACAAATTATTCTTCCATTTCATAATTTATTAAGAAATACAAGGAAGGACACCTTTTGAAATCTAAAAATTTGGTTAATAGTAGGTTATTTTCCATAATTTATAATATTGAAAGACCAATTGGACATTCCTGAAGAACTAAGGCGTTTTTAGAATCTGAAAATTGTATCGATGAATTTTGCATACTCTTCTTGAAGGTATATGGACAAAAATGATTTTTGTGGGTTCTGGTGAATGATCAAAGGGATACAGGTAACAATTTCATTAATACCAGTCGAGATGTAGTGATCATATTTAAGAGATGATATAGAAATTTCACTAGATAATTCTGATTCAGTGGAGGACAGCTGAATTAAAGCTTAATCGTGATGGTTCGTTACGTTATAGAGCAAGCTTGTAGCTCTGGGTTTTACTCAGAAGTAAATTGAACAGGGAAATATATATAGTAAATGAAATTTTGACAGATATAAGTTAAAAAAGATCAACAATTGAGCATTGTATTTACATAAAATCAAAAAATAACTTGCTAACTGTTGTTGCATTGTACGTGGATGACTTTTTTGTTTTAACAAATGTTAATTCTGAATGAATATATCTGATAGAAAATTTAAGTGATAATTTCATCATAAAGAATTCAGGGAAAGCTAAAAATGTTTAGGGATGAATATCACTAGAAATTATGAAAAAGGTAGTATAGTAATTGTTTATATTCTTCAAGTATGTATTGCAATAATTCAGCATGTCTAATTGTAAACATATGAAAACTCCTTTGAAAACTTAATTGAAATTTGATTCAACAAAAGAGAGTTGTAATGATGAACCATATAAGAAATTAATAGGTTTATTAACGTCTTTAGCAGTATTAACTAATCCTGATAAAGCATACTCTGTTAATCTCTTGAGTCAATTTAATAATTATCTCATTGAACACTGAAAAAGTGCAAAATTCATTTCAAGATGCAAGTATAAAGTATTTTATACCTACATTGAATTGCTGGAAAATTTATACCAATTTCGAAAGTAACTGCCATGTCAAAATTCTTCATATACTGAATGATCCTTCAAATTTTATTTCTGTTGTAACATTTTGACTAGTAATTAAAGTGAAAAATTTGAACTGATTTTATATATGTATATAGTATAGCTATAAATGAACAACCTGAAAAGAGACAGAATGAATAGACTTGCCTTTCGAATACCCATGGCTTATGTTACCTCATAAGCAAATTTAATATCTAGGTAGAACCTTTTTGAGAAATCAGGTTATAAGTTTGAGAGTCTCTTAATTTCCAAGGTTTTAGTTGAACGACAAATAATATTATGATAATATAACAGGGTATATATGGTTGAAATTATTCGTATGAAAGATTTCACAACGATTTGATTTCTTCATTATAAATTCAACAGCACTGCACTCAAATTCTTCAAAAACTGATAGGTCACTTATATTTTTGCACTCTTCAGTCGTAAAAGTGTATATTTTAGATATTCCAAAAACACATGGAAATTTTTGAATGTCATCTGACTAACTTGGCTCTTTTTCCAGTAATAAAGCCAATTGTGAATTATCTATAAGGAGTTTTTCTATCTGTTTAATACATGATCAGATGAAGCTTCTGTTCTCTTTTGTAGTTCCATCTTCTGTCGCAATAGATTCAAATTCTCACGAAAGAGAATGTAGTTTTATAGTTTGTGGAAAATAAACGAAAAATTCCTGAAATAAAGTAACATTCATATCCAATTGAATGATACAAACACTTAAAACAAACCTGAATTGAGGAAAATGCATTCGATGATATCAATGTTCATTTCCAAATTTTGACAAATATCTATCGAATTTTCGATTCGCCGAAAACTTTGCATTTTATCTGTCGGCATTTATTTAAATATTGAATAACAATTTTGGAAACTGCAAACTTTTTCAAGAACTTTCATATATCGAAATGGAATATTTATTATTAACATGACACTGACAGCCAAATTGTCCACAGATACCACAGAAATATGGGACTTGAAATGTCAAAATGATCCGAAACACCCCGTATACTCGAAAACCGCGGGGAGAATCGAAGGTTTGGGATTTTTCCCGGGATCTCCAGACGATTTTGAGGGGGGTCTTATTCTTGTCATTTTTGCTCTAGATGGTCCCGTTTGGGCTGTGATTTTACGTTTAAAGTTTGACGTATATGTGCAAGCGGTTTTATATATACTTAGATATATCCTCATTTTTTTTTTTAAATAAAAAGGGTGTTTAAAAACAACATATGTTTTTCTGACGGAACTCCTGTTTTTTATTGAATATACAGATATGCTTAAGACAAACAGTTTTTGAAAGATTTCGATTTTTCATTAATTTTTAAATCTTTTTGATGGGACCATTAGATGCGTGGAAACTTCCCTAGAAATATGAACTACTAATTCATTGTCATCGATTCGAAATTGATATGGAAAAAGGAGAATGAATGAATAAGACAATAATCAATAATCAGGAGTTTTTCTTGCCACTTGGAAATCAAAGAGTCCAATACACTTTCAAGAAAGGGAGTACGAACGCCATTTACTGGACCACCACTTTTCTGTGATACACCTATAAGAATGAAATTCTAGAGGAGGGGGAAACCCAAGCAATACTACTCTATCGGAATCTCACATCAGGGATGGATTACTGCAAAAGTTCTATCGAAGCTTCAATAATGCAAGATCAAAAAGGTATTTGGATGCCAGTAACAACATTTCACCTCTTACTTCCTCACAGGACACTGTCGTGTTAGAAAGCATCTGAAAAGAATTGTATCACCAGAAACTGACTAGTGCAGATTCTGTGGACAGAAGGAAGAATCCCTAGATCATCTGGTCACAGTTTGCCTCGCCATTACTATATACAGAGAAGTAATTTGCAAGTGTGGAGAAGCAATCCTATGAAGCTTTTCCATATACTGGAAATGATTTGAACTCTAGAAAAGACATAAAGATCACGGTGCAAGGTTACAATAACATTGATCAGTAAGAGTTGGAACATAGGAAATGTTCACTGTCGAGCATGATTCTTGAACAAATAATCTGTGATTGTCACAACATGACAGTAAACATACGTTCACGCTTGGCAATTCAGATGGGATGGGGTTACTTTCAATTCCTCTTCTTGATAGTGCCAATCCATTATCGGATTTTGGAAATCATTCGGCTATTGTGACTTTGTTCACCGCTGCCCGGAAGGGTCCAAGTGTTGTCGTCGAGACCAAACTCTCAAATTCCTGAGCCACGAAATTCTTCTCCTGACAGGACCTCTCCTTCCCTCGATCTTGCCTGCAGAATCAGCTGGAGCAGGCCATATCTTTGTTCATTCCGCTTGATGTGGCCAAAATACTCCAGTTTTCTCCTCTTCACAGTGTTGATAATTTCAGTCTTTTCATCAAGTAATATCAACACCCTCTCTTTGGTTATGCGCTCTGTCCAACTGATTCGGAAGATTTTTCTGTAGAGCCACATCTCGAACGCTTCTAGTTTTCTACACGAAGCTTCTGTAAGCGTCCATGACTCTACTCCATACAGAAGTACAGGAAATCCATAACACTTCAGAAGTGTAATTTTGGTTGTTTTGTTCAGGTCGTCATTTGTGAGCAGTTTTATCATTCTAATGAATGCTGCTCTGTCCTTATCGATTCTACAGCGTATTTTCCTTGAATTATCCCATTCAGCATAGGGCCGAGGTGAAAAGCTGTCTTTCAATTAGTACATGAATAGCCATTTAGACTGAAAAAGAATGCATACTCTAGTAAGTGTAAGGGAGAAAAAGCTTTGGTTTTTGATGCCTAGATATCACATTGACACAGATAGTCCTGATGCTACTGCTGGCTTGAATGTCCTCTGCTTTCTCTAGGTCATAACTATTGGGTGGGTTATGCAGTCTATCACTTTTCACCGACGACATGTTTCTCTGTGGTTAACTCTTGATCCAGACTTCTACCAATCCCATATTTGTTTCAAAAGTGTTTGGTGCTCTTCGTTTGAGCGAAATTCTACGTTATTATTGTAAAGGCAAACTTTCAGATATTCATAACATTATTCAGGAACCTGCGTGAAACGAGGAAGGAAGCAACTTTCCATAGCCTGTATATTGATTACCTCTATGCTAAAAACCCCACATTTGGCAAACCATTTCGATGGTAAGATGAAAAATCGATCCACCCATTAAAAAGGAGAATATTTGCAGCTGAGGCGTTCAGAGGTAGGTAAAGAGGGCGATGTTGGCCTTATGAATATCTTTACGTGAGGCAATGAGTCCAATACGTGCTTCGGTTACGTAGTCTATCCCCTTAAATATTGGAGTCCGTTCGGAAACTAACACTTTTCTGGATATTCGTCGCGCCACTTGATGTGATCGTGTACCACAATGGGTCCGATCGTGGGTAACCTCTTTGAATAATCCATCGAATTTCAGTTCCCGGCGGCCAAAGTTATCGTAGCGATAACAATGAAGCAGCGGCGTGGGATTGCTAACCTAGGTGGTGGTGCTGCAATTTTCCTTTTTGTCGAAGAATTTTCTATGATCCATTGTCGAATGAAAACGATTTTTTGGTAACGTTTTGATATGGGATATTTCACTCAGCAATTTCAGCTAACTATGCAATTTTTATTTGATTATTCCGATTTTTACTTGACGAAAGTTCATTTTGGAATAAAAATAATATTTTAATATTTTTATTTCCACGACAACTGTCTCAGCAGGCACTGTTTTTTCTCTTTTATTGATGTTATTCGAATGTTTGTATATTTTGATGGATTCCTAATTCGTTCACTAGTAATAGGTCTTTGTGTAGGAGATAATCTCTTTTTTCGACCATAAGATGTTGTATGTCAGTGAGAGAAGGTTCTTCGAGTGCGGACTCCGTTAGGTTTGATAGAACTTTCCGAGTGAGAGAGGCATATGTTCATTCAACTGCGGATAATTTCGTGTCCAGTAACGTCCCACAGGGATCAGTCCTGAGTGCCAATCTCTTCTTGTTTTATACGCCTGATCTGCAAGGACCCTTAAAGACGATTTGTGGGCTGTGGAGGATTGATATCGAAATGGTTGTAGCTACCACCAGTAAATGCCACTTTTTATAACTAGTCTCAATATGTAGTCGATGATCACTGCTTGAATCCTGTTGACCACTATAATGATCTGGACATTATAGATGTCCAGATCATAATAACCACTATAATGATCTGGACATTATAGATGTCCAGATCATGATAGTGTCATATGTCCTATGATTTGAGCTGGTGCCACCTCGAAAAGGCTGTGGCATCAAAAGCCCGACAGATGATCTATTTGATTCAGAGATCGTTTAGGAGTCTGGCAACCTATCCAGCTTATTGTAGTTATGTGCGTCCTTGTATGGCATATGCTGAACCGGTGTGGTACCCATCTCTCAGAAGCAATCAACTCCTCGATCTCATCGAGTGTTTACAGCGTACAAGAATTCTCTTTGGGAGGATAACTCGTTTAAGAATACTGACTCTTCAAACCTTTGGGGATTGACGAGATTGAATGATCTTATTGTGACTGATAGGGCTTTGCATGTTTTGGGCGGAATCTGGATCACCTCTACATGAGAAGCAGCACCAAAGTTCGTGGCCATGCCTGCAAACTAGCGAAAAAGAATTAAACGTCTAAGCAGGGTCAAACGTTTCTTCCAACAGAGTTCTCGGCAGATGGAATGGGTTGTCACATAGTGTTGTTGTGAAAATTCAGTTAATTCCTTGAAAAACCGACTCAACCAGTTCATTCGAGATCAGAATTAGGGATTCACAGCTTGAAATTCAAGTTCCTTGGATGAAGCTCAAGCCAAGTAGCTTGAGCTTGACTTGAAATCAACTCAAGCTCAAGTCAAGTAGTAGTTTCTCAATGTCGAGTCAATTACTCAATAAATAACTGACTAGACATTGAAAAACTACTACTTGCTTTGAACATGAGTTGATTTCAAGTCAAGCTCAAGCCAAGTAGCTTGAATATCCAGCCAAGCCGTGAGTCCCTCTAGAATCGCCTCTAACTCATTTGAGTAGGTATCTGTAAATATGTGCGGGTTTCTTTATTATTCTAGTATTTTATGAATAAGTAGTTTTGGGTTTATGAGTGAAACCTCTACGTCATTTATTTCTCAATGAAAATCAGCAACACCGTTCGTGTTCTTGGACTTCGTTTTTCGCAGTACCAAAGTAAATGAACACATTCTCATGTTTTATTTATAATTCTCATATTAATGTTCACATCAACCAACAGTATAACATCCTCATAATTATTAGTCTGATCGACCAACCGTACAGTCTAATCTGACCGGAGAAACCCCCAGTGTCCAGTCCTGTCTCATAATGAGTTAATTGTGATTGATTGGGTTATTTGATTATTCCAATAGCTACCGCTGCCTACAAACGTTCCATGATAGAATGCAGTAAATTTACCGTAGAGACAGAGTGCCACTTAATCCCTATTACTACCATTCCTTCGCCAAGGGACACCAGCGACCCAATAACATTATGGCATCAGGCCTATTCTTCACCTGAATGAGCTGTTCAATATTACATTTCGCTTCACTCAGATGGAAATCACGTGCGATCTTATCTTTTAAGGGGTTGAATGAAATCCAATTTGATTTTTATTTTTGCGTGGGCGTCTACAAAAGTTACTATTTTACATGATATGTTTCCCAAACATCATTGAAACGATAGAATTAAGAGAATATTCCAATTGAAAATTGCAGCATAGCTTATAAATTTGAATAATTGATTTTATGGCATGGCTTTCAAATGACAAAAAATTACAAAATAGAACCATCTAACAATAGAAATTTTTGTTCTCGTTACACAAGAGGTTCCATTGGATTGACATCTAAAGGACTATTTTTGCCATAACGTGAACTAAAGCTCGCCTTTCAGTTCTACAGTTCTAATGAAGTCCAGTATCTGGAATTGTTTCAAGGAGGCTACTTCCTCACTTCTACATTTCTATAATTTCTTGTCGAAAGCAGATTTTGCATTGGCTAGTGATCCGGAGTTTTTTCTCCTCCCTACAGAATTTGCACCACTAGACTCATTCTGATGCGACAATATCCTGTAAAGAATCCAGTGAGGAGTGTAGTATACTTTTGTACCTTCACCTTTACTTTTTTTGGTGAATTCGATTTTAGAACAGCATATCAAAAATCTCTCCAAAAACGTACATTCCAAAAAGGTTAGGAGAGATGGTCACACAGATGTTGACGTTTTGGAGACCTCGAGAGGCGAAGAGAAGTATAGGAAGACCGAGAAAAAGATGGATAGACGACATAGTCGATGTAGCCGGCAAGCAATGGATGAAAACAGCAAAAGACAGAGAAACATGGAAAAAACTGGAAGAGGCCGTTGTCCCACACTGGATGAAAGAGGGCTAAAGAAAAAGAAGATATCAAAAATGAAAATTTTAATCATATACCATGGATTCTTCAATAGACTGGACAAAAGTACAGAATCCAATAATCCCACCTGAAGAAGTCATGGTATGTTTATGCTTTCCTATCTCGACTCTCCAAGAAGATTCACGTTTTGCTCCAGATCAAATATTTCGATGACCATCAGTCCCCTGGAGAAACACTCCTGGTATTGCTCAGGATAAGAAATGTGTGTTGCTGACCTATACCAGGAAACTTCTGAAGCTACCACGAGCTGAGCTTCAGGTAATGGTGGGACTGCTGACAGGACACTTTCGGTGCAAATGCTTTTTGTATCGCATGGGTAAGTCGGCAGATGAGATCTGCAAACACTTTGGAAAGGAGGAGTTCTGGATAATCACGAAGTAATAGCTAAGGCCACTAAGGATGTTGTCGGTTTCATTAACAGCATCGACGGCCTCCCTGGGTTTGTATGAATAGGTAGAGTTAAGAACAAAAGATCAAATTGGTCGCAGTTTCCGGAAGGCTAACAGAGCCGCAACAACCCCGATTCCGTGAATAGTAATAATAATGACCATCAGTGAGTGGTGCACTCTTCTAATCATTAACTTCCTGATAAAGGCCCTTTCAGCTAAAGCATCTATTCTTAAAATTCCCTACAAGTGTCAGGCAAGCAAACCTATTTTTCGCGATCTAACCTATTTTGAGATTAGGATAAGGGATTATATGATTCGTACAGTCCAAAAAAAAAAAGGTTGAGGTTTGTGGGTACGTCGTATTTTTCAAACAAGAAGTCCCACGCTGTTCCACCTTCCATGAGGTAGTTCGTATATGAGGATTCTCCCTACCTAACATTTATTTAAAGCCAGGTGGAAAACCCATTAGACAACGGCTAAAAAATCCAGAATTTTCAAATTCTGATGAAGATCCCGACCATGAAAGCCTTCAGCCTTGTATTCTCATCTCTCTCACTGAGTCTGAAATCATTTTGAGCTCAAAAAGTTCTTAAATAGATCGCACATCAGCACGAGAGAAGCCAATTACTCATTCACAAATATCCCTACGAATAAACATCAAACGAAGGATCAGAAATATTTCTTCAAACTTCCAGTCACTCCCTGTTTACATAATGACTCACCGAAACCAGTCTCAGATTACACAAACCCCCAAACTAAAACCTCCACCGTGGCAAAAATGAAGGCAAGTAGATGAACAAACAGGTGTGCAAAATAAAGCACATTAAGGAAATGTAAATAGAGGAGTTAGAGTTCATTATTTAGTAACGATGCTTTTACCGCATGTCACGTAATTCGTGGCAGACCTGTCTGTCGCCAGATAAAATGTGAGATGTTACATTTTTCGAATATTAGACGACAGCTTCGCGTTGTTTGGAAGTGTCACAGTTACTCCTAGCGATGCGGCGTTTTTTTTTTACGCAGAGGGCTGGAGTGACATATTGGCACAATTTGTGGGCGTTCGGTGCTGGTTTCTCACGTGTGGATCGACGAATCCAATTCAGGTGAGTGCAGAGCTGTTATCTCAAGTTCTGACGGTTAAGGATGAGCGCTGAGGACGCAACATATTTCTTGGTTCGAGCGTCGAATTTCAATATCGAGGAATAATCCGTTTTGGCGAAAATGAGATGGGGGTCTTTTTTTTTCCTTCGAGCTAGAAACTTAAGGTTGATTATTCAGAAGTCAGACGCTGTGTTAACCGACAATCATGTGACTGAAGTTAGGGTCTTGTCATTTTGGTTTATTATTTTCTATGAAGCCTTTGGAATCGTTCGAGAGAAAATAATTCAGAAAATATACAGTTTATTTTGAAAACTAACAGAAATTCAATGTTCTGGTTCGGACTTATTCAAAACCTCTCGAATAGGGAGCCGCTATTTCAGAAAGAGAAGAAAACAGTCTCTAAAGAAACATATATGAAATATGTTGCAGTTGCCCCAAAGTATGAAGTTAGTGAATGAGCTTCATGGAAAAAGGGAATTCTTCTACTAATCAAAATTATTTCGTGAAATACACAAATTTTGGGTTCATATCTGTTGGATAACTTTCAATAATTCCGCCTTGAATCATTAGCATACTCCCAAATATCTTGGAGTTAAACTTTCTTTTTCTTTGAATTTATTCTTCTTAATTTTTTCTGGTGCTTCTATTTCAATAGAAATTAAATTTCATTTAATTATTTAATATACCAAGTGGAAAGAGAATAACTGTCATTTAATTTCTGTTAAAATGAATTTCCATCTAGTGAAGACCGAATTAATAATACCATTATTTGGAACAAGCTTCTCTTTGGTTTGATAGTGCTTATGTTCATAAAATTGATGCATATTTTGAAGATTCGATGAGAATTATCAGTGAAACTATTAAATCTACACCTTACATTGATTACCAGTGCTATCACAAATACTTCTGCCTTATGTAGACAGGTTGCAGTCAAGAAATCTTAAGATTTCTGCCTAAGATGTCTTAGGCAGAGACCGCTAGTTTGCCTAACTGAAGAGTCCACTATCGATCTCGGGTCGAAACACCACAATCCCCAGAGAGAGGGCGCATCTACGACATTTAGCTCGTCATATTATGATGAAATCAAGATTTTAAGTGGATCTTTCAAATCTACACCTTTACATTAGTTACCGGTGCTATCATATATGTCGAATTCCGCCTCAAATATGTAGACAGGTGAGTCAAGAGATTTTGAGATAAATTTCATTTCTATCCGAACTTATTTCCAATTGTATCCTACCTACCAGATACTAAAACACCAGTCCCATAAAGCTTTATTGTTTAATACTTTCCTCCAAGTTGATGAAAGTGACGAGGAATTTTGCATTCGGAATGGAGTTCTTGTATTGTTTTAAAATAAGTCTAAACGACTCAGAACTGGCCGTGGTCGTTGTAATAGATCGCTCTTTAAATGGAATTCTATTGAAACCCCTTTATGTGAGTGTGTTGTTTCTTACCTTCCAGATACTAAAACTGCCATATTAGAGTCACTCAAACATTCAACTTCAAACTAACGACAAGTGACAATCTACACATGTTTCATTGTTTGAAATTGACAATCTCTCGAATTGCTCTTTCTCAAAAAAATATAAAAATATATATTATGATTACGGATAAATAGACCCCATCACAGTATTCTAAAAATGCGTTTACATTAGCATACCTCCCTCAAAATGTTGTTCGCGAAACGCTTCGACTCCTAAATGACCTCTATCTCGAAGCGAGGGCACACTCACCACATTTACTCGCGAGGAAATTGCGCTAATGGTAAACGCAACTCACAATTGAGACGAGATGATCGTACAAGACGAGCCCGCAAAAATATTTTGCCCATTCACATAATATCTGGTTAGGTTTGGTTAACCTAACCAAACCATAAGAAACCGAACAGGAGTAAGAGACGCAGTTGAAGCTATCTTACAGCTCAAGTGGAGCTGGGCTGGACATGTGGCGAGAATGAGTGATTTAAGGTGGAAGAAGAGACTTGTGGAGTGGAGACCTAGACATGAGGCATATAGAAGTAGAGGACGACCTCCTAGTCGGTGGACAGACGATATAAAAAGAGTAGCTGGAAACTGGATTCAGACGGCACAAGACCGAAAAAGATGGCTAGAGTTAAGGGAGGCTTTTGTTCAGCAGTGGACGGGATAAGCTTTATGATGATGACATAATATAATAATAATAATAAAGATCTTTATTCAATTAATTTCATGAAAAACAATAATAAAACTCTTACAACTATAGAAATAATTGAAAGGGCGAGATCCAGCACACTGCATCTATCTATCTACAATTATGTCTAAAAAACGTTCTCATACCGAATCCTTCTATACATGCCCCATCGTTACCTTCTGTTTCTGTATCGGGAGATCAACACAGAGGACTACTACCCGAATCCCCAAGACATTCAGAGGCACAAAGTCAACCCTTAAGTCCGACGTGATCATCAAGTCGGCGAAGATAACAAGGTCGACACCGTCGAAGGCAATCTTACGGTCTGAATCCTCCTAGGAATTCGGACTATGTAATAGAATGCCGGATGTAAAATCTTTCCCGGACATTAAGCATCCTACTTCGGCCAACCGGACATATGCAAATCTCGATCTGGGCGGAAGGAGATGACAAGTCGGAGGATAATTGAAGGACTGGTGAACTATTGGACCCGACGAGTCCTTCCTTATAGATTTTGCCGGAAACGAGATTTATGGGTTGCAATCAAAGTGGAGGGTAGACTGAAAAATGGCCCTGCGGACGTTCGCAGCCTCACGATGTTTGCAGTGCACTGAACTGTTGAACTGGCGCCGTTCAGCTGGGGGGAATTGAATTTCTGGATTGGGGAGTCGTGAAGATGGGTACATTGAGTGTTATGAAAGGACTTGGGGAACTGTTTCCGAGATGTTTTGAAGTATTTATTTGGAATAAACTCAAGTTCTTTTCTAGAGAAAACAAAAATGTCAACTGAACAACAATGACCAGGCGTCAGAACCTAGCCACGAAATTTATATAGTTGTTTCAATCAGAAGCTCACAAAATATTCTTAGTATATAAGATATTTTCCACATATATATCATTGTGAGATAGAGAAATACAAAAAATTTATTACTCCAAACATTAAAGCATGCGCAGATAAATGTCAGTATTAGTATAGAGGAAATGTGAACGAGGCATCATACATTTCAACGTATAATACAAGAGCACCGATAAAAACCTCAGTGAAAAGTATGTCGCCCTGTATAGGTGTAGTGATTGGTTTGTGTATTGGTTTACAGAATAATATATTGGTGAGCTTCATCTTCTTCCAAACAAATTATTTTCGATTCTTCCTCTACCGCAAAAGTTGAAGACATCTATGTTATAATTAAATCTAAAAACAAATGAAAAAAGAACCAGAAAGCAATAATAAATGTTATAGTTTCCATTAATATTGATTTGAATTTAGCGAACCCATTTTAAAAAAGACACTGAAACTGAATGAATAGCTTGATAACCATCATGACATAATGTATATATCTTTGACAACAATTCACCAAGTGGTCAATGGTTTCTTTTTCGCCACATTCACATTGTGGGCTTTCAATAGAATTCCATTTGAAGAGTGTACTCTTACAACGACCACGGCCAGTTCTAAGTCGCTTTGACTTATGTAAAAAACAATACAAGAACTCCATTCCGAACGCGAATTTTCTTTGTCACTTTCACTAACTTGAAGGAAAGTATTAATCCATAAAGCTTTATGGGACTGGTGTTTTAGTATCTGGCAGGTAATATACAATTGGGAATGAGTTCCGGTAGAAATGAAATTCATCCCAACCCAGTCAACCAAATTCACTGCAACCTGTCAACGAATATGAGGAGGAATTGTACATGTGTGATATAGCACCGGTACCCAATGTAAAGATGTAGATTTAATAGTTTCACTGACAATTCACTTTGAATCTAGACTAGCAGACTATCGTTGGTGCGCCCTCTCTGCGGATTGTGATGTTTCGTCCCGAGATCCATAGTGGAATCTTCAATTAGACAATGCAGAGATCTTTGCCTAGGACACCATACCACACCATCGTGGAGAGGTGACTCTGCTGCAACGCGGGGACCCCCATAAAATCGACAGGACCGAAGTAAAGTGTGGTGCGACACCCATAACGCCACCTCTCGGGCAGACAGAGTCACTTCAAAGTCAACCATTCATATAGTAATCCTCAGAAGAAAGCCGAATTATTATCAAGAGTCATTAAGTAATCAGTGATGAATAAATTACAAATAAATATTGAAAGAAGTAGGACTACGAGAAACACATTGTATCTCGAAAACAAAGCGTTTCCAGGTCCATGCTTATAGAGTTTGTTTTCTTAAATTTACCCGAAGAATCACTAATTTTTCTTTTTACCTCCAATTTAGGATGTATAAAAATTTGTATCGATTCAATGAAACAGACATTATAATCCATTTCCGAATTTCTTCCTCATTCGCACTGCGTCATATCTTGTATAGAATCAAACCTGTAATATCCAGCAACGACATAAGTCTTCCTAATTTCCGGCGAACATCGTCTCCCGCAACTCCACGTGGATATTAGTCCCGAATTAAGTCTTTATTATATTTAATGTTTTGGACGCCCCGCGCGAGCCTTAAACCCGAGCTTAGCCCGAGATATATACGGCACACAGCGCTCTGCTACGCGGTCTATGAAGATTAAGGTTCGAACCGGCTCCGCAAATCTCACGCCGGTTATATTTTGTCGAACGTTCGCAGGATCCTAACGTTCGCCGGTTCAACAGTGGCGGCTCGTGGATAGCATTTGGATTTTTGCAGTTTTCTGCATAAGATTGAGATTTTTTCTCTACATATTATAAAGATTTTTTTGGATAGAAACTCAACGGCGAGAGCGTAGGATTAGTAATTCGGAGGTTGCGGGTTCGAGTCCCGCTCGGGGAGGTACTTTTGTCAGAATTTAAAAATTGTCTGAATGCCGTGAAATTAATTCAATATGTTAATAATATACAGACGCTAAACCATTATTTATATATTATTAAGATTCAATTGAGGAGGTTTCGTTTCACTACGACCTAATGGTCTATTGTGCCCTCAGAGATATTCTCGACATAACGTGATCTACAGCTCGCCTTCTAGTTCCAGATTTCTAATGAACTCCATTATCTGGGATGGCTTCAAGAAGGCTAATTCCTCACTTCTACAAGTTTATTGTCCAAAGCAGGTTCTGCGTTGGCTAGTCATGGCGAGGCATTCCGTCAACAGGTGATCCGGAGTTTCTTCCTCCTCCCCACATAATCTGCACTTGTCATTTTCTGCTAGACCCATTCCCATGAGCTGTTTCCTAAGGCGATGATGTCCTGTGAGGAGATGTAGTATATTCTCGCAAAGATCCAGATACACAATCCCAAACCGATGACCATTTCACTAATGCTGATGAGGATAAGGTATATACCTTATCCTCATCAGCATTAGTGAAATGGTCATCGGTTTGGGATTGGGATTCCTGAAATAATGTATATACATTATTTCAGGAATTATAAAAAAAAAATCTAAAAAAATGGATGAAATTCCCGAGGCTGCAACTTCTTCTGGACGTAAGCTACGACCTTGAAACCTCACTATGCTTCAGATCAGAACCTGATTTTCAAAAAACTCCTTTATTTGAAGGGTCTGCGATGAATAATTTAGGAGATATAACGATTTTTGGATGGAAATTCAATTTTTTCCCAAATTTCGAGTTCGAATTTCCTCAAAACTGTGAGGTCTACACAAAATCGGTGAGCGGTGCCAGAATTGACGATCTCTGATTAGCCAAATTTCAGTCTCACCTGAAAAATTTTTTGTCGGAAAATTTTCCTAAAATTTTCCATACTTAACCCTTAGAAAATTGGAAAAAAACTAAAACTTCCTTCATGGGACTATTGTATCATGTACTATGTAGATAACCAAAAAGCTTGCACGTTTGGCGATAAGTACATTGTTTCAGAAATTTTAGGTAAAAAGCTGAAATTTTCGAAAAAAAAATGGATGAAATTCCCGAGGCTGCAGCTTCTTCAGTAGGTTTGCTACGCTCTTGAAACTTGAATATGTTTCAGATCAGAACACGATGTTCAAAACTTTCATATTTGGGAAGTCTGTGACGAATACTATTAGAGATATAACGATTTTTGGATGGAAACTCAATTTTTTCCCAAATTTTACGAAAAATTAATCAATTAATTAATTTTCAAACATGGACGTGAATAGTACAGAATCTTTTAGGAAAAATTTTCGTAAAATTTTCCATACCTAACCCTTAGAAAATTGAAAAAAATTAAAAGTTCGTTCATGGGACTATTGTACCATTTTATTGATTGATTCGACTATGTAGATCACAAAAAAGCTTGCTGTTGGGAAATTAGTCCATTATTTCAGAAATTATTGGTTATAAACTGATATTTTCGAAAAAAAAATTGATAATTTTATTCAATATACATACATGAATTTGACTCAAAATTCGTTCTTATTTTACCTATTGTCTCAATAGAACACTGGAAAAATAATATGAATGAAAGAATAACGTAATTTTGAATTTTCATGTAAAAATTGTTCTTCGTATATCACATAAATATTTATACTAAGACAAAATAATTCGGTACCTACAGCACGAACTAATGGAAATTAAAGTTAAAAAAAAAAGTAGTTAATTCGTTTTCCGGGGTAGGCCGGCCGTTCCATTTCTACTCCCCGACGAGCCGCCCCTGGCTCACAACATTATACATCCTGATATTTCCTCGCGTCCTTTGTTTCCCCGCGCCGAGATATTTATCGTGGTTTATAATTCATAAATTTGCATATTCATGGACGGGTATATATCTTATTTTCTGGAGAAAAAGCAACCGCAATATGGCGCTGATGATAACGGCTCAATATAAGGCCGTTCTTCGCTGATACTGCGGGGGGATTATGAATCGATGCATGGCGAATGTGGAGGTAGAGCTTGATGGTAATGAACGCAAGACGTTCGCTGGAATTTGCAGAAGACAGAAGATTCTCCGGGACTTAGCGTATAATACGCCCGGAATCTGATGAATAACTTGGTACGCATGGTTTGGCCCTGGAAGTTTGGGGGGTTCTGCGAGACTAAGTGTGTTCGACGTCGTTGTAAAAAATTTTGTATGTGCCAGAGGAAGGATCACTGAAATTTTGACAGTTTCCATTTTAAATGAGAGTAGAAAAGCTTCTATGACAGCGGGTTTTTTGAGGTACATCATTTTGAGAAATAAGCATATGTCAATTAACAGCAAAATAAAAATCTACAAAAACTTATCATGCAGAAACAAGTGCCGAAACAACAATTACTAAACGCTTGTCAGATGGATTGGAGGTAGAGGAGAGGCTGGAGAGATCATGTAGACAGGGAGGCTGAAGATCGGATAGCCAAAATTCTCAAGAAATGTGTACCGAGCAGAAGAAGACCTCTAGGAAGACATGGTACGAAAGCTGGAACTCAGCATCCCAAGAATGAGGCCAAGGCGTTGCTACAAAACAGGGCCATGACCTAGAAACCGAGGAAGAAGAAGAAGAAGTTAAAGAAATGAAACAATGAGGAGAGGACCAACATGAAGACTTGAGCTTCTGATAGCTTGTTCATAAATTCTTAGAGATATATCTATATACTAGTCCTTAGAAAACTGTAAATAGCTATATTTGATCTACAAGAACGCAATGGCGCATGAATGGAAGAGCGCTCAAGAGCTCCATACATATCGACAGTATTTTCCTAAAAAAAATTCTGCTTGAATTGAATTTTCAATAGTTCTCAAAACGCGTCATTCTCCACAAAACTAGAAATATTAGGGTTATGTTTTCTACATTATTCTTGAATTTTCTTTGGTTCTGACCTCGCTATATCTACAATCACTCCATAAAAGCAATAAAAGTTTAATCTGGATCGAATACGTAATCATGTGAATATTGAGTATATTTTTTCCGATATTCTAATGGTTTCAATGATGTGATCAACTTCGAGTCGAATTTCGTGCAAAATTTCATGTTGATAGAATAACCTGAACCAAAAAAAAAGAAAATAATTAAAAAAAGAAAACTAGGATATAAAAATAAATAATAAGAAAAAAAAAGAACCAACCAACTCCCCAATATTACTCGTATCACTACCGACTTTGAAAGTAACCGGAGGAATAGATTCGATCACAAAATATTCATCTTCAGTTTTTTAACATATGCCACAGAATTTTGCCTAACATCATCTACGATATTATAAAAAACCACTCTCATTTTCTCGATGACTGTAGAATCTTCGTCAGTGTTTGAACCTAACCTAACATCATCTACGATATTATCAAAATCCACCCTCATTTTCTCGAGGACTGTAGAATCTTCGTCAGTGTTTGAATTTGCCCAAACCAGTTCTATTGATGAGATTTGAAAGATGAGCACAACTCCCATCAATGAGGAAGTTCAAACTGTCACATGGGAGATCGTGTACTATTTCGGGCAATGAAAGTGACCAAATCGACAAATACTATTTCATGTAACGATCAACTGGCACACTAGGATCTAATCAAAAGGACCGTTAAAACTATAAATTTTTTGCTGACCCTACTTCCTAATGAATTACTGGGAATTTGGAAAGCACTTGAATATTGGAAATATTTTGGCCTATTCGAGTGAGTTTGAATATACTTCATTCAAATAGAAGGTAAAAACCAGCTTTGCAACGAACTAAAACCGAGTAAAAAATCTCATTTCATTCAAATCATAAAAGAGGCGATATAGAATTGATAGCTGCAGCCAATAGAAGTGAGCAAATCGTCAAGATGTGGAACGTGGGCTTATTAGCCAATAGAAACAACCAAATCTACACTTTTTGGTTTCAGAGACGATCCGCTAAAATACCAGAGTTCATTGAAAGGTACTGTTAGGCAAAAAATACCCTCACTTCGAATAAATTGCCGGAAACTTGGACAACTTTAGATATACTATAATTTCGTCAATTTTGTATGCACTTTAGGGAGGAAGTACAACTAATCTATCCTTCTATACCTGCATAATTCTCTTTATTGTTAATTGGATAAAGCTAATAAGTTCGACCAAATAAACTATAATAGTTTTGAATTAACAATGTTAATGACACCACGATTAAAACAACCCTTGACCGAACCAATCAATCGATCCAAACCACCCCATAACTCCGCCCCAATCTCCATTTCCATTCAGCCAACCACCCACCCAATATGACAATGATATCCATTCCAGTTCACCCCTTATGAAGGTACAACGGATACTGAATTTTCCGCAACACAGTTGCGGTTTTATTATAAACTTGTCAAATCTGAATAACTCCCCTCTCCCCACGCACCCTCCGGTAACAGCCCACAGGAAGATTAGACTGGCTTACCCTCTGCATAATTCATGAAGCGGCTTTCTCGCCACTATTGTCACCTTACATCCCGGCGCATTTTATCATTTGGCGTAGCGCGCGCGAGCTCAAGGTAAGCTCCATTATTTTCATGGCCCTCCGCAGAACGGATCCTCGCGCGGTGGACCAGAGCGAGATCGTTCGGATATCGAGCATCGGGTCGGAATACGGGAGATATTGAAATGACATGGTGCCGTATTGGTGGGTATTCATTGATTTGGAATTCTAGGTGAAAAAAAACATCATTCGCGTCTATGGTAAAGGCTGTTTGAATTCAACAGATTGCAATTGTGCAGTCATCGAAGATACAGAAATTATCAAGAATTTTATAGTTATTGTGCCTTTATAATGAGGAGATCGTGTCGACTAGTTTGTGAGTGATTTATTTCAAAAGAATAAATGCTCGAATAAATGCCATAAGATTATGTACCAGATTCTCATAAAGAAAAATTGATTTCAACAATATTTCTGTCTGGAATTGTTATTTAAAAATCTCAAGCTCTTGAAAAAACACCTATTAGCAATTATTGTTATTATTACTCAATGTGCAGCTAAGTGAAAGGGAGTTCGGGTTTGACAACTATGTAAAACCTGTGTTCGATTTAATAATTCTTCATGTTGTAAGCAACTAACGGTTGTTTTTTTTTCGAGGTACCTATATAACTTTAAGTTGGCATTACTGTTCAAGATGACGACCGATTTTACAGCTGTCAAGTGATTTATTCTCAGTTTGGTTTGGCAATTCATCATGAATAGACTCACGCCTGAACAACGCTTGCAAATAGTGCAATTTCATTTCGAAAATAATGGTTCCGTGCGGAATACCTATCACGCACTACGTCCATTTTATTTTGTTAAGTGATGAAGCGCACTTCTGGTTGAATGGCTACGTCAACAAACAAAACTGCCGCATTTGGACTGAAGCTAATTCTCAATTGTATGTCGAAACACCGTTACATTGAGAAAAACTGACTGTTTGGTGCGCTTTATGGGCTGGTGGAATCATTGGTCCGTACTTCTTCAAAAACGATGATGGCCAGAACGTTACAGTCAATGGTGATCAGTATAGAGCCATGATTACTAAATTTTGCATTCCTGAATTGAACAACCATGATGTCCAGGGGCTGTGGTTCCAACAAGACGGCGCAACATGTCACACAGCTTGTGCCACAATCGATATATTGAAAGACACGTTTGGTGACCGCCTAATTTCACGTTTTGGACCTGTGAATTGGCCCCCAAGATCTTGTGATTTAACACCGCTAGACTACTTTCTGTGGGGCTATGTAAAGTCGTTGGTCTATGCGGATAAGCCACAAACCCTTGACCATTTGGAAGACAACATTCGCCGTGTTATTGCCGATATACGGCCACAAATGTTGGCAAAAGTCATCGAAAACTGGACGTCCACATTGGACTACATCCGAGCCAGCCGTGGCGGTCATATGCCAGAAATCATATTTAAAATGTAATGCCACAAGATTATCTTGCGGATAAATAAAATTAATGTCAATCGAATCGTTGTTTTATTGCAATTTAAAGTTCTATAGCTCTAAAAAGAAATTCCCTCTACTTTGATGACTTGATTTCAGCTGAAATACCAGATAGATGAGAATAATGAACCGTCGCAGAAAGTTGTAGATAATATTTATTATTCGAATGCGTTCTGTTATTCATCGACAACGAATTCAGTTTACTCCCGAATTCATTCTACTCAAAACCCTTACTTTAGAAACAATAATATTTATTTGCATAAAACAAGCACCCAATGAGAAAACACGAGGAGGATGCGAGGTCATACCTATGGCTCAGTTCCATCCTTCCACCTTTCCCGTTTTGCAATTTAAACGATTTTAATAACATAGAATGCACCATTCGATCCACCGAACGAACCCCATTTGAACAACGAGAACCTATGAATTACAATGTTCAATAAAAATGCCATCAAATGATTGCTCTATGGTCATTGGTGCAGGGATTGGCTCATTTTATGTTCGTATATGGTAGACAGTGCGAAATAAAATTTATATGATCTCACCCATAAAATCGAGTCACTCTGGAGTCTGGGAAAGTCATTATGGAAAGAGATGGAATAGGGAAACTGGCAATAACATAAGGCGCATTTTCCGAAGACCAATTGCTCAGCTTCGCGGGTTGAATTTGCTCATTTCCATTTGCAAACGATCGCAATACTCCGACCTGACAACTGAGACAAGAGGTATTATCCTTATTATGCTATCGAAGTAACCGTATGAGGATACAGACGTTTTAAAATGGGGTTAAAGCATGGCTGCAGCTTTTGTGGAATTATTCTACATGAAATGATGTTGTTCTGTGGTGGCGGAGTATATATTGAAATTTGCACTTTATACAGGCTGTTCTACGAGCTCTATGACAACCTTTGATTGATAATAGCTGTACTTATTCTGAACATTTTTTTTGCTATGAACAAAAGTCGTTTTCGTTTAGAAGTTATAGAAATTTGGAAAACCTTATTTTCTAAGAGTCAGAATTATGTTTGAACTTCAAACATTGGATAAACCTTTCTGAACAATAAAAATTTCTTCAATCGGCCTTTTTTTGATTCACAGATGATATTGAATTATTTCAAGTTCTTGAAACTTCTGAACGAAAACGAATCAGATATATGATCATGGAAAATCAGAATGAACACAACGACCATATTTCATTTTTGTACTAGATAAGTGCTAAAATAATAATGATTATTTTAATTATTTTTCTCTATTTCAGTATCGTAATGAGTTCATTACAGTTCTAACAACAGTGCTGTAATGAAATCATTACAGCATTGTTTTCAGTTATATTTTTCGTTTTGTGGTTGTCTACACAGACGTCAGACTTCCTATCCTATCAAAATTCAACACACGTCAATTATTGTTAATATAATATAATTTTGATGTAGTAAAATGATTTGCGATATTATTCGCAATTTCTCTTTATTCTGTTGGTGTTAAATCGATTTCGTCAGACATAATTCACGAATTCAATGCGTAATTATAAATTATTTCAAAACGAAACGTACGATTCAAATTGAAATTCCGTAATCTGTCAATTTTCGTAACATTCTCACCAACTGCCAATATAAAATACAAATGTCACTAGGATATATGATCTGAATTTTTCATTGAATTTCGACAATATTTCACAAAACTTGACTGAAATAGAGAAAATATCGTCTAATACTCGTTGCAGAAGGCAATTCCAACACTCATGCGTTCCAAAACTCCTTAATAGCTCGTTTTCGCATTTGTGTTGGAATAGGAGCCCATTCTGCAACTTGTTTTAGAATAAACTATTATTTCTCTCTTTTTTTTACATCCTTCGTTACAACAAACTTGCTCCTTGTTAATATTTATCTCTCCTGGTATCGTATCGTAATAGTAACTGAATTACCTAGATTTGTTCTAATGTAATAATGCCAAAGTTGAATCATACATTAAACAAAATTGTTTCATCGTTAATTAGAATCTGATATTAATTTCTTAAGACCATAGAGAAATAAACATAGATAGAGGAAGTATACGCAATTTTTACATGTCCCCAACATGGTTAGATTATGTTGTCGGATTGTGATATATTTTCATATCCACAATTTTACTATATCGTTATGAATTCATATTATATTGAATGGAATATATTTATTTGAGTGATTCCCGATCAAATATGCAAATTTGAATATTTGGAATCCGATATTTCTCCTAATTGTCGAATGTAAAATAAGCAGAATATTTATTATCTTCTGCATCTACCTGCTGAAATTAAAGGTTTGGCAACTTTTGCTCTCCTAGTGTCATCAGTTGTTTCACGTCGTTTGGCGCGCTTGACGTTTGTTTCCTGAATTTATGAAATATTCAAGTATTTATATCAATATATTTTGAGTTAATATGAAACTTTGATTCACTATGGGACATAAGAAGTGCGTTCTTTGTGGAGAAACTCGCGAATTCGGGGAAATATCGAATCACTGATGTTTTCATATCCGCGCGCTTCATGTCAAATTAAATAGTTCATGTTGGGGACCAAATTTTCTTACTTTGCTTACTGAAAATAACATATGCTCCCTCTATCGTTGTTTATTAATCTGAGCTTAAAACTGAAACTTGTCTGCATAACGGAGATATTTAGGTTTGAAAATGGTAATATAGATGAAACTAGTGACCTCATAATTTTGGAACTATTTTCTGTTTTCCATTCAATCCATAATATTGAAAATTAACACATTTCTCTTTGATTTTCAGATTGAGAACTGCCAAGAGATTTTTGAACTGATCAGATTCATAAATGGAGTTGGTTCACACGAGATGAGGATATTTTAGTAAATTGCTCCTATTAATTAATATTAATTTTATAGAGATACCCTGAGAATTAAGTTGGATAATTTTTCCATCCATATCCGAACAGACCGATCGAGCAGTGCAAATCTTTGACAGTTTCTCGAATATATCACACCATATCGCCCACTTAAAGTTACCTTTTCCAGACAAACTCTGAAATTGCCATAAAATCGATGTTCGTGTCTAATCCACCCGATGGTCATTCAAGTTGAACGACAGATCCAGAAAAAACACATCTATATACATTCTATGCTCGCACAACGTCGACTCTGTGATTTATTTGGAGCGATACGTTCCTGACGGGCGCGATTTGTAAATGCCAACTTTCGAACTTCATATTCCCTGCTTACACTGCTGGGTAGATATCAGGTTCTGTGCTCTAGCCTTTCATTTGGACGAGCGGAGCGATGTTCTGCCGATTTGAATTCTGATCAATATTAACTGCGCAATTGATTGTTTCCAAGTAGGTATATTGCTTTTTTTTCACAGAGAATTGAAACCACGGGATGAAACGCATTATCGAGGTACCATTATTGCATGATGCCAGATGATTGGGGATTTGAAAAGAGACAGATCATTCGGGAAAACGAAGCGTATTTTTCAAAAAAGACAATTATTATTTTTTTTAGTCTTTCGAACTGATAATAGAAATTAAGGATTTTTTAAAAAGATATTACATTTTTAATTGCCCGCTATCTGGGCCTCTATCACTTTTGGAGCTTTCGTCTTTAGACATTTGTGAAAAAAGAGAGAAGAGAAATATGCCATCACAAAAATGAAAGGATACCCACTTCGACAAAGCAATGACATCGTTAATAATAATTTACGTAACAAGTCCGGAAAATAGGGTGTTTTTGGACGAATAGACAAAATTCCAGGACGAGCGTAAGCGAGTCCTGGAAGTCTGTGAGTCCAAAAAAAACATTTTCGGGCGTGTTGCGTACAATATTTTTTCGGCAACCATGTAAAATAACACTATCGCTGCTGCTTTCCATATTTTATTGCGATTGCGATCAAAAAACATGCAAATTTTTGACAACTAATTTCATATGAACTGTCAGCCGTTATCTCGGTTGCTATGATTCTTTTCCGGCCTAGTCCGGAAAGTACGTACTTTCCGGACTAGGCCGGGAAATGCTACTTTCTCAGAGAAAAAGCGTCCGGGAAGTGAGCACTTCCTGGACGGTTGCCGAAAAAAGCTATTACAAAAATGGTTAAAATTTTGCAGTCATTGTTCTAAAAACTACACTTTTAGATAATCGTGAAGCACCTTGTCGACCAGCAATAGTGAAACTGATGAAAAAATTTGACCTGTTGGGGCAAGTTATTGATGTGAAGAAAGGAGACCGTGTGTTTGGTGCGATTTTTGGACTGGTGTTGTGATTGTAAATTATTCGAAAATGAGGCTGATGCAACTTATACTTATGAATTAATTGCGCTACCGAGCTATGATTGATGCTTTATAATGGCCGGAATTGGAAGATATTGATGTGGACGACGTTTATTTTCAACAAGACGGCGCTACGTGCCACAAAAGCAACGAAACAATCGCAATTTTGAAAGAAAATTTTTCTGGCAGTGTTATTTCTTGAAGAGGTGATTGAATTTGGCTCGAGATCTTGTAAACCAACACCTTGAGACTCTTTTCTTCAGGGCCACGTAGAAGATAAGGTATATGCCAATGCTCTACAATCGATTCAAGACCTGAAAGATGAAATTTATGAAGTTATCGAAGACATATGACAATGTGCGAATTGGAAAATTTCATGTGAAGGATTTTGTGGTGTAACTCAGAAAAGATCCTGACTTCACGTCATTTCTTTCCTATTTTCTTCTCTAGCTAATTTATATCTCAACTACTAAATTTTAGTGACCGAAATTCATCAGAGTAAATATGAATAATTCATCATCGCCTAAACACTCGGAGTAAGAAACATAGATAGAGGGATCATATGTCATTTTCAGTGAGCAAATTTGTCCCCAACATGAACTTTCAAATTTGACATAAAGCGCGCGGAAATGAAAAAATATCAGTGATACCAAAGTTCACTCAATTCGCGATTTTCTCCACAAAGAACGCACTTCTTATATCCAATAGTGAATCAACGTTTTATATTAACTCAAAATATATTGAAATTAATACCGAAATTTATCAGAAAACAAACTTCAAGCGCGCCAAACAACGTGAAACAACCGATTACCCAAGAAGAGCAAAAGTTGCCAAGCCTTAGATTCCAGCAGGTGGATACAGAAAATAAGAAATATTCTGCTGATTACAACTTCGACAATTAGGAAAAATATCGGATTCCAAAAATTCAAATTTGCGTATTTAATCGGAAATCACTCAAATAAATATATTTCACTCAAAATAATATACATTCATAATGATATAGTAAAATTATGGATTTGAAAATATATCACAATCCGACAACGTAATCTAACCATACTGGGGACATCTGAAATGGCGTATACTCCCCCTATCTCTGTTCATTACTTTAGGCCTAAACACAGAAGAAATAAGCGTAATATCAGGTATGAAAGGAACGACTGTATATCCCCCCAAATCCTATTCAAATCTGAATCTAAAAATTGATCTTATAAGAATCAAATCAACTGAACGATTCGGAATTATAGCTTCAATGCATGAGATGATGGATTGAGGAAGTCTCCTTCTTTCGCAAAGGATATTATCCTTTAAATTTGCAGATACAGGACCGAGTCGCGAACCGTAATTGCAGTGACAAAAATAATCCAAATTTCACTTCTCCCTATCTAAGTTGAAATCAACCCGAATTCTCGGAGATCTCATTTTCTTGCGGTGGGGGAGATAACATCTATACACTTTACGTTTTTTCTTCTCGCTTCACCTAACTTTCTTTGCGCTATAAATCATACAGCGAAAAATAAAGCGTGTGAAAATGGAGCCGAAGTATGACGTGTATCCAAGCTAGAAAGTGTGCACCAATTGGAAGCATTTCATTTCTTTGAAACTGCACACATCGTCAAAAGTCTTGGCTTCCCTAGGTTTCCCATGAAATGAACAATCAATGATCTGGAGATGAGATGAATATTTTCCTCTAGTTCAACTGCAATATATTTGATAGAAAATCTTTGTTTGGACTAAACTCAATTCCTGAAAAGGTGGGTTTTGGCCATTGGATATTGCTCCCCCTAAGTAATCTTATATTTTGAAATTGCTTTTAGTTTGTAGATAAGCCCTATATTAACACGAAAAAGAATATTTTCATGGAAAAATACTGAAAGTATCAATATAAAATACGTAAATAAAAAAGATATCAAAATTCCCGATGACACGCTCCATTCTGTCACGGTATCATGGTGACGTCACTGCATGAAAGAGTCACCACCATAGACAAACTAAGTAGTTTATCTATGATCACCACGGGCGAACGGTCTGTCAAACTGAACAAATATCAGCTGATATTGACGGACAAGTCGGTTTGATTATATCATCTGACGTTCCAAACCATAGATAAACTGGTTCTAGATAAGATTAGTTTGTTTATGTTATTAACGTTACAGTGCTATGACGTCAAATTGCCCTGATTGGCGTTCGCAGTCACTTGCTAGTAGATAAGAATTAACACAATTCAAATCAATTTCATTAAATTGAATTCGAGAAATAAGATAATAAAAATGCTATTTTGGTATTTTGAAAACGACCTTTGTGTGGAAAACCTTAATTGATTTGATTTTATTATATGACGCAACATCCCTATTTCGAAAGTATTGTGCCAACAACATTCTTACTGAAGACGATCCACAGCCCATGGCCTTTGATAATCTGTGCGTGATGTCTTATGAAGATAAGTTTCAACTTTTGGAAGCTCTGCTGGACGATGGTCGCATAGTTATCAAGGCTAATAGTTTCGAAGGCCAGTCTGTTGATTTAAACCAGGGCCATCTCATGCTTAACATTATGTTTTTTTGAAATGTATGTTCATATGTTCTTGTTCTTTCTTTAATTTGTTCGTTTGATGTCAATAAACATCACTACGAAAAATATGGTTCCAAAAGAAAATGGCAAAACATATTCAAAATTCTTGGTTCTTCGTAGAAAGTATATGCACAATCCAATTGTTCAAAATTTGATATGTCGAATTTTTTTTTGTTCATATTCTCGAAATGGGAGCAAATTTTCCTACCAAATTATATGAGAAATGCAAATCGTCAAAAGTTATTGAAGGTTTTGAGAATGTTTTTCATCCACATGATTTATCATGAGAAAAAATAAAATATCATCAGAAATATTAAACCAAGAAAAGATAACAAACAAGAAAATAAGCAATACAAATCCACATTCTTCCATCGATCTCCACGAATTCCTTCAATTTTCATACTCCCACAGGGACTAACTGCCACTTTCCTTCAATGTGGACGAAAGAGGGAAGCATTGTCAACAAAACGGAGTCGACATCCATTATTCCCAACGTGAAAATTATTATTGTTCCTTCGTCGAAGTCCCGTGAATCTTCACGGAACCGTTCAGAACTTATATTCTTCAAGTAGTAATTGGATTTCGCCTTAGGAAAATTAATATCTCGAGCCGGTTGGCGGTTTCGCGATAATGTCTGATAAAGTTTCACAATCTTCAAAGTTGCAGCCGTCAGAGTCAAGGAGCAGAATTAAAAAGTTTCCCTTTATATGTTTCGCCTCATTTTTTGGAAACATTTCTCGCACAGAAACGAAAGTTTTAACAATAGTAATTATTGACAAGGAATAATACGAAGAGACGTCGTTGTTAAAACTTGAGAGCTTGACCTCAGGAGAATAACAATAGATGGAGGTTGTTCGTGATCTGACTTGATGTTATGTGAAGAAAATACTAGAAGCAGAATAGGATTTATAATAGAATTCCGAGAAAAGGAAGCCTCCCATAGTTCAAAAGTTTCTGTTCTAGCACTAAGCATAATACGTCCAATTCGCAATATATCTCTGTCAATAAATTAGCCAAATTTAAAGGAAATTCTCTAACAACCACCGCTTTTTCTACAGTATTAGCAATGATACTGTTTTGATATTGTAGATATCCAATATAAAAAATCCCGCCTAAGCTAAATAAAATTGTTCGTTCGAACAATACAGGTACACGTAGGAGCGTTAGAATTGGCGCCCAACGTGGGGCACCAATTGATATGAATTCTTTCACTGAAATCTATCTATTGAGTTTGGTTATTTAGGTGAGTTGTTCTGTTAAAAAAATATATATAATTCTAAATTTTTTAAACATTTTAGATTGTGACTAGAATCCACCCCAATTTTCTAAATTTGAATCAAATATTCAACATAAAAATATAAAAAAAAATTCAGTAAAAGAATTTATATAAATACTTTCCCCTTCTTTCGAATTCTAATTCTTTATGCATTTCATTCTAATTCATTCATTTGAAAAATGGCATGCTGTCAGCAAACGAAAGAAAATGTCGTAGCCAGAACGTTCCTTTTAATGCCTACAGTATGTTCATCTGTATGAGATTCATTTCACGTTGGTTCCCGAGGAAATTTCTATAACGAATATAGAGCAACGTGAAATATACCCGACTTCTATATTTTGGTTTCTGCTAGTCCAACTGTGATGAAATTTGTTATAAGTGTTCGGGTTGGAAAAAAATCAACGATATGGAAATATATAGTAAACTTTCCGCATGCATATCTTGAAACTTCTCGGTAAATAATAATTTCAAGAGCGAAAAACCGTACTATGATTTTTAGGAACGGAATAATCAGTGTATGTGTATTTTTACAGGTATAGATATATTTTTGAAGGATCAATTCACGCATCACATGTTATTGGTTCATATGAACATATCTCAGTTTCACCACATTATGTAATTTCAAAGTTTCTTCCCATTGCTCTAAACGTGATCTAACTTCACTTCCATCATAAACAGAAATAAGGGGTATCATTCTTCTCGTGATAATGCTCAATAAGTGAGAGAAATGTGTCTGCCAAAACTTTATTCACTTTGTATAGAGAGTATTTGAATCTCATTTCTACAGAATTAAACAATCGACCTTAATCTCCAACCCGTTATCAGACAATGATAAGTGATTCCCCTAATCTACACTATTACTTACACCTCTGGCTCGTAGAAGATCTTCATTTTATGGATTTCGATGAGTATTTCAAGAGCTTTACGTCCAGGAGTCCTCATAAACCTCGTAAATGGGGTTATAATATACGAAATTACTGTGCTACTACCGCCGTCTTAAATCATTTCTATCTCAGATATTATCGGATATGTTTCCCAAAGGGGCAGCTCCTGCAAACGTAATTCGGCAACGAATTAGCTGAAATAATAGGTTATTGCGGCGGCCATTTAATCTATACATCCCTAATCATTTGTTTGTTTTAATGCGAATCGGGTTCGGTCTGTTTCGGCCTTTTAACGAATCGAACAGGATTATACTACTACCTTCGGGAATCATCATGATTTTTTATTGATTTCATCGAACATTATTTCCTACTTATTGTTATACTTATCGAAACATTCCATTATATTTTTTTGTTTTCAAAGCAATTATGACGAAAAAAAACTTTTCAGAGGAAATTATTTGTGCATTCATTGTCGCAAATAAATTCCTCGTATACAATGAAATGAAATTGTCGTAATCCATCTCAAGGTTGGAAAGCGATTAATATTCATACCACAGCGCTAGCACAGGCCACAACTGTGAACATCCCCACTTCGACATTGAAAGAGATTAAGAGAATACTCGTTCATTCGATATCGTATCACGCAGACGTTCTGATCTGATTATTTTTTCTCTATTTCATTAATATGCAAGAACATAATTATTGCAACAGCGGCTTCTTGTTATCAATAGAAAACAATTTTAGAAATGCCACCAAATATAATGACATTCTAAGCGCACCATTTTCCAAACAGATCGTTTTAACATTCCGTCATAATTATTGTAATTTACTACTTTTGAACCGAAATAGTCTCGAATGATGAAGAATTCGTCATTGAATTCGTATCTGGTCATCCGCCCAGCAATATAAAGGATAAATTTCGAACGAAGGATCAAGAAAATTGAAATTTACAGGTAAGGTAACCCCTGAGCGAAATTTCAGAGAAAACTTGAGGAGAATATTGAAAAAAAAACAATATTTTGAGCGCATGTTCAATCATAAGCCAATTGCTCTCTCATTACATGAGAAATTCCAATAATTGTTTTCTGTATATAGTTCACATTTCGTCATCAGTATGCTTGAAAAGTGTCGAATGCATGCAGAATTGATTTACAATTCAACCAATTGTGTTGTAAATGTTGAGAGATATATTAGGGGTTGAGAACGTCCGAAAACGAACTTGATGCGCACAACATATCTACCATAAAATACCACGTGTAAGACACCCTTAAATCGAGAATATTCCATGGTGAGAACCACCTAAATTTCTAGGAACCTCAAAGTATTTTGTTAGATGTGGAAGCTTCTTATTGGACTGCGTGGTACGTGGTACTGTCCTCCGATACCGGGAAGATGCTGAGGGTGTGGCCCAGATGGAGGAGGACAACAGATAAGTCAGCGGTTAACAGTTAGAAGCTGGAGTAGACTCAATCAAAAGTCAGTCAAGGCTCATAGTCAGACTGGTCGCGAATTAAGTACAAGACGTCTCGACCAAATTTGAGTTGAGACATAAACGACGGTATTTGAAAGGCGTGATATTTGACGAAAACTTTCTTCTATCGATCTACTAAAGATTGGAGACGAAATTCAGTAGCACATTAAAATATTTTAATTGAGACGAGTATATCTTTGCAATACGAAGATTGACCAAGTAATGGAATCATACCCCAGATCGATCAACCAAGCCTACATATATTACCATAAACATTTATGTGGTCTTCGAAGCTCCAATGACGAATGAATGAACGAGCACCCAAAAGCTCTTGATTTCACGTCAAAGCTTTCCTTATTTATTGAATTGTACAGGAATTAAGGCAAGAATCTGAACAGTCTTTAGGTTCAAGCATATCTTGTGTAGTGCTTTTCAGATTTTCATGAACAGGCCAAATCGACAGCTTCGAAAAGATCGTTGGTGAGAGAGTAGGCACCTCATGCTTTAGGGCGTGAGTATAAATAAGTTACCTTGACCGATTTCGAACGTTTAGTATCAAAAATAAGAAAAAAATCTTCACAATGTCAAGGATTTGTTCAATTTCACTGCTAAACGCCCAACAATGAGGCTATCAATGGCTGTCCATATTTGTATCCGTAGCTGAACTGAATTCGTGGACACAAGCTAGTGCTTGAGGATACTCATAACAGAGCTCCGTTTGGGTTGAACTGAGACGCCCTAAGAACCGATAAATCATGTCTATCGTCCACAAAAAGGAAACTCCTTCGGTTATTTGCGGAGGAGTGGTAGCTTCCTCGAAATACCAACATATCAAATCAATTGGAAACAAATCTCTGGCAAACCTCACGTATCCACTTGAGTTACTGGCACCAACTCCATTTTATTGCTTATTTATTCATTCCCTTGAAATATTGATTCGGCAGTTTGAATTCATGAATCAGAAAAGCCGGAGAATGAAGCGCACCTTTGATTTCGAACAATCTCCTCGCAACGTCCCGGACTTCAAAGGATTTTTACGATTCTAGTAGAGCTTGAGTCCTCAACATGAAAAATGTATTCGGTTCCGTTTCAGAAAGCACAAAAGCGGTTACGTTGTAAAAAACTATAATACAATATGCAAGCGACACGTTCGATGAATTTGAATCGCTTCAAAGTTGAATTTACTCTTTTATGGAATTATTTTCAATTGGAAGAACATACCGAGTATTTTGCAGGATGGAAAAATGAAACAATTTCGAGATTCTGCATTGGATTGATACAAAATTGGTTTCTTCCAATTTTTGTCTCCGATTATCTCAGGACAGAAAATGAATAAGAAATTTCGGAGAAGTTGATAAAAGATATTTCAATTGGATGAGATTTTTTTCACATCTCATCCCACTGAACATTTCAAATTGAGATTGTAAACCATGTATAACAGGCCAATTAAAAAATTCCTGGTTTACCATAGTAAAACACATTTTTTGGCAAAATTAGATTTTATTATTCAACATAGTTGCCTTCGAGGGCGATAAAGCGATTATAACGATCTTCCAACTTTTCGATATCATTCTTGTAGAACGATTTGTCTTTCGCTTCAAAATAGGCCTCAGTTTCGGCGGTTACTTCTTCATTGGTGAGCCTTCTTTTGAGGTCTGTGAACAGGAAAAAGTCGCAGGGGGCCAGATCTGACGAATACGGTGAATGCAGAAGCGATTCGAAGCCCAATTCATGCCATTTTGACATTGTTTCCATTGATTTGTCACATGGCGCAGTGTCTTGATGAATCAGCCTTTTTTTTTTCTTCAAATGGGGACGTTTTCTTAGGATTTCGTATAACGCTATATAATAATCGCTGTTGATGGTCTAACCCTTTTGGGGGTAATCAAAGAATATTATACCTTGACATCCCAGAATACTAATGCCATAACCTTACCAGCTGATTGTTGTGTTTTTCCTCGCTTTGGATTCAGTTCATTGTGTGCAGTCCACTCAGCTGACTGTCGATTGGACTCCGGACTGAAATAATGAAGCCATGTTTCATCCATTGCCCCATATCGACACAAAAATTCAGATTTATTGCACGTAAACAGCTTCAAACACTGCTCAGAATCATTAAGACGATAGTGAGCTCGCGCGCCACATATTTTGCACATACAGCTTTCTCATGTATAAATATTCGTGAATGATACCTATGATGTACAAGTTCAGATGATATCTTCACAATGTCTGCTTTCTCGATCAACTTCACTTTACGGACATTCAAAATGATGATGGTTGATTTTCCTGGTGCAGACCCTGGAAACTCTTCATCTAGCCTAGATTTTGCTTCAACTGTATTTTTGCACTTCAAAAAGCAATATTTTATCAGCACACGAAATTTTTTTTCCATTCATTTTCAAATAACATAAATAGCTACACTCACAACGCATTATCTCGCGAACTAATGGTCGGACTGCTGTCAAATTTTGACACGTATCGTTTGATGGTTGGTACTAACTAAAAATTATGATATATGGGTTCATGTATATTTGTTGATTTTGAAACTGTTTAGATATAGAGATTGTTACTGTCAGGCACAAACCATTGCCATTGGTGTAATTGACAGTATTTCTTTAAAATTATTGCACTGAATTTGGTCAAACAAATAACATTGATTGATTGATTGAAATTACTAGCACCGCCATCTTTGCATCAGACCGGGGACTTATCAATTGGCCTTATAATGTCTAATAATTCGATCAGTTGATTCGGGCTTTAGCCAGATGGTGAATGGAGCAATGAAGCTGCCAATATTTTCGGCAGTAATATAGCTCCATTACAGATAAAAGTGATTGACTTCTAATTTAAAACATAAATAAACGGAAGTTCTTTGTGAAGATTTTTAGATAAAATTCGCATCTAGTGATAAATATCCAGAACTGAAAAAATTGGCTTTGAAACTTTGCATAATGTTTGGTTCAACATATAATTGTGAGGTTGCGTTCTTAAAGATGAAAAAATTTATTAAAATTTTAAATCAATAAATCAATAAAATTTATTTAATATATTATGAATGATGTAATTTGACATTATCGAATTAGGAATAAATATCACCACAATAAAATCTCTATAAGTATTAAAAAAAAATTGGGCTTTCTCTGGGAAACCTCAAAAACCGCCCCCTCCTAGTACCCAGTCCAAGTTTCCATCCATTAAAAGCGAGATAAAAGGCCGAAAGAAAAGATATGAACAACAGAAACTTTCCTGGCCTTAATGGCCATCAAACAGTGGTCCGGGGGAGCTGAAGCTAATAAAAACGTCCGAAAAAATGATATAATTAACTCCGTACAACATCATATCAGGCCCGAAAGAATGAAATTGCAGCAGCAATCTGCGGTCAACGGTTGGGCAAAGTTAATTCGGAACATTTGTTGCCAGAGACGCAGATGTAAACAGTTGCCGTGCTCGAGCAAAAAGCACGTTCTTCGTCCGGGGATTACAATAATTGATATGTCTTAAAAGCGGCCACGTACACCCCAAAAGCCGAGATGGGATGTTGAGGGAGCACCATCAGATATACATCGGTTCGCGGAGTGAACTCTGAACGACCTATTTTCTGTGCAACGGAAGCTGGAAAAGTAGGATTATTTTGTAGGAAATATGTATCGTCGTGATCGGAGCATTTTATCAATGCTGAACGGATTTATTAAATATAAAAAATCCAAATATTTGATTGATTCGGTCTTCACTTGATGGAAATTCATTTTAAATAAATAATAATAAACTGCTAACTCCCACAAAATTTTGTGGAAATTAGCAGTTTATTATTATTTATATAAAAAATCCATTCAGATACCGACTATTGGTCTTGTATACAATACACTTCTACGAAATCTAATACCTACTCAAAAATATTTAACCTTGCTATCGATATGAGATGAGTTATCTAATGATTTCATTCGAAAAAAGACAATAATTAGTATATTATTCAACGAGCGGTAATGTAGGTCATAACTCACGAAGATGATGTTTGCAGCACGAGCCGCAGGCGAGTGCTGTAATTCATCAAGTGAGTTATGACCATTACCGCAAGTTGAATACTATACTTCATCTGCGACTATATCAATAAAAACTAAGAAAAAAATACAGACTTAGAATAAAGACAGAAGGAACAGGAAATAAACATAATGTGCTCGATCCCGTACAAGAGAGATGGTAACTTAGTGCTACCAATCACAATCGAACTAGCTTCGGCTAGCTCGAATCCAGTATAGAGTACAGAGATAGAAATTTATTGAAAAACCTTAATAATTGCCTATAAAAATGCATTAAAATATACCGAAAAATATTCCCTGTAAACGATTACTTAATGATCTTACTGCTACACCAATCTTGAAAATTTTTTCAAACTTCTTTATATTTTTTCGGGCAATTAATTCTGTATGGTAACATTAGCTGTTTGTCTTTTGGAAATGTATACCTTTATAATATTTCATCTTCACTATCTGAATTAATCGTTTTCAGCAAAACATTCACAATAATTAGATATCAACTTAATTTGAAAACGTCAAAAGTGACATTCCCTCGGACATTCCTCCCCTCAATAACAATAATGGAATGTTCCCTTTCGGCCAATCGAATAGAAGCAGAGAAGTATAGAAGCACAGATCCATATTTTCCGATTTATAATAGTGAGTTATAGTAGTGAGTTATTTTAAATCACGCTGTTTGTTAATAGATACTATTAATTGCTCAAAAGCAGTTGAATAATGAGTTTATAATTCAATAGGAGTAGATAAACTCTATTTTATACACACAAGATGTATATCTCTTCCGATAGACTTTTTACTAGTAAGCTAGCTGATCTATTAGGTTTACAACTTTGCTTTCCCCGTTTTGCAATGGATGGCTGTAGCAGTAAGTGGTAGTCGAAATAAATAGATCGTAGATGTCATACAATAAGCTTAGGTATTTCTAAACATAACGCCATCGAAATATTAGTCGATTTGTGTCTACCTCATAAAGATATTTTCGATTGAACATTTCAGCTCACGAGTCAAATTCTTGTCATTTGCTGGAGGTTTTAATTATGTGCTTTAATATGAAGAAATTTGCGACTGAGGCTCATCGAAGGCTCTCACATACATATGGCGAATCCGCTTTTAGTGTAAGAATGTGGCGAGAGTGGTTTCAACGCTTCAAGAACGGCGATTCTGACGTCGAAGACCAGCATGGCGGTGAAAGAGAAAAGGTTTTCGAAGAAGAAGAAAAATTGGAGGCATTATTTGATCAAGGCTCGGGTCAAATGCAACAATAATTGGCAGGATTATTGGGAGTGACGCAAAAAGCAGTTTCAAAACGCCTGAAGGTAATGGGAACGATTCAGAAACAAGGCAATTGGATGCCGTACGATTTGAAGCCGAGAGATGGCGTTTGTTTGCTTGTGAACAGCTGCTTGCAAGGTAAATATGGAAGGGATTTATGCATTGCATTGTGACTGGAGACAAAAAATGCCAAAACGAATACCCTCCGTATTCTCTAGGCATGGCTCCCTCGGGTTATCACTTGTTTCGATCAATGGCACACGGTCTGGCTGACCAGCACTTCCAGTCTTATGAAGAAGTAAAGAATTGGATCGCTTCAAAAGATGACCAAAAGATGGGATCAAGTAGGTGCCAGCGATGAACAACACTTTGAATCAGAAATGTATAACCAGTTTTTTACAATGAAGTCTCGAATTTCAGAAAAAAAAACGGCGGAAGCAACCATAGAACATTAATAGGAGGAACGGAAATCGCCTTGAAACTAATGCTCTTGTTTTGATGCCAACATTCGTCACTCCTTGTCTGACGTGACACTACATCAGTAGCGTAACATAATTTGATTAATATCGAAATTATCAATAGATGCTCAAAACTAGTGATTTATGTGATTTATTCATAAAAATTCTTTCGTGTTTCAAAAGGGCGAATGTTTTTTTCAGTTTAATTTTTTAAGTATTTATTCCAAATAAATTGAAATACGAAAAACAGCGAAAATTTCGAACTAACTTAAATTTTGTGCTAATAAATCAAACTTGATTGTATTAACTATGAATAAAATATAGTTTGAAATCAATCATTTCTTGATCTGGGAGTTTGGAAACATTGATATCAAACAAAAATAAAAATTCAAACGTCAAAAATAATGAAACATTAATGATTAAGCTATTGTGAAGTTGTGAAAAAAGGATTCTGATAAATCATTCAACAATCAAATCAGGATTCTCCACGCCTATGGCTCACACACACAATCGGCTAGCTCGATTGTGATTGGCGACACTAAACTTTCATCTCTCTTGTATTCGGGATCGAGCACAAATGTTTACTTTGTTATATATTATTAATATGAAGACGTTAACCCTTTATTTATCTATTTATCACGAGCTAGGTAGGTCAGTTGGTCCGAAGATTCAGATATATGAATCGAGCCGAAATCGTTATATGTCGACGATGCGAGAGGAAAGGTTAGGTGAATCGTTATGATCACTGACGTTGTCCTTATTATGTTCTTTCCATCAATTTCAACTTTCTTCAACCCTTGCGAATTATATATAAAGTTCGTAAGGCATATTAATACTCAATTCTGGGATTAGTGGTTCCTCATCGCTGAGAATCTTCAACTTTCTCGATAGCTCAACGGCGAGAGCGTCGGACTAGTAATACGGGGGTTGCGGGTTCGAGTCCTACTCGGTGAGGTACTTTTTCCAGAATTGAAAAATTGTCTGAATACCGTGAAATTATTTTAATATGTTTACTTTCTGTTCCTTTTAACTATATTCTAAGGTCTAACCAGTTTTTTGCGATAACGCCTAGAATTTCGGAAAAATACTGCGGAAGCAAAGCATTATTTGATGTTTTAGTGTTTTTTTAACATTTCTGAACATCCTACCTACATAGTATCATACATCATTTTGAAGGAAAAAAAATTACGAATTTAACGAAGAAATAATATACAGGGTGTTCCATTAAAAAAAATATAGGTTTGTGTTGAATCTTCAAAACCATACCCCGAAAAAAAAAATTGAGTACGCCACTGGATTCTCCGCAGAATTCTGATTAAGAAGTAGTTTTTACCTCAGCATTATTTCTAATAACTTCGGAGATAAAGGAGGGGTGTGAAAAGTATCAATTTCCAAAATGGCCCTGTATCTCTTGAACGGAAACAGTTATGCAAAATCTGATAAGACCAACTTGAGTTTCACGAAAAAGTAGGAAAGGAACGTGAAAACCGCAAGGCTCTATCTTAAATAACAAGCGAGAAACCTGGCTGTCTCACCCAAAATGGGATGCACTGTACAATTCTCGTGAAATTCTCCAATTCCGGTCCTGAATCAACCCTCCCATTCTTCCAAGCAAACGGGACGTAATTTTTCCGTTCGAGATTCATCTTCGAAATGTTATAGTCTAATTTAATCCGAAGGCGTTCATTCTTAGCATAATTCTGTCGACACTAATTCTCGTTTCTGTATCATCTTTCACTGCCATTGTACGTCGCTCCTCTCCAGTGTTTGTACTATTAGAAACGTGAGCCATTGTTGCAAGGTAATTGCGCAGGTGGAAGAAATCTGATTAGGAGACAAGAAAATGGTTAATGTTCCTCCTTGTTTGCTCGTCTTTGTATTGTCATGGCTGTGCTTTCGCCGCTTCGACTGCTAATTAGAATGGATTTCAGCGCTCTATGCATAGAAATTCCATAATCGCATTACGGATTTTTAACCTCGATGGCGCAGAGGAAGACTTAAGTACCGTTCTGTCTATGAGGTTGGGATACAAGGAGAATTTCCTGATCTCCCACAAGTGGTTGAGGGGAATATAATAGAACTTACTCCACACAGAATGATCCTCGAATAATTATTCGAGTCCTGTGTCTTTGTAGAATATCTGAAACCACCAGAAAAGAGGCCAACAAAATGGAAAAAAATATTAGAAACACCTTGGATTTGAACACGGGTCTGATGCATTGAAGAATTTAGCGATTCAAGCCAAAGCTCTTTGGTGATAAGTATGGTATTGATAATGATTTCAAAACTCCCGAGCTATAAGATGAAAAATAATGTCTGGACAAAAAGTCATCCATATGGTTCACCGACGGATCAAAATCAGAGAGAGGTTCTGGCATTGGGGTATATGGACCTAAACTGAGGATCTCTGAAGCCCTGGGAAGTAAGCCCTCTATTTTACAGACCAAGATACTGGCTGTTCACGTATGTGTTCATGAATGACTCAAAATGAACCTCAAGGAGGCGCATGTCTTCATCTTCACGGACTGCCAGACCACGCTGACATCCCTGGAATCGTACTGCCAGGGGCATCTGTTGACCTGGGAGTGCTCTAACACCATAAGCCCAGAGGCAATAAAGTGACTCTACTGTGGGTATCAGGGCACTGTGGTGTTGAAAGAAACGAAAAAGCCGATGCACAAAGAGTGCATCAAGGTTAACACCTGCTAGACCTGAGCTTTTCTGTGGGCTAGGAAAAGACCAATATAAGGCAGCGATCCAGCAATGGAAGTTCAATAACAGGATAACCCAATGGACAAACACTCCTGGACGTACTCAGGCAGAAATTCTTGATGATTTCACCTACCTACGCCAGAAAGCTCTTGAAGCTGTTACGAGCCGATCTTCGGGTGATGGTAGGACTGCTGACGGGACACTGTCGGTCCAAACATCATTTGTACCGTATGGAAAAGTCAGCAGATGAGATTTGCAGGCTCTGTGGTTCAAAAGCATAAACAGCTGAGCACATGGTATGCAAGTGTCCAGAGCTGGCTGGCCTAAGAATCATTCATATGGGAAAGCCGGTCCTGGATACCCGAGAAGTAAAGGCCAAGGCCCCTATGGAGGTTGTCAGGTTCATCAACGCCATTGATGACCTTCTTGGGTTTCCATGAATAAGTAGGGTAGAGAACAAAATATCTACATGGTCGCAGTTCCCAGAAGGCTTACCGAGCCACAACGACCCCAGTTCAAATAATAATAATAGTTATCGGATGTTTTTCGTCCCAACATGTGGCCTGCTAGGTGACCTGACCTAACGTCTATGAATTGGCAGGGCTGCATTCAAATTTATTCGAATTCGCTTTACATTGCACTCGTATCGTTTCTTTGGTGGTTTCTAATTTGATTGACCAAATGAGTTCGAAGTCGAAAAATTTGAGTTGTTAGTAAAATTGACTTATGAGGGGGGCTTGCTCCCACTTTGAAAATACTAAATCTTTCAATCTATTTACAATTGTTACTTACAATTTTTTCTTTTTTCTTCTGATCAATGAATATTAGGGACGTAACCTATCCTAGTATACGCCCATGAAGGAAAACAAAAATGCCTTGTACAAATCGTGGTAATAACTATTCATGAAAAATTATTATGAGAATAGATTCATTCAAAAAATCAGTGGAAATCTGAAAAAAAGGAGTAAAATCTGAATACCAGACTAATCAGGTTCCATGTGAAATAAGGTAAAATTGATTGTTTTCCTTTGATATGAAAGCCATGAGAAACGGATTCCAAATATTTCAAAATAATATGATTTTCACTTTAGCTGTTTCTGTGAGTACCTTCTAGAATCTAGACGAAAGGCTTTAAAATATATTTGGATCATTAAACCAAAAAAATATTTTCAGTGTTTCATTCAATCATCCTTATTACTTTTCACCCAAAGCAGTAAACTCAATTTCTTCTCAAGTATTACTGATCCCTTCCATTTGAGATACGTTTATACAAACCCGAAGACAATCAATAAGCCTTAATTAATAGGATTACTAAAGCTTCAATATGGAATAACTATTATCCAACTGATGAATCACTTGGGAAGAAGATTAATGCGATTCCAATTCCAAGAAAATCCTACAGCGTGTTCGAGGATCATCGGATAGTCCCATCTACATCAACACTACAATCATCAATCTGATTTAGCGCAATCTCTGAAGGTGACAGACACAAATCGTTCGAAAAGGGCTGAATTCAAGTTACATCTTGTGGCTATGAAAGTGTCGGTCCAGATAATTTATCTTATGGAGGGCGATAATTCCAGGAATAATTCAACGATTGGAATCATGAGATGCAATCCGTAACTAGATAATACAAAATGAAAGATGTTTTTCAGTCTGAAGTCAAAACTTTATTTGTTATCAACAGTTTCTTTCGGAAATAATATTTTCATTACAATTAATTCATAAATGGAGTAACAAACGAAATAGCAGGCACCTTATTTAACGCTGGCAGATGCAAAGCAGTATTGCTATTTCGTTCTTCATCTTGGGTTGAGTTATGCGGTACTGATGATCCCTAATAAGGGTGAAACAGGTATATCGCTACTCTCCTTCGATGACGTGCATTCTTCTTGGGTTACTTTTGATTATGATTCCTACGTAATGGCGTGAAAATCTTCTGTTTGGCAATGGCTATGTTGATGGCATTTTTGCTGATACAACATTAACCAGATAAATAATTTATATCGTATGATGTTACACACTTGGAAATCTTACTTCGTTTTCTTTTTGTATTTTCTTCATTCATTACCAAGTGTCAGCCATTTTTATTTATTCTATTCGGTATAAATTGGAGGGATAAGCTCTATTCAATTTCGTTCCAAAGTTTGTACAAGCTACAAGGTCTGAAACGTGCCCAAAAACTTAATCCGAATTATTCTCCTCAATATGTTGTGCGGTTGTTAGTCGACGTTCGTCATGTTTATTTTGGTTTGAAATTTATCGCCCCGCCACCGAAACAAGTAGCTGTATATCCTAATGGCAACAACAACGCCGTTCTGGCATGCAATTAAATCGACTATCATTTTGAGGTGGGCTGTATTTGTCAAGTCACAAGGGGTGGGCGGGGGTTGTTTAGTATCGTACGTTGTACGCCATCCAACTGTTGAGCGCCGAACGGCTCCCCGACAACCAGTGGCGGGTCTAGACCTTGACTAGAAGATAGAAGCTGCTTTCCTTCCAAGTATTTATTTTTCGATTCACACTACGTTTATCATTATTCTAGATACCTCAAAATTCATCTTATCAATTTAAAGCAAACTTTTGCTGCATATTCAGTATACGCTTGATTCTTGTTTTACCGAAAGCTTTTTCCTCTATGAAGCTTGTTAAGGGTTCTAGATGGGAAAATGCAATATGAATTTATAACTGAAATATTGGTTTAAGGTCAGTGAGAAAATATATCAAAATAATACTACGGCTTGCAGACAATATTTCAATTAAGGAAAAAGTACCTCCTCGAGCGGGACTCGAACCCGCAACCTCCGAATCACCAATCCGATGCTCTAACCAATCGAGCTACCGAGGAAACTGCAGTTCCACCGCTTACGAAGAACACTTCTCCCATAATCGAATTTAACGGGTATTTTTTTTTCGAAATATATAAATTTGAGTTGGCATTACTGTTCAAAATTGCGACCGATTCAACAGCTGTCAAGTGATTCATTCTCAGTTTGGTTTGGCAATTCATCATGAATAGACTCACGCCTGATCAACGCTTACAAATAGTGCAATTTTATTTCGAAAACAATGGTTCTGTGCGGAATACGTATCGCGCACTACGTCCATTTTATTTTGTTTAGCGATGAAGGGCACTTCTGGTAAATGGCTACGTCAACAAACAAAACTGCCGCATTTGGAGTCAAGCTAATCCTCAAGTGTATGTCGAAACACCGTTACATCCAGAAAAACTGACTGTTTGGTGCGCTTTATGGGCTGGTGGAATCATTGGTCCGTACTTCTTCAAAAACGATGATGGCCAGAACGTTACAGTCAATGGTGATCGGTATAGAGCCATGATAACTAACTTTTTCATTCCTGAATTGAACAACCATGTAGTACCGGAGCTGTGGTTCCAACAAGACGACGCAACATGCACACATCTCGTGCCACAATCGATTTATTGAAAGACACGTTTGGTGACCGCCTAATTTCACGTTTTGGACCTGTAAATTGGCCTCCAAGATCATGTGATTTAACACCGCTAGACTACTTTCTGTGGGGCTATGTGAAGTCATTGGTCTATGCGGATAAGCCACAAACCCTTGACCATTTGGAAGACAACATTCGCCGTGTTATTGCCGATATACGGCCACAAATGTTGCAAAAAGTCATCGAAAATTGGACGTCCAGATTGGACTACATCCGAGTCAGCCGTGGCGGTCATATGCCAGAAATCATATTGAAAATGTAATTCCACAAGATTATCTTGCGGATAAATAAAATTCATGTCAATCGAATAATCCATCGTTGTTTTATTGCAATTTAAAGTTCTATAGCTCTAAAAAAAACACCCTTTAGTATGTAATACCTTACAGAAGAAACGCTTAGCAAGTAACTGTTCAGATGGTTATGATTATTCTTAGTTTGCTCTCTTCGAGTTGCTTCTCTAGCTTTCTTGGTATACACGTGGCGACAGAAAGCAATTAGACATAATGTCTGTGTCTATCCGAAATTGTCGTCACAATACTTTATAAGAATGCACCTCCATTAATGTAACAACGGTCTTTCGTGGTACTTGTGCATACAACTTTCTCACTCATAGGATTCTCAGAAAGATACAATAGAGAATATGTTTCCACTACTTTAATTAGTGGGCATGCACCATAATACCATTGCGCAGGCGTACAAAATAGAGAATAAGAAAAGGAAGAAGAAATTTACGGTGTACAATATGATTTTATGTTTGTAACCCAGGTATAAAACTGAGAAGAGGGAGTTCGGTTCAGTAAAGTACGAGGTGATGACCAGTTGAGTTAGTAGAGTGTTCAAGGATGTTTCCAAGTGCTGTACCACAATAAAGTTCTCGTCTGTCGTCCATCAGTGTTTAACAATCTCCATGAAAACGTGATACCCCGAAATTGTAAATGCATTTTCTCTCTTCGAATTTGCTTCCCTGGCCTTCTTGCTATACACGCCACTGTCGACAACTGAGGCTGCGGCGAGCGTATAGATCAAGTCGGCTCTGAACTGCCGCCATTCTGCGATACAAGCCGATCACGGCCAAGCCCGACCTGATAAGAAATATTGCACCGATTTAAACTATTAACGTTCACTACAATCGAATACAACGGCGCTGTCAGCCGGTTGAAGATTGGGGATAAATCAGGTCGATTGTTTCGGGAACAATACAAGGTAATCAATTTTCGGGGTCAGTAAGTTTGGGGAATCAACGATGTTGGCCGGGCTGCTAAGTTTGCTCAGATACGGTAGGTATGGAAAAATACGGGTGTATTGTTTCCGCATCCATGGGATCGATCAGGATCTACAACCGCTGAACTTCGAAACTTTGTGGAGTAGGAACACGAGATGTGATTTTGATCGACGGCATTCATACGTAAGATGCTGGAACAAAAATCTTTTCTCGCCTTTACTCCACCATAAAAACAAAAGCAAACTGACAAAATACCAAAACCAATGAAAAATTAATAAATTATTCAAAATCGTACAGATTGAGTAAGCGACTAATGAATTGAATAACTGAGTTGACATGAAGACAGGTGAACAATTCGGTATGTTTGTACTTTTTAGTTTCATCATTACCTCATAGTTAAAAATTTAACTGAATTCACTTAAATATCTTCACCAATTCAATTCTCTTGAAATATACTGTTTTTTTTTAATAAAGGGTGTTTTTTTTTAGAGCTATAGAATTTTGAACTGCAATAAAACAACGAGGGATTATTCGATTGACATGAATTTTATTTATCCGCAAGATAATCTTGTGGCATTACATTTTACATGGCATATGACGGCCACGGCTGGCTCGGATGTAGTCCAATCTGGACGTCCAATTTTCGATGACTTTTTCCAACATTTGTGGCCGTATATCGGCAATAACACGCCGAATGCTGTCTTCCAAATGGTCAAGGGTTTGTGGCTTATCCGCATAGACCAATGACTTTACATAGCCCCACAGAAAGTAGTCTAGCGGTGTTAAACCACAAGATCTTGGAGGCCAATTCACAGGTCCAAAACGTGAAATTAGGCGGTCACCAAACGTGTCTTTCAATAAATCGATTGTGGCACGAGCTGTGTGACATGTGGCGCCGTCTTTTTGGAACCACAGCTCCTGGACATCATGGTTGTTCAATTCAGAAATGAAAAAGTTAGTAATCATGGCTCTATACCGATCTTCATTGACTGTAACGTTCTGGCCATCATCGTTTTTGAAGAAGTATGGACCAATGATTCTACCAGCCCATAAAGCGCACCAAACAGTCAGTTATTCTGGATGTAACGGTGTTTCGACATAGACTTGAGGGTTAGCTTCACTCCAAATGCGGCAGTTTTGTTTGTTGACGTAGCCATTTTCGAAATAAAATTGCACTATTTGCAAGCGTTGTTCAGGCGTGAGTCTATTAATGATGAATTGCCAAACCAAATTGGAAATAAATCACTTGACAGCTGTCAAATTGGTCGCCATTATGAACAGTAATGCCAACTTGAAGTTAGATACCTCGTAAAAAAAACCCTTTATAAAAAAACCGCTTATTGGAAAAACCTCCATAATTCTGACTACCAGTGATAGTTTTTATTTTCAATTCAAAACGACAGTGTAAAATGCTATCCGTTCACATATTACATTGGACATTTCGCACCAAAACTGATCGACCCCTATTTAGGGCTTCAGTCATCTCGGTGACTTTTCCCACTGAGATATGCCTTATGTATGGATCTATTACTGGTAGACCCGACCTTGCTATGCTTACTCACACCCAACTTGCCCCGATTTTGCAACCCCTATATCAGCCGAGATTTGGGAAACGGACCAGCAAAGTCGAAATATGTGATGAATATCAACTTTTATGTGGTAGCGTATTGCGTCACGACTTTCCCTAAACCGCCTAATAAAAAGACATTTTATGCTCCACTGTTGCGGTATTTTTTCGTCGTTTAGTTTTATGGTGAAATATACGAAACTCTGGACCGGCCGACACCTTTCGCGCGGTTTCCAAGTGAAATCAGATGGCGCTTTAGTCGCAGGGGATCTTTGAACCCGGCGATTTCTCATATTTGACGTTGGGTGTTCTGGAATGTTTTTGGGAGTTTTATTTAGTGGAAATATCTTGGTTTTGAGGAATATGTATGTGGACTTGCGTATTTTCTTTTCCTTCGTTTGTTTTGTCGTTTGTTGTGAAATATTTACAGTTGAAAATATCTGTATAGTAACATATAGATATATTATTCTTATGACTCCATGAATTACATGCATCCATTTATTATTAAGAAAAATGAAGTTTTGAATTATAATCGAAGATTTATCAAGTGGAAAGAGATCTGAAGGCTATACAATAGACCAATACCTAAAGCTGACAATGCAATATTATAATTCGTATTCATGAATAGTAGAGGTTTGATTATCCTTCCAATATTTATTTATTTTTCTGAAATACATCCAACAATTACGATGTAAACAAAAACAAACAAAAAATTGGCACAGGTATATTCAAAAACAGTTCAAAATATTTGAATTAATTAAATATCAATAGTTGTTATAATTGTTGCCTGAATTGAAAAAGTGACACAAAATAGAAATCAACTGAAGAACACTGAAGCAAGTTTTATACTTCCTTCATTTCAACTTAGAATAAAATTAATCCTCAAATAATAGAAATATAGAAAGTGTAAAACATGTTTCATTTATGATCAACTACCAAATGATAAAATCTGAAACAGTTCATTATCTAGCTTCAAATTGAATAGAACCTTTATATTTTGAGACCACTTCTGATTGGTAGACGATGGATTTTTATAGTCTTCAGATTTTACACTATACTGAATTTTAAGTGAGATTGTTGCATATGTGATATTTTCCTTGTATTTGAAATTAAATGAGATGAATCAAAATTGGATGTATAATAAATAACCCGATATTATGAATGATATGAAGATTTTTTGGTGCATACAAACTTATTCCTTACCCAAATATTCTTTGTTTTGAGCTAGTATACCATACCTGAAAAAAAAACAACGAAGTGTTAATTATTTTAATCAAACTGAATGGTGCACATTTCATTATTCTCTCTTTTATATCACAGAATAATCGTATCTTATATTTATTGAATCTGATTCTGGTGATAGATTCACCCAAGTTAATTTCCAAATGGTAACTTTAAAAATTGAGACGTCTAAATCTCACACCATCAAAATGAAGCAGCTTATAAATTTCAATTCAAGTTATACTTTTGTCTGAATGAAAAATGGCAAAATTCGATTTTATCATTCAACATATTTGCCTTCGAGGGCGATACAGCGATTATAGCGATCTTCCAACTTTTCGATACCATTTTTATAATACGATTTGTCTTTCGCTTCAGAATAGGCCTCAGTTTCGGAGATTACTTCTGCATTGGCGCTAAATTTCTTTCGAGCGAGCATTTTTTTGAGGTCTGAGAACAGGAAAAAGTCGCTGGGGTCCAGATCTGGCGAATACGGTGGATGCAGAAGCAATTCGAAGCCCAATTCATGCAATGTTGCCATTGTTTTCATTGATTAGTGAAACAGCACCTTTTTTTTTCAAATGGAGACGTTTCCATCCTTTGAACTATACAATAACGCTATATAATAATCGCTGTTGATGATTTGGTCTTTTTGGAGGTAATCAATGAAAATTATACCTTGCACATCCCGGAATACTGATGCCATTACCTTGCTAGCTGATTGTTTCATTTTTTCTCACTTTGGATTCGGTTCATCGTGTGCAGTCCACTCAGCTGACTGTCGATTGGACTCCAGAGTGAAATAATGGAGCCATGTTTCATCCATTGTCACATATCGATGCAAAAATTCAGGTTTATTGCACTCAAACAGCTTCAAACACTGCTCAGAATCATTAGAACGTTGTTGCTTTTGATCGATTGTGAGCTCGCGGGTCACCAATTTTGCAGCTTTCTCAGGTACAAATATTCGTGAATGATATGATGTACACGTTGAGATGATATATTCACAATGTCTGCTATCTCCATCAACTCCACTTTGAGGTCATTCAAAATTATTTTGTGAACTTTTTGAGTTTTTCGTCGGTGACAGCTTCTTTTGGGCGTCCTTTGCGTTCGCCGTCTTCGGTACTCATTTCACCACATTTAAACTTAGCATACTAATCAATGATGTTTCATTTTCCTGGTGCAGACACCTCTTCATCAAGCCAAGATTCTGTTTCAACTGTATTTTGTCCTTCAAACAGCAATATTTTATCAACCAATTGTCGGACTGCTGCATTTCGACTCTTATCGTTTGAAGGTTGATACTGATAAATAATATGGATTTAATACTAGACTAGCACCGCCATCTGTGCATCAGACCGGGGACTTTCCAATTTGCCTAAGTCTCATTTAGAATAAATGAAGCGTCTTATTTACTCTTACAATGAAGCTACAGTAATGATAAATAAGGGATTCAGACGAGAAGGTGAGTAACGAAAAACCGTTTCCTTTCTTTTTGGAGCTCGTCAGTACAATGTACTGTTTCTCATTTGAGTGCTTCAAAAATGTTATCATCCAAAACATCAAACCAACACTGCCGGATACACCAATTCCAAACTTCCCAGCATCCATCGATCATCCAGCACCAATCTAATTGTACACCCAAAATCCTTCCCTATCGTTCCAAACGCACAAAATGAAACCATCACAGATATCGTCCCAGATTCCTGAAGATGAAACTGGACACCAAAATCGCTGAATTCGCAATCGAGACAACTACCAAACGGCGCTACGTAAGGCAGTTATCTCCGCTGCCTGCTAATTTGAAAATGTAGATCTTTCGGCAAAGCGGCCTTATCAGCCGAGGAAAATCCACCCGTCTCGTGTCAGTGCGTTAGCAGGGCTTGGGAGGCCTAATTAAATTCCCGGCAAGAAATATTCCGTTGATATTTCACACGGTGTAAATTGGGATCTGTACCGTCGCTGCGCCTCCCCCGCATCAGTCGACGGAGCGAAAGGACGTATAGGTGTGATATTTCATTCTATTCATCATGGCGCTTCATTGCTTCTTCTTTATTTCGGAATTAATCAACTGTGCCTTCTGAAAAATACGGCGAATTCTGGACGAAGGCTTTTTTAGTTCTCGCTATATCGCACAGTGTCCATATTCGAGATTGAATATAAATAATAATGAAAAGTGTTAAGGCTTACAGAGGAAGAAGAATCCTGTGATTCTACTCGATGCTTTCTCCCACCATTGTACCACCACCAGAGAGGGCTTTCAGTTATTCACTATTTACCAGTTATAATTCAAGTATTCACTCACATAATATTCAGTCAGTCAGTAACTCAGCATCAATCATACATATTCAAGTATTCAACAAGTTATTACTATTATAACATAACAGTCATATACAGTGTTTGTGTTAACATATTAAACAGTAAAAATAAAAAACACCACAAGGTCCTTCGAAGCCGAATTTAAATATATCAAGCATACAACGTTCATGGTCCTTCGAAGCCGAATCAATCAATCCGCATACAATCATTCATGGTCCTTCGAAGCCGAATCAATCAATCCATACAATCGTCAATGGTCATTCGAGCCAGAAGATCATTTTTATAATTCAAGCAATCAATCCTTCCACATACCCGTTCAAAAAGAAAAATATCGGTTGTAGACTGTCAAAAATTCTTTTATTGCTTTCAAAACTAAGTTTGGGATTTTATTTTACAGACAATCCACGAGCATTTCGGAAAGAATCTCATTTCAACCTATTATGGTTCTAAATTAGTAGAGGAACATTTCAACCGATATCGAGGAGATCGTCGCTACCTGACCCCAAAGGCCTCGCCAGGTGAAGGTAGAAACGGACTTCCCTTAAGGGCTGTCCTCAGTCCTATATTCTGTTTGAATTTTCTATGGTTCTAGCCTGCTTTTGGCACGAAATTTTGCCGCTGCTTGGAATTGATTCTCTATATATTCATGCAAAATTGCAAATTGCTCGGATCGTTAGTCACTGAAGTTAGCTTTTTGTTTTCGATTTCCTTCTTGAATTAACTATAGTTCAAGTTATGCTATGCACACGATAATTTGCATTTTATTGATCTACCTATAAATCTATCTTTTATAATAAGGAAGAGACAGCTGCAGCCAATGAATGTAAACAAATCGGCATGAGGTGTTGCGTGAACTATATTAGCCACTAGAAACAACCAAATTGACACATTTTGGTTCCAGAGGGATTCATCAAACCAAGTAGCTTGACATTTTAACCAACTACTTGACTTGAAAATCAAGCTCGTGAAAAATGACTTGAGCTTCACTTGACTGGATTTCAGATATTTATTGCTTGACTTGATTTCAAGCTACTTGATATTACTTGAGCTTGATAGGCACGCGTTGCATAGCAAATAAAGGGATTACACGAGCGCCGAGAGACTGAAGCATTCGCCAATCTAAGTTTATTAGTAGTTATCTCACATTTCTAAGAAATCTATTGGTAGATTTTGGTAGTTTCAGAAAAATCTTTCCAAACTTTGCCAAAATGATCAAGCATTCTTCACAACGCCAGCTTCTGTTAAAAGACAATTTTCCAGAGCTGATCTTACAGTTACAAAAACCCGCAATTGGATAGGCGACAAATCTATAAGATGCCTCATCCATATATCAGTAGATTCTAGGTGGACAATTATGAAATCAAACAAATTCTGGATGTTTCTCGATATCAAGAAACTTTATTTTTTATCATTTTTCATTATGCTATGATTAATAGTGACTGAATTTATGTATCTATTCCAAAAAAGTTGATATTTTCGGTTCTTTTATACAATAAGTTTGACGAATAAGAGTGTTTTTTTTTTCAAGGTTCCTTCTCATTTCAGCATTTTTTTATTGATGTGCCCCTACGCAATTAAACTGCTTAAAATCAAGTACTTGATAAATAATTACTTGACTTGAGATTGACAAACTACTACTTGACTTGAGCTTGACTTGAAATTAAGTCAAGCTCAAGCCAGGTAGCTTGAAAATCAAGCCAAGCCGTGAATCCCTATAGAATCCGCAATAATACCAGGGTTTATTTAAAAGTATTGTTAGGCAATAAATGTCCTGGATCCTAATGAATTGCTGGAAACTTGGACAACCCTTCTAAAAGCAAAACATTCTGGTTTCATCCAAATGACTTCAGATATACTACACCCAACATCCGGTAAACCTTTCAAACCTTGATCCAGCAATTCATCTTCTGGTTGATACAGACTTTCACAATCAATATGAATATTCTTGAAATGCAATCCAAATTTCGAAGATCTTTCACCTTCATCTAATATCACTCGTGAATAGGGATTCACGGCTTGGCTTGATATACAAGCTACTTGACTCAAGCTCAAGCCAAGTAGCATGAGCTTGACTTAAAATCAACTCAAGTTCAAGTCAAGTAGTAGTTTTTCAATGTTAAGTCAAGTATTTATTTATTAAGTAACATGACTTAACATTGAGTTGATTTCAAGTGAATCTGAAGGTACAAGCTTGAGTCAAGTAGTTTGAATATCAAGCCAAGCCGTAAATCCCTACTCCTGAACAAGTTGCAGAATTTTCATCGACCAAACTCAGACAACCCGAAGTCTCTCTGAGTTCGGCACCAGTAAATAGGAATATCGAACGAACCATTTCCAATGGAAATAGAGCAAAGGGCATAGGTTCGAAGACAATGACGCAGGCAATATATGCCGGATCTATTGTGGGAGTTTACACATAGTTTGTACTTTCAATTAAAGTGATCAGTTGGTTGGCAAAGTAATTAAAAGCTGTTTGTCATTCGGAGGCGATGGGAAACTAGGCGATCATCTTCACGCTCAATGGAGCGTATCATGAACGATTTTGGTGGAAACTCTATTATGTGCGAATGACTAGTGTGGTGCACTCAAGAGAGATTGTGACGTATTTAATTTTCTGTCGTGTCGGGGGATGTAATGGGGTATTATCTGAAGAATGACTGATCAAATCGCGTATCTCAAAAGAAAATCTATGGAGAAATAATGGATCATAATAGAATCTTGTCAAGAGGTTGATTGAAACTTCAAAACAATGTAACAGTGAAGAATGGTAGATCACCTGAACAAGGAAATTTCCCAGCCGAACTTCTGTAGTATATAGGCGATAGTTAGATATTCCGTCTGACAATCGTAGTCAACTAAACAAATCGCCACAAGAACTTGAAGTTTGATATACCGCTATTTCGAAAAGACTTCTTGGAGCCATTTCGAGCAAAAAATTTCATGAACGTTTTGTGGCGACAAAAACTATTATACATAATATCTGTGTATAGCCGAAATTTTCGTCACAATACTCAATATAAATGTACCTGCATTAGTGTAACAATCAATAATGTATTTCCCTTACCCCAATTAGTGTGCAGGTACCATGATACCATTGCGCAAGCATACAACTTAGAGAATAAGAAAAGGAAGAAGAAATTCACGGTGTACAATATGATTTTGTTTGTAACCCAGGTATAAAATTAGGAAAAGGAGAGTTCTGTGGAGAGTGTTATGAGATTATGACCAGTTGAGTTAGTAGAGTGTTCAAGGATGTTACAAAGTGCTGTACCACAATAAAGTTCTCGTCTGTCGTCCATCAGTGTTTTAATAATCCACACGAAAACGCGATAACCCAAAGTATAATTCGATCTTACTATAACCTCTGAAAGACATGGGGGCAAAATTTTCAGAAAAAAATTATTTTTTTTTAACCACAATACTATTGCAGATATTTTTATGCGTATTGATTCGTAGTGTATTGAGATACATCTTCTGAAGTACAATTATTTTCAACAGTATGGCGTCTGCATATATTTAACATTGATTATTTTCGGAGGAAAAAATGTTTCGACACTGCTTTCTCTCAAATTGAAAATTATTTTTATTAATTCTCATTGATTTCTGAAAAAATTTGTTCAATTATTCTTTTTCACACTTTATCTAGAAAGTAAACACGTTCTCGACATACGTTCATATAATTTTTTTTTCTTAAAATGGCTCCAAAAATAGCCCGCTTGAATATAAATACATCAAAAATATTCTACTAGAAATGAGGAACTAGAGAGTCAAGGTAAATGTGAATTGGCAAACTATTTCCATTGTGGACTGAACGATTGTAATATCAGAATTGATAATAATCGTTACCTGCTATAATCTAATCAAAATTTACTTTCCCTGTTGAATATCTCTTTCACTATTTATTTTTTCAGATTGTGGGAGTACTTTTCCCGATTTTCATGGACGGATTAGAAAGTTAAATCAAATGTTAATGAAGTCATCTCTTTTTATCGTTATCGAAAGAAAACCTCTTCGATTTAATCTACACCTCTAGCAATTTCAAGTTCGTAGAAATGTAGTGACCAAAATTTTGGGATGGTCACAGTTCTTTTCATGATCTACATGACCCCTGAATTGCAATATGATTACTTATTATTCGGAATTAAAAGAAATAAATCAATTATACGTATATAATACAGGGCATTATCAAGAGTGTTACGAAAAATAACGACAGTTACTGTTATTTTTAAGACGCATGGTGTTATTGTCAACACACATCTTACATCAGATTGATACCACAAAAGAGTATTTTTCTTTACAGCGTTGGAGATATTGTTTGTTTGTTTTCTACCTTTCTACTTCCCTCCAACTTGAATCAACATCATTTCTCGCCTACAACTACCTACAACACAACAACCGCTATCGAAAACACCAAATATAAACGTTAGGTGTATCCGCCTTGTTTGGTATCGATAACGCCTGGAAATCGGTCGAATAGAGGGGTGGGGGGTGCATTAGAGGAAATCGCGGTTTATTACCTGGTCACAGGGCCCGTCGGGTTTCCCATGGACCAGAGGCGATGCTGCCGCAAAGATAAGCTTGATTTAATTTTGTGGCGATTGTCGCTGAACGCGACCGCTTGATCTTGTTCTACATTGTTATTTGTTGACCCGTTTCGAGAACCCTGAACGGGATGAGATTCCATTATGGATTTTCATTGTTAACCTGCGGGGTTTCCCCGGGGGTAATTGATTTAGCGCATCTCCCGATCCCGGCCTTCTTATTGATTTTATTGCGGAGATAATTACGGAAAAACAGATATCCGATGCGTTGGAGATAAACAATCCCGAAATTGGTGTATTGCCTGTTCACGGTTTTCGCTACTACGATTTGTAGACAGTTCGTGAACTGTTTGGAACTACCGGTTTCGGTCACATCGGTTCAGTTCGTGAACTGTTTGGACCTACCGGTTTCTGTCATATCGGTTCAGTTCTTGAACAGTTCGGAACTACCGGTTTCAGTCACATCGGTTCAATTTGGTTACTATACGAAACTACTAGTTCCAGTCAGATCGGTTATGTTCGAGAACTGTTTGGAACTACCAGTTCCAGTCCCATCGGTTTAATTCGTATACCTACTGTACGAAACTACTAAAGTCCGTTCAAATATACGATGGAGCAATATAAACTGAATAAATTGCATGGTTTGCACATAAGGAAACTCTTATTGGTCAAACCGTCATAAATCCTATCCTATTCCTCGTTCCTCCCTAACAGACTGCCAGAATCGTACTCCTAACGGAATATGGATATGATCGAGCCATAATTTAAGGAACTAAGCTCTGAGCTCGATCTTACATTTTATAATTCTTATTTTTGACATTCCCTACTAGGAATTAACGGCTTGGCTTGATATTCAAGCTACTCGGCTCGAGCTTGATTTGAAATCAACTCAAGTTCAAGTAGAGTACCTAGTAGTTTTTCAATGTCAAGTATATATTTATTAAGTACTAGACTTGACATTGAAAAACTACTAGGTACTCTACTTGAACTTGAGTTGATTTCAAGTCAAACTCAAGCCCAGTAGATTGAAAATCAAGCCAGGCCGTGAATACATATTGTCTACCCTAACGATTCAGGTGATTCTGCTTCATCTAGGCAAATAATCTGTGTTCACCTTTTCCAAGTCTCACAAAGGAATTTGAATAGTATATGCGAAGAAATGTTAGAATAGCTCCCGCCCAAGAACTGATTCTTGAATTCAGCCACTTTTGATCAGAATCAAAAAGGGGTTAACTGCATTGGTAAAATAGCAAGATCGACATAAGCATGTTGAAGATTCATATCGAAAGTCTCTATTGAAGAGATCACAATACTCATCGAGTAAAAAATGCAGAAAACAGTTTGCACCTTCTTTACTTCCCAAACATCTGATCGACCAACATTCTGCAAACTCAACTGACTCTGTCTAATGAGAGTTGTGAGCCTGTCAAAAAATGTTCAACAGCAACTACCTCATAACCTAACAATCAGTGTTGAAAGCAAATTTCATTACCTACTAAACGCTGATAAAATCGACATTTTTTAAAGATTTAGAAAAACTAGAAGCTTATCATGTGATTCAACACTATGGGACTTCTTGCTGTGAGATTACGTAATGTCTAGAGTCAACACTGATAATGTAAAAACGACATTCAAGAAGTTATTAGAGAGATACCGATTCAATCATGTGAAAACATCATGATAAAGTGAAGTGATTCAGTTCGCTACTAATAACATTGGCGTAGAGCACTTCAAAAGGCAAAAATTGTAAATTGATGACCTTAGGAAAACATTGAGGGTGCACAATGATGTCTGCGTTCCACTCCAAAATCTCAAGGCACTAATTGAATCACCTCCCATAACTCGATCAAGGTAATAGCTTTCAGTGAAGAGCCCGGCCAGATTTATCGATATTTGCTCCATCAAAGTTTCGAACACCAATTAAATTTCTTCCTCTACAACTTGGCACATAGAAACAACAACGAGACGTATAGTACCAACGTTGCAACTCGTGCAACTTTCAATGGGGGATGAATCATTGATTACAAACTTATTAAGTTCCGAAAATAAGTTCACCTCGGGCCATATATTATACGAAACTTCATTAAACCTTTCAGTTCCGCCAATGATATAAGGAAACGGGCATCGCAGTAACTTCCACAATGGAGAACATGTCTCATCGAGGTCGGCCAAGATTAAATAACGGTAGCCTGGGGGGGTATTAGAGCCTTTGCCTCTGGTGGCGAGACGGCCAACTGCGCTCGATGAAAACAAGATACTCTCTGATATAGTGGCTTGCCTAGTTGGAGCGCTCCTGTTCGTGACCTGATAAAGAATAGTTGCAGCTGGTCCTTTGGTCTCCTAACGATACAAACATTCTGTTCGAAGGTGATCTTGGGTGGCGTGACAGCAGTTCGGCTTGTTGCTCGGGAATACGTAATGACAGTTTGGGGGGAAGTGTAGGTTTTGGGGTTAATTGGTGTATTTCGAACGAGTTCAGTTTAAATCAACTCCAGTAGTGTATTTAAGAGAATTTCTACTATTAATTTGACGTTGACAAAGCCTTTGATGTTCGATAAAACTAATACCCAATTTCAGTTCGCAAAATATTGATATATCCCAAGTATTTCACGTTTGCGCATGAACAACGCAATGAGTTGAAATTTTCTTCGAACTATTTACTTTCCGACGCTAACATCAATATCAATTAACATCCACTTAGGGCAAATATCAGGTGTGTGAATAAGTATTTCCCGTTTTTTGTAAGAGATGGCGCCACCAATACTGTGCGAGTATTTAATCGTTACATATGTCATAATCAAAGCTTATTCATCTGTCAACAATTCCACACTAACACATTAGTTGAAATTCTTTCGCATCATAAATTTTTGAAATCGTGAAAATGTCGAAATTTGAGCCGAGTCGACGTCATTTGCGGGAAGTTTCACTTTATTGGTTCAATTTGAAGAAATCTGCTGCCGAGGCGCATCGGTTGCTTCAGGAAGCTTATGGAGAAGGTTGTGTCGATGATTCGAGTGTTCGCGGATGGTTTCGACGCTTCAAAAGTGGCGATTTCGACGTGGAAGACAAGGAGCGTTCCGGGCGGCCGCAAATCTTTGAAGATCAAGAATTGGCGACTTTGCTTGATGAAGATTCGTGTCAAACGCAAGAAGAACTTGCTGAAGCATTGGGAGTTGACCGAACAACCATTTCCAAGCGTTTGAAAGCCATGGGAATGATCCAAAAGCAAGGAAATTGGGTGCCATACGAACTGAAGCTGAGAGACGTCGAACGGCGTTTTTTCACTTGCGAACAGCTGCTTCAGCGACATAAAAGAAAGGGTTTTCTGCATCGTATCGTGACTGGCGATGAAAAGTGGATCCGTTACGATAATCCGAAGCGAAGAAAATCATGGGGACTACCCGGCCATGCATCATCATCGACGGCCAAGCCAAATATTCATGGCGCCAAGCTCATGCTCTGTATATGGTGGGACCAGCTAGGTGTGGTTTACTATGAGCTTCTGAAACCGAATGAAAGGATCACAGGCGAGGTCTATCGACGACAATTGATGCGTTTGAGCCGCGCACTGCGAGAAAAACGGCCACAATACTCCGACAGGCACGACAAAGTTATTTTGCAACATGACAATGCTCGCCCACATGTTGCACAGCCGGTGAAAACATACTTAGAAACGCTCAAATGGGAAGTCCTACCCGCCGTATAGTCCAGACATTGCTTCGTCTGATTACCATCTCTTCAGATCGATGACGCATGGCCTGGCTGACCAGCACTTCCATTCCTACGAGGAAGCCAAAAAATGGGTGGATGACTGGATAGAGGCCAAACCGGTCGAATTTTTTCGCAACGGGATTCGTATGTTGCCAGAAAGATGGGGAAAAGTTGTAGCTAGCGATGGCCAATACTTCCAATAATTCATTTGTAACCATTTTTTCACAATAAAGGCTCAAAATTTGAAAAAAAACGGGAAAGACTTAGTCACACACCTGATAGAAACGCAGGAATATCACTTTTGCGCATGCTCGAAGCGTACCCCTTGTTTGGAGAGACTAAATGTTACATGAAACCATTTACGGCCCAAACTGGATAATCATTTCAAATTTCATGGATACCAGATGAGAATTGTAGAAGTTAAGGCTGTTACAAAGATGTACCGATACAGAGACCGACATACAAACAAGAAATCAGAATTTCACTTACCAATCACTTCAAAAATAGATGAGACAAAACAATCAAAACTACAGAGCTCCTTATAAGATATTCGACGATGCAATACTTCGATTGAAACTAAAGCTACTGAAGCTAGACTGTAGACTTCGAACATTGTATTGCATTAAATCGAAACAACAACATTAGGGCAATATTGATAAATTACAAGTACGTAGTACTTACAAAGGTTAGAGAACAAGATCAGCAATTTATCACTACCTATATGTATATGTTTACCATGCATTCACATAAAACGCTCAAAATCTGAATCGAAAAGAGCAGTTATCTCTCCGCTTGAAATTTTTTGTATGAAACAGATAAATGTGAATATTAACAACGAAAAAGTATAAAATCATGAACCTCATTAAATAAAACTCTAGAAATCAATAAATAGAGTTATGATCTGTGCTACTGTTATGAAGCATATAGAACTCCAATAAATGAGACGTCAAATTTGAATATGCCATACCGATACAATAGCGATTCCTATAAAGAAGGCACGTTTGATTAGAAGAAAGGACATTAGACCTGAATAATTTTCGTCTGCTTCATTATCTTCGTATTCAAGATATACAGGGTGGCCATTTGAAAACGAAACAGACGAGATTACAGACGAAATAAAGTTTTTCGATAGAAATGCTCGGACAGGTCGATTTCTGTTTCGAGGGGGACAACTTAAGATGTAGGTTACGGACGCATAGCGCTTCAACCCTTGCTGCTACAACCCCCACCCCCAATTTTTGAATAGGGAAGATGGGGTGAGTGATACCTCAAATTAAAGGTATTTTTATACTGATTTCAGCACAGTAATTGTTTTTTCATTTTATGCATTAGTTCCCGAAATATTCATGCGTTAGTTAGTTACGAAGGAAGCCACAGTCATGGTTGTTTTGAAGCTCAAAATGTCGATTTTTCACAAAACACTACAAGTGCCATGAAAACACCACTTCATTTTCAAATACTTAGTTAAGAATATTTCGAGAACTAATGCATAAAATTAAAAACAATTACTGTGCTGAAATCAGTATAAAAATACCTTTCAAATGAGGTATCACTCACCCCATCTTCCCTATTCAAAATTTGGGGGTGAGGGTTGTAGTAGCAAGGGTTGAAGCGCTATACGTCCGTAACCTACATCTTAAGTTGTCCCCCTCGAAACAGAAATCGACCTGTCCGAGCATTTCTATCGAAAAACTTTATTTCGTCTGTAATCTCGTCTGTTTCGTTTTCAAATGGCCACCCTGTATAAGCTTTTCAATAGAAATGATACGAGTTAAATGGTTATATTATGTTTTTTTTTTGACATTTCTTATGTTAATTGTATTCAGTAGGTTATGCCGTTCTATCATGAAAATATATAGACTTCAACAACGTTCAGAAATTTTTGAATCGTTTTAACAAAATCAATGCTGGCAGCACTTTCAATTCTATCTACAATACCAGGAATAGTTAATGGATTAACTGAATAATAATTGTGCTTAAATTTCTTTAAGTTTTCGAAAATTGAAACTGATTATGATAAAGCATTTCAGCATTTTCTAAACTTTGTTGAAGCGTATATTTTCCATGATTGAAGAATATAACCTACTGAACCCAAATAACATGAAAAATGTGAAACATAATAATCAATATGTAGTATTGCAATTGAAACCTTTTGAAAAATTTTGTTCATATTTTTGTCGGTGTAGCCCTTTTTGATTGGTTTATTGCTTGCCTAGAGAAATGATTCGATAACCTGGCCAATCGTCGTCTTCTAGTTGACCCCGCCTGAAGTTGTACTAATCAAACACTTTTTGATTATAGAAACATATACTTATTCACAAATTTCAACAATATTACAGTACGAAAATTTCGGACGTACTACCCACAAAATAGTTCGTGTTTCCCAGAAATTTGGGTGGTTTTCACCACAAAATATTCTCGATTGCTTTGCAAGTAGTACGCATGTTGTACATGTGTCATGCTCAGCACTTTGAGGAACTAATAGATCTCCAATCATACTGGCGACCATATGTTTTCAGAAAACATTAATTGGCGATCCTACATTTTAACTGCTTTTCATTTTCTGCTATGCACCGTTGGCTGAAAGTTCAATCCCTAAAGAACAATATTTCATCTTAAGATTAATGTGTTGAAAATTTAATGAGATACAAAAGATGAGGAGAATATTAAAATAATAAATTTTAGAATGAAATTTGCAACGTATTACGTACAAGCAAACTGCTTTGAATACATCCATTCCTTGTAGATCTCTACCAACCCGCTTTCACTCCGTAAAAATCAACTTCCTGAATCCCGTTCCTTTTTGTTCCATTTCTATAAGAACACATCAGTTCTGGGAACCAACTAACAGGCTAACAGTTGGAGGAGAAACTCCAGTTAACAAGATTGCTGTTCGTTAGTTGATGGTACCGAAATTGTATTTACCTATGTGTTGCTTCTTTTTTCCAAATGAGTTCCGTGATGCAGCCGGGAACATGTGAGAATGTTGCAAGCACTTTAATTGAATTTCGGGAATTCGGGACCTGGAATTTTCTGAGCCACAGGCGAACAACCGCACGCCTCAATTAATATCGCAAATTCGTATCACGATTCAATCCTATCATAATTGATAAAACAGGGAAAATCGAAATGGATCGCATCATTTACCGGATGAAAAACTGTTGGGAAATGCTGAGAATTTCCTCACTGAGGTTTAATTTGCATGTGGATTTCAGAGTGGAGCGATTTCAGAATAGTTATTTATAATACAAGTGCAGAAGGCATTGATATTCTTCCACGAGTTCAAAATTCAAAAACGAGCCACGAAGTGGCGAGTTTTGGAATGAACGAGTGGTAGAATGAGCCTTCTGTACGAGTATTATACATTATTTTCTCTAATTCATTGCATTTTCATTGAAATTAATGAAATATTTCCATAAATATATTTTTGTGATTTTTGCATTGAAAAATGTTGGTTGGCAGAACTGATTTCTTTAAGGCAAATTGATAAATTGACAGATAAAGCCGTGGCGGAAAGTTCGGAGTTCCAACATAGAATAATAAAATATAACCATGAAAACTGTGCGTTTCTGATATATTCTCGCACGATTTTGTTCTACAAGATGTGGAAGAATGAACGAAATAACCACAGAATTAGAGAAAAGTATATCCATAATTTCGCGGTTGTTTCTATTCTATTATTTTTTTTTTTTATAAAGTTGCCTGGCGTTTTATTAGAGAGATTATGAATCTGATAGAAGGATTTCGATGCGATCAAAACAGTAACATATCCAATCAAAAAACTACCATCCATGTGCTAAACAGTTTTATCCTGGTTTGATTTGTTCACCAACTATGGTATCTAAATAATCTATGGGATTTTGCATTTGAATAATAGGATTTTCGAAATTGGAGGATTCGAAACTAATCACCTAACTGGTTTCGATTTTTTTTTATAATCCATTCGTTCATTTTCAATAAATGTTCAAGCCAATATACCTAACGAAATGAAAACGAAATAAATACTCTGCACAGTATGTTATTTTCATGTTCGTTTAAGGCTTCTACAACGCGCAAAATGTATATGTGTGGAAGAGATGTCCTCAATTTGATCAACATCGGACTATAAGAACAATAAATATAGGAGTCTCGATAATTTCATTTCTTTGAAACCGCCCTAATTATCAAATATTGAGGTGCCGGTATTTCGCAATATACATAGGAATACAACTTTGCTTCCGCTGTTTCTTTCCGAAATTCGAGGTTTTATTGTAAAAAACTGGATATACATTTTTAATTCGACGTATTGTCCATCGCTGGCCACTATTTTCCCCCATCTTTCGAGCTGCGTACTAATCCTGCTCTGAAAAAACTAGTTATCTTTTGAAGCGATCAAATTTTTTAGTTCTTCATAAGACCGGAAGTGCTGGTCGGCCAGGCCGTGAGCCATTGATCGAAACTAGTGATATTTCGAGGTAACGTCTGAAGAGTACGGCTGGTGGGGTAGGACTTCCCATTTCAACGTTTCCAATTATGTTTTGAGCACTTTCGCAAACATGGTGTCGAGCATTGTCATGCTGTGAAATCACTTTATCGTGTCTCTTGTTGTATTGCGGCCGTTTGTCTTTCAATTGTCGGCTCAAACGCATCAATTGCGTTCGATAACGATCGCCTGTGATTATTCAGTTGGTTTTAACAACTCGTAATACACTAAGCCGAGCTGGTCCCACCAAATATTGAGCATGATTTTGGAAGCGTGAATATTCGGTTTGGCCCTAGACGTGGAAGCATGGCCGATATATCCCTATGATTTTCTGCGCTTGGGATTATCGTCATGAACCTATTTTTCCTCTCCAGTCACAATGCGAGGCAGAAATCCTTTCCGTCTTCACCTTGCAAGCAGCTGTTCACAAGCAAACAAACGTCGTTCATAATCTCTCAGCTTCAACTCGCACGTTCTTTCACTAATAGCGGCCTCATCATAGGAATTTGAGAGCATCAGTTGAGCCTCAGCCGCAGATTTTTCCATATAAAAGCAGAAAATTGAAACCTCCTGCGAATGACTAGAATTGGGCTCATAAGCTGAGATGTTTAATCGAGAAAAACTTTTTAATGCAGACAACATTGGACTAATAATTGGATGGCGTTATGTTTACAAATACCTTAGCTTATTGTATGACATCTAGGATCTATTCATTTCGACTACCACTTACCGCTTTAACCATCTATTGCAAAATGGCGGAAGCAAAGTTGTACACCTAATATATACAAAAGAGTTTTCTATGGATATCGAAGAATTTTAAAATTTGCATATGATCAAAGCTCACCTAAATCTGAAAAAGTGTGAAAGATCGTATTGAAACATCTTCATCACAAGATACCCTATAGAGCCGTTGTTTGTTTTTCAAGGGACCATTCTGTAGAGTCAGTTTTCAAGAACAATCTCCACACCCACCTGAAATTTGTCACACCCATCCACTTACACCCTGTGTAGGTCACCTTGATAAATAATACCTCGCTGAAAACAATTCTCTTCTATTACACCGATCTACGAGCCCCACCAGCAACTGCACATACAAAGGTATCCGAAGTCAACTTCCGAGCCCCACGCTTATCTATTCTTCATATCCTTTTAATTTCACGCCACCACTACATTTCAATACAGAATCCATTTGCGGTCCGCCATTATTAAAACATAAACCTAATGGTAGGTGTCTTACGCCGTTGGCGGTGTATATTAAAACCGCCCCTCTAAGTATCATACCGAAATGTTCGGCTTGCAATGCATGTAAGTGTTTTATAAGTGGGGGTGGCGAACATTGTACCCCGAACATCCCTTAACCGGAGGGGAGGGAGGACAGAGAAGCGCCAGATGTTCTTGGCCGAGAGTTAAGTGCAGAGTCGGGGTCGGTCAACAATTCCTGCTTTCACAAACATTAAAATTGTTAATCATTTCCCAAGCGTGTACTAGATGCCGTTGCTGGATTATTTAGGGGTGTGTCGTAGATGCATTGCAGCCCCAGTAGATGCAACTTGGTTACAGTTCTGAGCAGATATTCGTGTTCTCGTTAAGTATTGTCCGAAACTCCTGATGTATTGCCTTTGGAAGCAGGCGCTGAATGGAAATAGACCTGGTTGTCATTTACGATAAAAGTAGTAACATTGGACTATTCAGAAAAAGCATAACAGGTTATTGAAATGTGATTAGCAGACTCTTCTATATTGTTGTTCCTCATATAATATATATGTTGAAATGTCGACCAAATTTCAGCTTGCGATGAATTAAAAATAGCACAAACATCCACAACAGATGGACTCATTTGGAGGAGTGGAGAGTGTAGTTTTCAGTCTTTGGCAAGCCGCTGCCGAAAGAGCAGCATGTTTTTTTTTATACTACTTCTATTAGAAAAAACAGTTCTGTAACTAGCACCTTCTGGACGCGCTACCATTTAGGATCGTCTGCGAGTTTTTCTGAAAGGAAAACATCATCTTCGGTGCACAAACTTGAAACAACAAATTCAGGACCTGTTTTTCACCGTCAGAACCTCTAAAAAAATCGCAAAGGTAGGGTAACATCAATCTCTATCTCAATCAGCAAGGAAATATGGTTATGTTGCTTATGCTCTTCGGATTTCTGGCACTGCAATGGAGGACCTTTCATAGTTATCACAATATGGAGCTGAACAAGATCATGGTTGTCCAGGACAGTCTCAATAGCAATGAGGGCGGCGTATTGTCCGTTGCCAGACAAATCTTGCAACTTTATGGATTACTCGTTCATCTCACAAAGTGTGTTGCTAAGCAAACATGTTATTCGTTGGCGATTGCCAATCTTCGAGAATTCCACCAAAGATCTCTCCTCACCCCAAACGGTCATTCGTGAGCTATAGCCAATCTTCGATAAATTCACCAAAGATCTCTCCATATTCCAAACGACACAGTTTTATGTGTTTCCTCCTCTATTGGTCCATTATTGGTCCTACTTATTTGAAAATGACGGCGTCATCTGTGACAGTGATCAATGTGACATGGATCGTTTCAAAAGATTCGTTCGTTTGAATCATAAATGTATAACCAGTTTTTTACACTAAAGCCTCGAATTTCTGAAAAAACGCCGGAAGCAAAGTTGTACGCCTATGTAATTAATCAAGTATTCGATAACTTAATAATTATTAATAATAATTATTCTTAATTTCCTTGAGAGAAATTTAAGGAGAAATCAGTGGATTTTAAAATTCTTTCAATAAATTTTAGAACAATTCAAGCTCATTTGCTATTACTATCTACAAATAATCACTAATTTTGATTATACAATTCAACGATTTCCAACCGCTGTTGAACCGTATATATTTCCTTGATTGGACAGAAATGACATAAAAAATTCCAAAAGATAATACTAAGGGTTGCCATTATAACCATTAAAAGTTGTTTGATACTAATTGAAAAGCCTATTACTCATAACCTGCCTGATTTACACAAAGCCACCCTCCTTCTGTTGTATGAATATGAAGAAGTACTCACTTGAGTAAATCTAGTCGAGAAGTGTAGTAACCCTTCCATCATTATAATATCCATTTAGTATAATTGGCCTACCGGGGTGACTGCATTGCGAACCCCTCTTCATTATTATGTTAGCTTATTAGTATGCAGGGATTCCCTTCACCTGTTTACTTTCGATCTTCAGGTTTCGAATATATGTTTCTTGAAGATGATTACTCTTCAACCCGCTCGTTGTTTTGCTACTCTACGTATGAAACCTATTCTTGTTAGTAGATGCCGCTTGGGGTTATCACTTGGAGCGAATAGGAAAACTACTACGCGAATTGAATTCTGGTTTGTGTATTTCCTCATTTTGAATGCTTTTCTAATATATGTATGCGTATTGCGGTTTGCATCTTGGAGCTATTGGGATGTTATAATTGAAGAGATATATTAATTCAATGGTTTTCTCGGAGTCGAAATAGTTATTTAGCTATAGGAGTATAAAAAAAAAAAAAATTTCTATTAAAGCGGAATACGAAATATTTCTCGTTTCTTGTTTTTCTTTAATGAATAAAAACGGACATACCTATTGTAAAACAATTTACTGATCATGGCATTATCATTAGTCTGTGTTTTGAAATTTTGTAGTAGTTCTTCCATAGTTTTTTCGTTACAATACTGAGATAGAGAAAGTGTATTTACCACTGTTTCTAAGCATACTTCTTTGTTATTAATAATAATCATTCCAATAGAATCAATTAAACTTTTGAAGCCATGTATTTCTTTAAATACTTGGAATTGGACATATGATCCCATAATTTTAAAATTAAATGATTTTTCATATGACAGTTTTCGATGAGATAGTTCACCCCCATTGGAGATTGATACATCATGGTTGAGTTGAAAATGGAGGAAATTTAACCCTAAAGTGCCCTGCGGCGCTTGGCCTAGTGTTGCGCCATTGTAGATTCCCACTCATGCAGACAAATCGATACGAATCTAAATTTCCAATGGCCTATATTTCCTCCAGAAAAAAACTATGATCTGGATATATTTCCGGGCAGGGAAAAACCATTCAGTCCGAAAAATATCATAAACCCCGAATTCCGCCGATGAATAAAAAACCTCTTTCCGTTCGTAGTTCGCGTATTTCACGTGCGACGCTGCTAGAAGAGGAGGATCGAGATAAAAAAAAAGTCAGTCAGAGTGAGCGCGGAAAATTATTTCAAAAGGTGGTTACGGTCCAGCCATAACTTAAAAGCCCGCATTTACTGGGGTCGATTGAAACGTTCAAGGAGCACTAATGTGTCTGCAGAGGCCGTATAAAAAAAGAGGAAGCTCCGGTCTTAAGTAGTTGGGCGTGTTGGACACGGCCTGATCGCCGGTCTGGCTATTTAAACCTATCTTTTTGGACGGGTTGAGTTTTCGGTCTGCTTCGATGGATTTACTTGCCGCGGATTTCGTGCTGGGCTTTTGGCCATTCGAACTTGATGCGGATAAAAAGTTGGAAAGTCAGGCATCATCAATTTGAGGTCGTTCCAATCTAGGTTTTTTTGTTTATTATTTTCGATAATTGATTGAAATCAGTCAATTCGCAATAAACCTCAGACTGATAAACATAGTTAGAGGAAGCATATGTCATATTCAGTAAGCAAATTTTGTCCCCAACATGAACTATCAAATTTGACATGAAGCGCGCGCAAATGAAAACATATCAGTGATACGATATTTCACTCAATTCGCGAGTTTCTCCACAAAGAACGAACTTCTTATGTCCCATAGTGAAGCAACGTTTCATTTTAACTAAGATTTATTGAAATGTATACCTAAATATATCAGAAATTCAGAATAAAAACTTCAAGCGCTCCAAACGACGTTAAACAACCGATGACACTAGGAGAGCAAAAGTTGCCAAACTTTGGATTTCAGCAGGTAGATGCAGAAAATAATAAATATCCTGCATATTATAAATTCTACAATCAGAAGAATATCAGATTCCAAATATTCAAATTTGCATATTTAATTGAGAATCACTCGTATAAATATATTTCATTCAATAAAATATACATTCATAATGATATAGTAAAATTGTGGAATTGAAAATATATAACAATCCGACAACGTAATATAACCATGTTGGGGACATGTAAAAATTGCGTATACTTCCTCTATCTATGGAATAAACAAACTTTCGTGTATATTATGCTAAATGACAATTTTTCAATTCCGGAATTGAAAACTGTATGAAGCAATCATATATTATGCTCCTATAACTTTTCAATATCGTGTTGGGTGATCGCCGGACTTATTGAGAGACGTGTTACCATCGATAAAGGAGATTTCAAATCTCGAATACTAAAGCTACTTGACCCACTCCGACACCAGCCGTAATAACATTAACTTGCAGCAACATTGAGCATTTTAACTAGCAGTCGGCTTTCACAGCTCCTTCATTAATTACTTACGGATTGAAGACAACAAGTAACTCTGTCTTTGAGATGGAAATTCTACCAACTAATTCCTTCAGTAATCCATGACTCATTTGTGAATTCAAGTTAAATCCAGAGGAACTGAGGAACCGAAATTGAGAAGCCTGGCCAAGAACATTTTGGTGAACCCTTTTTAGGGTTTCGAGATTTTTCATGAAGAATCTCAATCTACAATGTAACTAACATATAAGAGTCTAGCTGAATATTTCCTTTAGTGTGAGTTTTCCCGAAAAATGCCGAAATTATAAGATTATACAAGGTGTTTCCAAATTAGACGTGAATCTTTAAAGAGGTGTTAGTATCACTGTCGCTGTCGATTGAGCCATATTTATTGATAACCGAAAATGGAAAGTTTCCGAGATATTGGTATTACTTTACTTCATTTCCAAAATAATACAAAATTATAATCAAATTTTGTCAACGTAGAAAAAATTAAAGAAAAATGAAGTAAAATAAAAAAACTCAAATATCTCGTCAACTGTTGATTTTTGGTCATCATTAAATATGGCTCAAACGTCAGCAAATGAGCTAACACGTCCTTCAAAGTTGATTTGGAAGCACACTGTATACGAAATTTTATTCCGATATTACTTATTTTTTATGTATTTAGCACCAGGAATGGAAAAGGCTCAAAAATGAGAGGAAATATCGATATTTTTTTCATTTTCTATGATTTCTCGAATAAAAGGACTATTAATGTTATACTTTGTTTCTTAATCACTGTAGTGTTCGAGATAGACTCATCATCTCATCATAAAATTGAACCACCCTCTCCAGAACAGCTTCCAGTCGCTTTAAAATATCATGACGCCTCTAAGAACACTGTAGCCCTGAAATGACAAGACGAATTACATGAAGTTGATATTTTTTCGAAACCCAATTCCATCGGAACTCGATGATAATGCCTCTTTCCCGTATGGTCGATCAATTCTCATTGTCCGCATCAGCGCGTAAAAGAAACGGCAGGACAATTATTTCTTCTGCCTTGGCAAGGTAGAGCACGTGAAACATAATTGAATATAACGGAAACGAGTGATCGACGATGGCTTTTATTGCTGTGACAAAATATATGGTGGAAGCTACCGGCTTCCTGTCTCCGGAGAAATAAAAGCAACGGAGATGATTATTGTTTCTTCCCACAGAAAGTGGTACATGTTCTAACACGCCATGAAAGCCTACTACATCATATGCTCACCCTCGTTGAGGTCGTTGGTGAGGAATATTCGAGATTAACTGAAGGGACACGTCTTGATAACAACTATAAGTGGGAGCAGGAAATTAAGATGATGACCTTTTCAACCAAATATTTTCTTCAAGGTTCATAGTAAGATTGAAATCAAGAAAATTATTATTATTATTATTCAATGAATCGGGGTAGTTGATGCTCTGTTTACCTTTCCAGGAACTGCGACCAATTTGATCTTTTGTTCTTAACCCTACCTATTCATACCAACTCGGGGGGGACGTTGTTACGGTTAACGAAACCGACAACATTCACAGACCTTCACAGAAACTTATTGGAAGATTATTTTTCTGATACTATATTCAACAGCTTCATCGGACAGGACTCAAACAAATTACATGATTTTTTTTTGTATTTTCATCGGAAAAAAATAAATAATCAAATGACTGTTTTCCATCAATCTCCTTTCTTCCTATAACCATAGAGGCTAAAGTTTCATACTCGTATCGGATTATACAAAGGGCGTAGTATGCTCTTTCCACAGGAAAAAACAGGGAAAACTGCCTCGCTGCGTCATTTTTCGTAGTAGAGCCAGTAAATTGAAAATCCCTGTAGACCGTGTTTATAAAAAACAATGGTGGATTGAAAATAAGCGATCGGCGGTTATGAAAAACTATACGGCGAACAGATACAGCTGCGAGAGAGTATGTTATGAAATTGTTCGAGAACAGCGATACTCACTCGGCATCATATTTTCGGGGCATTTTCCTCGTTGATAGGAGAACCAGATTTTTAGTACCTACTACACTGGACAAACAGTGAAGAGGCTGTTGCATGGAAAAATACGATCTCTATGAATATTTTTGTATGCTTGTGAATATTTCATGGATTGTTGAAGCCTTTTTTCGTATTTTTTTGGTTAATATTTACTATTTTATATCCCTACTCTTCTTGGCTTTACAGAGGCAGATGAGGTATCATTTCATGGATTTTGGTACGGGAATGAGTACTTTAGATCAACTGATGAGGAAATTCTAGGACAAAATGAATTGAACGCCAGATCACTTGAACATGATAATTCCCAATATTTCTATTGTGTTTGTTACTTGGCAATTTATGTTTGTTTGTCCCGAAGTTATATCTATAAAATTTTGAAAGAATATTCATACCTAATCATTCACCATTAGAATCATTTATTACATCAAATGAGATAAATCCACCTGTAACTGAACTGAACTGAAATTCAAAAAATAGAGTAGGTATTCATGAAAATTTTGGTCCTAGGATTGGAAACAGAATACGACATATTTCACTGAAATTTTTTGTATTTATCAACTTCAAACTGAAATTAATTTCTTTCTGAAAGATAATGTGAAAGCTACAAAAGATAAACAGTTTTTTAAAAGGAAAAAATTTTTTTTGGACTTATTCCACCTGTTTTTTTTTTTACCTGAGCCGAATAAGGAAAATGCTGAATGGAAAAGCGTTTTATATTATAAGACCAATATACATATATTTGAATTCAATGTAAGACTCACCATTTATACAGGGTGATACTAAATTGTATGTGCACACGGAAATGACAGATTTCTAAGATAATTTCAAGAAAAATAAATTCCACAAACGGTTGGTCTTTATTTTCGTGATACAGGGTGTTAATGTTTGATTTCAATTGTTCTTGTCATAACTCTTTAGCTTCATAAGATATCCAACTCAAATTTGGCACCGATATTCCAAATTGAAATTTTCATCATGTCTTTTTCTGGAACAGTGCCCGTTCCTTTTCTCTAGAACTTTTTTTTGGTGGACCACTGGTTGCTTGAAAATAATGAAAAACAAACTTCGGTTCACTACAACACTTTTTTTTTAATTATCCGAAAAATTCCTCATTTTCCTTCATTGTACCTCCAAATAATAAACACCCTGTGTGTTCATTCTAATCTTACAATTCCTCGTCGACAAAAATAATTGACTTCCTGGCTAAAAACTCAACGTCACATGGAAAACCAATTCACAAAATAAACATACTCATCGATATTCATATCGGCAGTATTTTCGAAAAACACGATCTCATTATTTTTTGTCCAGTGTAGCGTACTCCACGTTTACTATGTCCCCGATAAAGTTAGCGGGGGTTGTTTTACCATTTGCATATTTTCAATTTGGTCATTCTCCGGACTACGTTGCCGCTCTGTATTGATATTGACACCATCCATCGGTTGGAGCGTATAAGTAAGCGCTTTTCGAATCAAATGGTTTTTGAAGAGCACAGATTTAACGAAACACTGGCGAATGTACGCCAGGTTGGACAGACTGTTAGTGGAAACTTGGATTGTGTATGGCACTTAACTATCGGAAGAGGTGTGAGGTGTCATTGAAAAGGCAATATACAGTTCGACGAAATCCAATGCACAATGAAGTTGTATCAAACTAGATGGACCAATGTGGCATTTACGAACGAAAAATTGTAAAAATAGGGGAGCTTTTCGGTTTCGAGAATAAGCTGGGTGACAGGTTTGAAATCCAACCCTTTAATGTAGAAATACATCTACTATTTCTGAAAACGAATTTTGTCGATAGACTCAAGTTTCAAAGTAAGTTATAGTCTGCTCTAATCGCTGTGATGGCTTGATAGTATGGTCAGGCTAGGGATTCACGGCTTGGCTTGATTTTCAAGCTACTTGGCATGAGCTTGACTTGAGTTCAAGCTCATTTTTAGCACTTTCATTGTGTAGTGTCACATCAATAAAAAAATTATGAAATGAGAAGGAACCTTGCAAAAAAAACTTCAATTTATCAAACTTATTGGATGAAAGAACCAAAAATATCAACTTTTTCGAAATGGAAACATATTCAGATCACTATAAATCATAAAATAAAAAATAATAATTTCTTGATATCGAGAAACCTCTAGGCTCTGTTTGATTTCATAATTTTCCATCCAGGATCCAAGACACATGAGGCAACTTATATATTTGTCGGCTAACCTATTGCAGGTTTTTGTAAATGTAAGAACAGCTCTGGAAAATTGTCTTTCAATAGGAGCTGAAGATGCTGGCGTTGATGAAAAATCCTTGGCCAAGTTTGGAAAGATATTTCTGAAATTACCAAAATCTACCAATGGATTTAATAGAAATGTGAGGAAACTACTGATAAAGTCACACTGGCGAATGCTTCAGTCTCTCGGCGCTCGAGAACTGCCTTTATTCAGTCTAAGCGCGCACGAGATTGAAGAAATATATGCCGTGAGACGCATGCATATCAAGCTCAAGTAATATCAAGTAGCTTGATTTCAAGTCTTGCAATAAATATCTAAAATCAAGTCATGTCAACCTCAAGTAGGCAATTTTTCACGAGCTTGATTTTCAAGTCAAGTAGTTGGTTAAAATGTCAATGGCTTGATGAATCCCTATTCTTGCACAGTATAATACCAGCCGAACCTTCCATCGAACTAGCCGTTTACAAAAAAAAAAAAAAAATCGATATCAGCAATGATTAGGCTGCACTAAAAATTCCATTTATCAGTGGATTCCCTTTGTTTATTCAAGAGTCTGGCCAACCTCGATGAAATGCTATTCTGTCAGTTTACAGTGCAGAATCGAAGCACCGCTAAATTCCCAAATGCATTACGGAAGCACCGTCGATATTCCGATGCAAAGTTTCCACCTGCAACGAAGAGCTGGAAAATCAAAATAATTGAATATCAGCGTCATCCATTATCCTTTCAGCATTTGCATAATATCGGGGGCGGTATTAATGGAAATTAAATATTATGATTACCGAAAATAAACCGGCATAATCCGAATGGCAAATTTCGTTCCGGAAACAACAACGAAAATTCCAATATAGATGAGGGAAAATCAAATTTCAGTATCCCATCAACGAATGTTATAAAATCGGTGTATCGGAGTAATTGCTTAATAAAATTTTCTGCCGGAATTTAGCTCTGATATTAATGTATGGGAGCTCTCGACCTTATCGTAGCCCCCACTTGAAGCCCAATCAATTTACCAACTAAGTATGTTACGCAGCTCCGGAGGATGGTCAGCTAAAATGAGACCATTATTGAACGATGTTTATTATCCATTCCATTGACTTCATCAGCATTGTGCAAACTTTGAACTATAGATTAATTATGCAGTGTGTCTGGTGATCAGTGGGAAAACATACAGACAGACAGGAAATTGTTGTAACAGGCCAATTGAAAAGTCTCCGGTCTACCATAGTAAAGCACATTTTTTTGGCAAAAATCGATTTTATTATTCAACATGGTTGCCTTCGAGGGCGATACAGCGGTTATAGCGATCTTCCAACTTTTCGATATCATATTAGTCGTATGATTTGTCTTTCACTTCAAAATGGGCCTCAGTTTCGGCAATTACTTCTTCATTGGCGCTAATTTTTTTTCATCGAGCATTTTTTTGAGGTCTGAGAACAGAGAAAAGTCGCTGGGTGCCAGATCTGGTGAATACGATGGATGCAGAAGCAATTCGAAACCCGATTCATGCAATTTTGTCATTGTTTTCATTGATTTGTGACACGGCGCATTGTCTTGATGAAACAGCACCTTTTTTTCGAATGGGGCCGTTTTTTAACGATTTCATCCTTCAAACGATCCAATAATGCTATAAAATAATCGCTGTTGATGGTCCAGCCATTTTAGAGGTAATCATTGAATATTATACTTTGCGCATCCCAGAATACTGATGACATAACCCTGCCAGCTAACTGTTGTGTTTTTCCTCGCTTGGGTTCGGTTCATCGTGTGCAGTTCACTCAGCGGACTGTCGATTGGACTCCGGAGTGAAATGATGGTGCCATGTTTCATCCATTGTCACATATCGACGCAAAAATTCAGGTTTATTGCATTTAAACAGCTTCAAAACCTGCTCAAAATCACTAACACGTTGTTGCTTTTGATCGATTGTGAGCTCGCGCGGATCCCATTTTGCACTCAGCTTTCTCATATTCAAATATTCATGAATTATATGATGTAAACATTCATATCACGTTTATATCCTCACAATGTCTGCTATCTCGATCAACTTCACTTCACGATCTTTAAAAACTATTTTGTGAACTTTTTTGATTATTCCGTCGGTGACAGACTCCTTTGGGCGTCCACTGCGTTCGCCGTCTTCGGTGCTCATTTCACCAATACCTATCAATGATGGTTGATTTTCCTGATGGAGACCTCGGAAACACTTCATCAAGCCAATATTTTGCCTCAACTGTATTTTTTCCCTTCAAAAAGCAATATTTCATCAGCACACGAAATTCTTTTTTTCAAATATCAAAAGTAGCTAGACTCACAATGCAATATCTCACAAACTAATGGTCGGACTGCTGTAAAATTTTGACACGTATCGTTTGAAGGTTGGTACTAACTAAAATCATATGGGTTTAATACTATCACCGCCATCTGTGCATCAAACCGGGGACTTTTCAATTGGCCTAACACAGATGGCATGCTCACTCAAAATAACAAAAACTGAGTTTTGTGTTTTCAAAAGGACAGCTATTTACTCGATAGAGGAAATAATAAACCTTTTGATACCTTTTACTATGAGAATAACGTTGTAACACTGTGAATTTCAGGTGTAACGGTACTCCCAACAAAAAGGTATTTCAATGGTAGGTATATTGTTCCGGTCCTATCGAATAACTCCATCAATGGAGGTACACAACCGATACTTGATTCGTCCTCCCTCCTCATAGACGAATACAAATTTCAGTTTGTTGATGGGATTATATTTCGATTTGCATACTATCGTTTCGAATTTCGTATTGTAGACCCACTGTTTTTCTCGTCCGTTTTAATATTGAATCCGAAGCCGATATTGCTTTTAAACCCGGACTGGTTTTTCATTGTCATCCGGCCAATATTTTCGTTCAATTTTCACATTTGAATATTTATTGAGTTCGAGTTTTGGAGGGGAGGCGGTCGTAGATCTGATCCGATGACTTCGACTTTCCATTTTGTCCCTTGAAAGGGAACGAGGAAAAGGACATCCGATCATTTCATATTCATGACGGCCCAAATGAGAAGGTAGAAATGTTTGCGGTAGTCGGCCAGTGGAAGAATAAATAAAGTTTATGACGGAAATGAAAAAAAAAATGAGGAGAGCACTGACGTGAAGTTAGCACAAATTGGATATACCCATATACAGGTATGTGGTCTCCAAGTGTGCTTAGGGATTCATCAAGCCAAATAGCTTGACATTTTAACCAACTACTTGATATTACTTGAGCTTGATATGCACCCCATTCGAAAAAAAAGGTGCTGTTTCATCAAGACAATGCGCCGTGCCACAAATCAATGGAAACAATGGCAAAATTACATGAATTGGGCTTCGAATTGCTTCTGCATCATCCACCGTATTCAGCAGATCTGGCCCCCAGCGACTTTTTCCTGTTCTCAGACCTCAAAAGAATGCTCGCTGAAAAGAAATTTAGCGCCAATAATGAAGTTATCGCCGAAACTGAGGCCTATTTTGAAACGAAAGACAAATCGTACTACAAAAGAGGTATCGAAAAGTTGGAAGATCGCTGTAATCGCTGTATCTCTCACGAAGGCAACTATTATAGGTTGAATAATAAAATCGAATTTTGCAATAAAAAAATGTGTTTTACTATGGTAGGCCGAGGACTTTTCAGTTGGCCTGTTACAATGATCCAACACTCAGAAGCTCCTCACTTCACGTAGGTGCTTCTCTGATTTTTTTTTTCGATACTTAGCTGGAATTGAATGTAAATCCATAGCAATTTCGAACTAAAATACCATTTTCGTCAATGAACTACCCAATTACCTCAATTCCAGATGAACCAAAACAACCAACCGCCTCGTGTCATAAGTGTCATCAACGCGACCAAGAAACCCAAAGTCATAACCCGCGAGCTAAACCGCGACCTTGCTCAACGTCTCCCAGGCATTCGCCCCAATCCTTTCCCCCTGTTTTCAATATTCATCCCGTCTCATCATTCCCTGATTGTAGATGGAATCCGGGCGTTATCCCTGGAAATCGTAGAAGGCGATGTTCGGCATTAGCGAATTGTCCCGTTCCGGGGCAAACATTTGATTAATTTGATACGCAGTTCTGACTCTAAATTTCATTAGCAGGCGACTCGCGTGCCGCTCTGCCCGACTAAATCAGTCTAATTAATTAATTGTTCTATAGATTAGTTCATTCCGGTTTGCGCGGCAACGTTGCAAGCCCGTGACGTGGTTGGTATGGAGGGGGAGGTAGGGGGTGCGTATGTGTGCAGGTGGGGGGGGGGAAGGGTTGTAAAAATAATAGGATTGTTTGCTTTTACCGATGAAATGCGTAATGGCGGTCTATTCGATTGGACTATTCGAAATTGGCCATCAATATGTCGGAAACGAAAACATAATATCGGTTTTGTTGATCGCGGTCGGCCGAGAGTTTCGAATGAGGGGTTTATTGTTTTCAACTGTTTTCGTTTATTTTATTGTATAAATTATGGGTATTTGGAAATAAAAGCCTTATATGTCCTACTGATATAATTGTAATGGAAGTTTTACACTTTAATGTCATATAATATTTCCCTAGGAATTCATAGTCATAGTAGTGTGTCTTATTTCTGAACAAGAGAAATAAATTTAATAGAATTTCATGTCCACTGTTAACTGTTCGAGTTTTTTATTAAATTTATTTCTCTTGTTCAGTATCGTGATGAGGTAATTACAGTTCTAGAAACAGTGATGTAATGAACTCATTATAGTATTGTTTTCAGTTGTACTTTCGTTTTGTGTTTGTCAACACTGACCTCCGATCCTATAAAATTTCAACACATGTCAATTGCCAATATAATATAATTTGGATATAGTGAAATAATTTGCAACATTATTCGCAATTTCTCTTGATTCTGATGGGTGTTAAATCGATTTCGTCAGACATAATTCACAAATTTAATGCGTAATTATAAATTATTTCAAATTTCGAAACGTACGATTCAAATTCAAATTCTGTAATCTGTCAATTTTCGTAACAGTCACACCAACTGCCCAAATATAATACAAAAGTCACTAGAATGTATAATCTGAATTTTTCATTGAAATTCGACAATATATCACCAAAATTGAACGAAATAGAGAGAATATCGTCTAATACTCGTTGCAGAAGGCAATTTCAACACTCATGCGTTCGAACACTCGCTCGTTTTCGAATTTTGCATTCGTGTTGAAATAGGAGCCCCTTCTGAATTTTGTTTTAGAATATACTATTTAGCTACACTCTAATATACATAGGTCTTCTAAGATTCAGACTGTAGTTACTACAACTTCAATATTATTCCCTTTTCTTTCCAATCGCAAAAACAAAATATTTCTAGTTTTAATTTCATGGAAATGATAGATTTGTTTTAGCATTGCTTTTTCGGACCATCCGAAACCAAATTAAGGACTACTTATTACGTAGGTTAGAGCTCAAACGTGGCCGTAAAGTGGTTTAGTTTTTATTTGGAACGGTTGTTTGCTTGGACGGTTTTTTTGTCCGGAAATCAGCAAATGCCACATCTGTTTCAACATCTGGTTTGAATTAGTTCCGATTTGAAAACGTTTTTGATCTAAGTCTATTGTATTTATAATCTTCATATGTTTTCAGGAAAACACTATATTCGGTATAGTTTTTTCTATTTATTCTGAATATACTTTTCTGGAAAAATGTAATTGGACAAAGCAAACACCTTGAGGTTCACAGATTGCTCCAATAATGAGCTGCAAAAGTTGGAAGGTTAGAAATGAAGATCCAGAAAAAGATCTGAGATTTGATTTTTTATAATTTTCAGATTTCCTTCAAAGAGAGTACAAGTTCATCATGATCATCTCATAATAAAAGTTTTTTTTTTAAGACGCCGGAGATGCTTGAATACCTGAAATGAAATATATTCTGACAATATCATTCCCTCATATACAACAATTAGTTGTCTACATTACAAAATGCCAAAAAATTTGTTGTCTAATTTGACTGAATATTCTGCAAAAAGTGCTGAAAAGTGAATTTGGATCATTGAAAATGAGAGGATTACACGACATATAATAACGAAAATGTGTACTTCCGAAAGTACACGGGCAGACATTATAACAAATTATGTCTTTCAATTACCACCTTAACATAAAATTGAGGAAAATGATATAATAAATATATCAGGTTCTTTTGGGGAATCTCGAATCGAAGGACAATTTTCATCCTTCAATGATAACAGACCATTCAGTATATGAGGCGCCCTCTAACACAGATAGAACGAACCTGCAATCCACGACGCGCCATCTAGAGGTTCAGATTCAAACCTTGAAATACATCATAGGCATCTACAAGGCACAAAACAACCTTTCCTCTTAGTATTGATTTTCTAGTTCCATAGGCCTCTGCAATAATTCATGTAGAGAAACGTAGATGGCGCGCTTCCCGATCAGGTCCCTTTTCAGTACAGCCATTTCATTTAAAGTCCTGGGAGCACTATATTGCCTTTTGATGAACACCACTAGAGGTCGCTAGGTGTCATACACAGAAACGCTGCCAAATGAAGGAAATTGTTCACCATTTCCCAAATGTTTAATATAAACTGAATTAACAGAAAGATACAAAATTTTCCTCTTCTCACACAAATGCAGTGCTTTCATTAATCGTCAAAAAGAATACTAATTTTTTATGGAATACACAATCGACGTTTGTTATTCCCCAAAGATTCTTCTTATAATGAAGAAATAATAATATATTCTCAAGATTGCTCCCAAAACTCACACATACATATACATATCTGTATTCTTATTAATTTATTAATATTTATTATTCAATCAAAACAAAAGGCATTCGATTTGAAAACTTTGAGTTGCTTTATAGTATTCCACCATTTTGCAACCACGACTAAAAATTTCTTCTTAGATCAAAAAGCACAATAGTCTCGCTAATCAAATCTTTATGATGAAAAATGAATTGAAATACATTTAAGATAAGTCAGGTACATATTAAAAATTCTAAACAAGGGTAATTTGCAAATTTCACAGTGAATGTGAAACAGAAAAATTGAAAATTTGGAAATGTCATGATTCCTGTATTCTATTGACTTATTGAAAAACCAAATAAAAAACAAATTTCTTAACCGAATGTGTATTCGAATAAGTATCAGATGACATTGTAGACTCTTGTGAATTTACAAGTTAAAAATAAATCGAAATAAGTTAATTAACTTATTTCGATGATTTTCGATTAGAGTTGAACATTGGAAAAGTAATACTATAAAAAAAAGCTGTATACAGAACGCTTCACGTTTTTATGCTGAGCGATCAATTTCATTCAATCTCAAGTTCATACATACTGAATTTATGGATTGTCTGTCCTTGCTCTGATGCTGTTTTACTAGATAGATCGATCAGTCTCCTAGTCATAAGATAAAATGTTGATGACTAACATAAACACTTGAATAAAACCATCCATACTGTATTCTTTCATGGATGGATAATGCAGTCATAATGTTCATTGATATCAGTGGTGGCTCGTGAATATTTGAAGCGCCTAAAAAACTGCATTAAAAACTATAAGTTGTCCCATTCAAAAAACACCAACTTTCCTCTATATCTCTGAGACGTTAATTCATTTCTACGATATGTTATGCATATCATATGAACCGTTAGAATTACTGAAAAAAACGTTCAGGAATTTTTCGAATATCTCGATCAGAAAGCAAGATATAGAGAAATATTGGAAATAGTCATTTTTTGAGAAACACCCTGTAACACGAGAAGGAATCAAGATATCTATGATCTGCTTTTTGATATATGATTTTTTCGAAAAAAGAGCTCGAGGGTCCTCTAATTCTTATAGTTCTCGAGATGCTTTCAGTGAGCATCGAATTGTACACCCTCAATGCGTATTTTCCATTGAATTAAAATGTATGCATTTTTTTTAGAATGAAATAGGAGTCCTATGAACTTCTGACTTAGCGTCCCCTTTCGAAAGCAGCAAATACAAATTTATCATAAGTATATTTTGTCCTCAATCAACAAGACATTATCTTCCAGACGAGATCTAATTTGCTCGAAAATGTTGAGCCAAACTGAAGTTACAGGCATTTCAATGACTCAGATTTCTCCCTTTCACCTACCCTTATTTGTTGTCGTAAAATCGAAAGTGACAATTCAAAAAGATTGAGAATTTTCCAAGGATTACAGTGATGGTATTTTTTCTTCAACTCCATATAAAACATTTTCTAGTAAAATCAATTTTTCTACTCGACGATAGCTATTACGCCCCTAGCGGAAGAGGTATGAACTTCAAAACAATTTCCAGTGTGTTTTCTTGTACACTTTAGTGTTAACATTTTTTTAAGTCTCTACGATGAGTGGATCCAGAGATATAGCCGCTTATCTCGCTTATTTGCCCACCCTGTACATGAAATCAGGAGTCGAAATTGGCTGTTAAATATCATTGATCTTTCAGATACGAGTACAATAATGTTGAGAGACCAAACGAAGGAGAAGAAGAAAAATTAAACAGAACATCAAAACAAAAAAAAATAAATTACGTAGTATTGCGGAATAATGAATAATGTAATCTGCATTTTCGCAGGACGGATATGTAAACAGTAATCTTTTGATCCATTTCCGAGTATAAATGGAACGAAGAGAATCCGCAAATGATCTTTTCTGACTGAGAAATGCGAGATGCATTTATCTCCGGTGACTACTCACTGTCTTCCCGTGTTTGTACCAAAGTTTAATTAAGATTTCATTTAAAGTCGGATGTGATCGTAGATTTCAAAGTCTCTTTTCCTCTATTCAGACTACTATTTGCCTTAGGCAATTGATTACGAAAATCTCTTCCTGTAGATTTCCCCCTCCACCGTTCCTGATGATGCCATAACGATTATGAAGTCAGACATCTTTGAAGAAGAGATAAGGAATAATTGCGATCTCTCGTATGAATAACTAACGATGAGTGGCGGCTCCTTATGATGGCTTCCAGGGTCGGCGCTGCAGACCCCGAAAAGTAAATAGAGATATGAACTTATACAGCGGGTTAGTGAATAAGTGCGACAAACTTCTGGGGTGATTCTGCATGACAGTTTGCTATATAGTATTTGTTATATGAATGGTTTCTATTCAGAGATTTAAGTCTTTTTCAAAAACTCATCATTTGAAGAAAAGTGGTAAGCCACTGGGATATTTGAAAAAAATCATTTTTCAATTACGACAAAAAAATCTCTCACGCCTGTTTGTCGCATGAGACGCCGTTTTTATGCAGAAAAATAAAACAACTCAACTTTGGTACTTCATCAAGAACTATCTAATAATAATCTAATAAAATATCTGATAATATGTTCAAATGAATTTTTCATTATTATAAACTGGTAGATATTATAGTTTTTGTTATATGAATGCTTTCTACTCAGAGATTTAAGTCTCTTTCAAAAACTGACCATTTGAAAAAATTTGGTACGCCACTGGGATATTAAAAAAAAAATAATTTTTCAATTGCGACGAAAAAATCTCTCACGCCTGTTTGTCGGATGAGACGCTGTTTTCATGCTAAAAAATAAAACAACTTAACTTCAGTACTTTATCAAGAATTTTCTAATAATAATCTAATAATATCTGATACTTCGTAGGAATGAATTTTTATTATTATAAACTGGTGGATAATTTCATGGCATTTATTTTTCAAATATGATTTCTGGTACAGTGACTTAACAAACAACAGGTCTCGTTTTTGATTGGCTGAGCCTAAATATGGCGGCTTTTCGTTTACCTGATTTTTGGGATTTATTCAAATTGTAAGGTTCATTTTATTGAACCACTATAGTATTCTTCAGTTTAAATTCGTTCTATACACAATCAAATACTATCAGTCCCAATAATTTTGATTTTGACGTATATCAGTTCAGTTCAGTCAATTGTATTCTCAAGTTATGTGGTTCTATGTCCCCATTCGCCATTTTACGCTCAATTTGAACGAATTGTCGCCACTGTGTTCAATTAAGTCACTGTTATTTCCGGCATATGTCCACCGATGTAACAGTTACATAGCAAATTAGAAGTCCAATTTTTCATTATTTTTTTCAATAAATCTAGCCGTACGACGTCAATGGTGGCTTGAATATCGACTTCCAATTCTTCAAGAGTTGCTGGTTTGTCGGCATAAACCAATGACTCAAAATAGCTCCATAAAAAGCAAGCAATAGGCGTTAAGTCGGTGTAACGAGAGGGCCGGTTAATAGGACCACTTCTGTCAATAAAGTTGTCACCAAGTTGATTTTGTTATAAACTGATGGTAAAGCGCGCTGTACGCCAAGTAGCGCCGTCTTGTTGAAATCAAATATCGTCGATGTTTATAGCTGATGAATTTTCGGAAACAAAAATCAGTCAGAATGGCTCGATAGCGCACGTCATTCACCGATACAGCAGCTCCTTCCTACCAGTGTCTAAACTACACCAAACAATTTCAATAGATGTACCTAATGAAGACGTTGATGGCTTGAGAATTGTCTTTGCTCCATATACAGGGGTTTTTCTTAGCCATTTAATAAGAAATGAGCCTTACCTTTGAACAAAATTCTTCGATAAAATGCTCATCTTCGGCAAGTTTCAATTTAACCCAATCAGCAAAAATGCGATGTAAACGATAGTCAATTGACTTCAATTCTTGCACCAGATATATTTTATAGCCACGTAAGCCAAGATCCATACGTAGAATAAAGGCCAACAAGTTGAGAACAGCGACGTATAGTCATTTCGGCGTCTTCTTCAACTCTTCAAGCTACAGCAGCAATATTTTCTTCGGAAGCACATTTCTTTGTTTTGTTGATGGTTTTGAATCGAGAAGAGTAAAATAAGTGCGAAAACGATAAATAATTGCTCGAACTGCTTGTTCACAAGACCGATTATTTTGACCGTGAAATGGACAAAGTTCTATAGGAATTTCACGAACAGATTTATTTTTTCGAAGTGAATTTCCCCAATTTGGAAGCGTTGTTCTAGCGTGAAACGATTTATGATGAATATTCAAACTACACTGAACAGAAATAGCAAAACAGCTAGGCATTCTCAATTGTCAAACCATAGATTTATGTTCACCACTTCTTTTTGACTATTCTTTTTCTGCAGTTCTAACATTAACTGCAATTATAAAAATTGGTTGATGTCTGAAATATAATTTATAATAGCATAATATTTTATGGCTAACAGACAATTTTTTAATTCCGAAAAAAATAACTCCTCGAGCGGGACTCGAACCCACAACATCCGAATCACTAGTCTAATGCTCTCACCAACTAAGCCACCGAGGAAACTGAGTTCCAACCTCATTTCAAGAAACCGAATCAAATGTTAGTAGTAGCATCACTTTCAAACTATGAAGTTCGCGAGGGTTAGAGAACGTTGATGTTGGAAGGGAACTCAATTCACTATCGGTGATCATCACGATTCTCTTCACCTTTTCTCTAACGTCGTCGATATTTTATCGACTTCAGTATGATTTAAGTTTCTGAATCATAATATTTGATACCGGCGTGAACTTGGCAGCCACTTTTCAGCAGCCGATTTCATTCCAGCAGCCAAACGACCAGTGGCGTCGGTAGAATTCAAAACTAACGAATCGATCTGTTTTTGGGGTGCAACGCAAGAATTTGCTTTTTGAGTTTACTTGAACGACTTCAGTCAAGTTTTATGACATTTCAATGCACAAAATAATATTATAGATGAACTTGAATTATGCTGATCAATGAAACGACGGGGTATATACAAGTATTTTCACGAATGAAACCTTGAAAAACGTTTAGCCAAGTTGATATTTGGAATACTTACTCTTCAATAGAAACAGAATAACATATCCGAAGCACATTGATTTGCAGGCCGTCTAAGGGGTAGTTCACACTTGTGAATTTTTCGAAATTTTCAAAAATGACCCTGTCAAAAATGTTTAGCCAAGTTCATATTGGGTATTATTACTCTTAAATAGCTAAAGAAAAACATATCCTAAGCACATTGATTTGCAGGCCGTCTAAGGGGTAGTTTACACTTGTGAATTTTTCAAAATTTTGAGAAATGACTCTCTCAAAAATGTTTAGCCAAGTTGATATTTGGTATTATTACTCTCAAATAGCTACAGAATAACATATCCGAAGGATTTTGATTTGCAGGCCGTCTAAGGGGTAGCTTACACTTGTGAATTTTTTGAAATTTTCAAAAATGACCCTGTCAAAAATGTTTAGCCAAGTTGATATTTGATATTATTACTCCTAAATAGCTAAAGAATAACATATCCGAAGGATTTTGATTTGCAGGCCGTCTAAGGGGTAGTTTACACTTGTGAGTTTTTCGAAATTTTCAATAATGACCCTGTCAAAAATGTTCAGCCAAGTTGATATTTGGTATTATTACTCCAAAATAGCTAAAGAATAACATATCCGAAGGATTTTGATTTGCAGGCCGTCTAAGGGGTAGTTTACACTTGAGAATTTTTCGAAATTTTCAAAAATGACCCTGTCAAAAATGTTTAGCCAAGTTGATATTTGGTATTATTACTCTTAAAGAGCTACAGAATAACATATCCGAAGCCCATTGATTTGCAGGCCGTCTAAGGGGTAGTTTACACTTGTGAATTTTTCGAAATTTTCAAAAATGACCCTGTCAAAAATGTTTAGCCAAGTTGATATTTGATATTATTACTCCTAAATAGCTAAAGAATAACATATCCGAAGGATTTTTTTTTGCAGGCCGTCTAAGGGGTAGTTTACACTTGTGAGTTTTTCGAAATTTTTGAGAATGACCCTGTCAAAAATATTTAGCCAAGTTCATATTTGGTATTTTTACTCTTAAATAGCTACAGAATAACATATCCGAAGCACATTGATTTGCAGGCCGTCTAAGGGGTAGTTTACACATGAGAATTTTTCGAAATTTTCAAAAATGACCCTGTCAAAAATGTTTAGCCAAGTTGATATTTGGTATTATTACTCTTAAAAAGCTACAGAATAACATATCCGAAGCCCATTGATTTGCAGGCCGTCTAAGGGGTAGTTTACACTTGTGAATTTTTCGAAATTTTCAAAAATGACCCTGTCAAAAATGTTTAGCCAAGTTGATATTTGGTATTATTACTCCTAAATAGCTAAAGAATAACATATCCGAAGGATTTTGATTTGCAGGCCGTCTAAGGGGTAGTTTACACTTGTGAGTTTTTCGAAATTTTCAAAAATGACCCTGTCAAAAATGTTTAGCCAAGTTGATATTTGGTATTATTACTCTTAAATAGCTACAGAACAACATATCCGAAGCACATTGATTTGCAGGCCGTCTAAGGGGTAGTTTACACTTGTGAATTTTTCGAAATTTTCAATAATGACCCTGTCAAAAATGTTCAGCCAAGTTGATATTTGGTATTATTACTCCAAAATAGCTAAAGAATAACATATCCGAAGGATTTTGATTTGCAGGCCGTCTAAGGGGTAGTTTACACTTGTGAGTTTTTCGAAATTTTCAAAAATGACCCTGTCAAAAATGTTTAGCCAAGTTGATATTTGGTATTATTACTCCTAAATAGCTAAAGAATAACATTTCCGAAGGATTTTGATTTGCAGGCCGTCTAAGGGGTAGTTTAAACTTGTGAGTTTTTCGAAATTTTTGAGGATGACCCTGTCAAAAATGTTTAGCCAAGTTCATATTTGGTATTATTACTCTTAATTAGCTACAGAATAACATATCCGAAGCACATTGATTTGCAGGCCGTCTAAGGGGTAGTTTACAGTTGTGAATTTTTCGAAATTTTTGAGAATGACCCTGTCTGAAATTTTTAGCCATGATAATATTTGGTTGTGTTACCTTCATGTTAATCTCCTATGGAATATAGATTCGAGTCAAATAAACCCAAATAAGACTTTACAAGTTGCACAACAATGAGCCACAATAGCCCGCAATTATGCGGTGGGAAGACTGTCCACAATCCACAAGTGCAAACTACCTCTTAGACGGCCTGCAAATCAATGTGCTTCGGATATGTTATTCGCTAGCTGTTGAAGAATAACTTTGCGCAATATCAACTTGGCTAAACATTTTTGACAGGGTTATTTTTGAAAATTTCGAAAAACTCACAAGTGTAAACTACCCCTTAGACGGCCTGCAAATCAAAATCCTTCGGATATGTTATTCTTTAGCTATTTAGGAGTAATAATACCAAATATGAACTTGGCTAAACATTTTTGACAGGGTCATTCTCAAAAATTTCGAAAAACTCACAAGTGTAAACTACCCCTTAGACGGCCTGCAAATCAAAATCCTTCGGATATGTTATTCTTTAGCTATTTAGGAGTAATAATACCAAATATGAACTTGGCTAAACATTTTTGACAGGGTCATTCTCAAAAATTTCGAAAAACTCACAAGTGTAAACTACCCCTTAGACGGCCTGCAAATCAAAATCCTTCGGATATGTTATTCTTTAGCTATTTAGGAGTAATAATACCAAATATGAACTTGGCTAAACATTTTTGACAGGGTCATTCTCAAAAATTTCGAAAAATTCACAGGTGTAAACTACCCCTTAGACGGTCTGCAAATCAAAATCCTTCGGATATGTTATTCTTTAGCTATTTAGGAGTAATAATACCAAATATGAACTTGGCTAAACATTTTTGACAGGGTCATTCTCAAAAATTTCGAAAAACTCACAAGTGTAAACTACCCCTTAGACGGCCTGCAAATCAAAATCCTTCGGATATGTTATTCTTTAGCTATTTAGGAGTAATAATACCAAATATGAACTTGGCTAAACATTTTTGACAGGGTCATTCTCAAAAATTTCGAAAAACTCACAAGTGTAAACTACCCCTTAGACGGCCTGCAAATCAAAATCCTTCGGATATGTTATTCTTTAGCTATTTAGGAGTAATAATACCAAATATGAACTTGGCTAAACATTTTTGACAGGGTCATTCTCAAAAATTTCGAAAAATTCACAGGTGTAAACTACCCCTTAGACGGTCTGCAAATCAAAATCCTTCGGATATGTTATTCTGTAGCTCTTTAAGAGTAATAATACCAAATATCAACTTGGCTAAACATTTTTGACAGGGTCATTCTCAAAAATTTCGAAAAACTCACAAGTGTAAACTACCCCTTAGACGGCCTGCAAATCAAAATCCTTCGGATATGTTATTCTTTAGCTATTTAGGAGTAATAATACCAAATATGAACTTGGCTAAACATTTTTGACAGGGTCATTCTCAAAAATTTCGAAAAATTCACAAGTGTAAACTACACCTTAGACGGCCTGCAAATCAATGTGCTTCGGATATGTTATTCTGTAGCTCTTTAAGAGTAATAATACCAAATATCAACTTGGCTAAACATTTTTGACAGGGTCATTTCTGAAAATTTCGAAAAATTCTCAAGTGTAAACTACCCCTTAGACGGCCTGCAAGTCAATGTGCTTCGGATATGTTATTCTGTAGCTATTCAAGAGTAATAATACCAAATATGAACTTGGCTAAACATTTTTGACAGGGTCATTCTCAAAAATTTCGAAAAATTCACAAGTGTAAACTACACCTTAGACGGCCTGCAAATCAATGTGCTTCGGATATGTTATTCTGTAGCTCTTTAAGAGTAATAATACCAAATATCAACTTGGCTAAACATTTTTGACAGGGTCATTTTTGAAAATTTCGAAAAATTCTCAAGTGTAAACTACCCCTTAGACGGCCTGCAAATCAAAATCCTTCGGATATGTTATTCTTTAGCTATTTAGGAGTAATAATACCAAATATGAACTTGGCTAAACATTTTTGACAGGGTCATTCTCAAAAATTTCGAAAAACTCACAAGTGTAAACTACCCCTTAGACGGCCTGCAAATCAAAATCCTTCGGATATGTTATTCTTTAGCTATTTAGGAGTAATAATACCAAATATGAACTTGGCTAAACATTTTTGACAGGGTCATTCTCAAAAATTTCGAAAAATTCACAGGTGTAAACTACCCCTTAGACGGTCTGCAAATCAAAATCCTTCGGATATGTTATTCTGTAGCTCTTTAAGAGTAATAATACCAAATATCAACTTGGCTAAACATTTTTGACAGGGTCATTCTCAAAAATTTCGAAAAACTCACAAGTGTAAACTACCCCTTAGACGGCCTGCAAATCAAAATCCTTCGGATATGTTATTCTTTAGCTATTTAGGAGTAATAATACCAAATATGAACTTGGCTAAACATTTTTGACAGGGTCATTCTCAAAAATTTCGAAAAATTCACAAGTGTAAACTACACCTTAGACGGCCTGCAAATCAATGTGCTTCGGATATGTTATTCTGTAGCTCTTTAAGAGTAATAATACGAAATATCAACTTGGCTAAACATTTTTGACAGGGTCATTTTTGAAAATTTCGAAAAATTCTCAAGTGTAAACTACCCCTTAGACGGCCTGCAAATCAATGTGCTTCGGATATGTTATTCTTTAGCTATTTAGGAGTAATAATACCAAATATCAACTTGGCTAAACATTTTTGACAGGGTCATTTTTGAAAATTTCGAAAAATTCACAAGTGTATACTACCCCTTAGACGGCCTGCAAATCAATGTGCTTCGGATATGTTATTCTGTTTCTATTGAAGAGTAAGTATTCCAAATATCAACTTGGCCAAACGTTTTTCAAGGTTTCATTCGTGAAAATACTTGTATATACCCCGTCGTTTCATTGATCAGCATAATTCAAGTTCATCTATAATATTATTTTGTGCATTGAAATGTCATAAAACTTGACTGAAGTCGTTCAAGTAAACTCAAAAAGCAAATTCTTGCGTTGCACCCCAAAAACAGATCGATTCGTTAGTTTTGAATTCTACCGACGCCACTGGTCGTTTGGCTGCTGGAATGAAATCGGCTGCTGAAAAGTGGCTGCCAAGTTCACGCCGGTATATTTGATGGCTAGCAGACAATTTTTCCATTTTGAGAAAAGTAACTCCTCGAGCGGAACTCGAACCAACAACCTCCGAATCTCTAGTCCAGTACATGTAATTACTGTGAAGAAGGTATTTGTAAGGGATAGCATATTCTAACACAAGTTGCAAAATGGGCTCAAAACGAGCGACGAAAGAGCAAGTTTTCGAACGCAAAAGTTTTGGAATTGCCTTCTGCAACGAGTATTAGACGATATTTTCTCTATTTCAGTCAAGTTTTGTGAAATATTGAAGAAATTCAATGAAAAATTCAGATTATATATCCTAGTGACATTTGTATTGTATCTTGGCAGTTGGTGTGATTGTTACAAAAAATTGACAGATTACGGAATTCGAATATGAATCGTACGTTTCGAATTTTGAAATAATTTACAATTACGCATTACATTCGTGAATAAAGTCTGTGACGAGATTTAACACCACCAGAATTAAGAGAAATTGCGAATAATGTAAAAATCATTTCACTATATCCAAATTTTATTATAATTACAATTATTGACGTTTGTTGAAATTTGATAGGATTGAAAGTCAGTATAGACAACCAAAAAAAACAAATATAACTGAAAACGATGCTGTAATGAATTCATTACACTGTTTTTAGAACTTCAATGAATTCATTACGATACTGAAATAGAGAAATAAATTTGTTGATGGAATATGAATAAAAGCGCAATGAAAACCTCTAGAAACCCACCAAATTTCAATTGAATATCTCGACCAGATTCAAAGCATTAAATAAATAGTCTACTTTTGAATAAAACTTCAACATCCCGTTTCTTGGAATAGGAAGCATTTGCGAACAGAAACAATGCAGCAAAATGACACAATTTGATTTTTTCATGCAGAATCACCTCCTGAAGTTCGTCACACTTTTTCACTAACACCCTGTATAGGCTTTCTCAACGTTAAAACTAAACTCATTAAAACCTCAAATAATCGACAAGCCATATAAACCGTTGCTCTTATTCCACACCAAACTTTTCCTCCTGCCCCCTTTCCCAAAAGTCAATTCGAATGTCAAACGCATTCCCTTTCAGCCCGAATTCGCCCTAAACACACAAAACTTCAAAAGCCGGACAATGTGGAAAATCAAATTACCGCGGAACGCCGGGACGTCAACCCGATATTCAAAACCGCCATTTTCCCATGTAGGAATTCCCTCAGACATCCCCGGGTCTGCATGAAAATTCATCTTGAACGAATTGCGGGAAATGCCTGGCTCGGCAAAATGAGTAGGGATGTCTTGTCTCCCAGTTTCTGATGGTCGTCTCCTATAATCTAGCGGGTGCAGCCCCCCACCCCCCTCGGTTGGGGGTAGACAACAATGCCGTCCTTGATTTTCACCGTTGATCTCCGGGAAAGCCGTCCTTATGGAAAAGTTTGGAACAACAGGTTATGAGGGTGAATTTGCCTACGTTGGGTTTTAGTTGTGACGGGTTTTCCGGTAGGAATGGTACAATTTAAAATAGTTATAATGGCAACACTATTTCATTTTTTGACATTTCATATGTCATTTGTGTTCTGTAGGTTATGTTTTGTTAATTATGAAAATGTGTACGGTTAGATATCTTTCAGGAATTGTTTCATCTGAATCAGTGCTCGTTTGTGAATGGTTTTTCTTTATGTTTAAGTAATCTTGAATATCAGAATCAGTTTTTTATACCAAATTATTCAGGGTGCTCCTCAGAAAAAATCCATGTGCATTAAAGGAGATCAGATGGATTACGACGGTAATTATTGGGTACATAATCAAGACTAAATAAGTAGGAACCTACCACTGATGACTTAACTTGATTTAAGATACTAATTGGTTGACTTGATATCAAGATACTTGATATTACTTGAGCTTGATATGCAAGCGTCGCACAGCATATATTTCTGCAATCTCGTGCGCATTCAGACTAAATAAGGGGATTCCTCGAGCGCCGAAAGACTGAATCATTCGCCAGTGTGACTATAATAGTAGTTTTCTCACAATTCCATGAAATCTATTGGTAGATTTTGGTAGTTTCGGAAATATCCTACTAACCTTGGCCAAAATGGCCAAGGATTTTTAATCAACGCCAGCATCTTCAGCTCCTGTTGTAAGACGATTTTCCAGAGCTACTTCTTGACTTCAGCTTGACTTGAAATCAAGTCAAGTTAAAGCCAAGTAGCTTTAAAATCAAGCCAAGCCGTGAATCCCTAATTTAGATCAAGAGTTTGTAGAGATGTCGTCATGGGTGTCGCGTCACACTTCACCTTCACCTCGGCAGATTGTTAGGGGTCACCGCGTTCAGCAGAATCAGTTCTCCACAAAGAGTATTAGGCAGGCATCGCTGGATTGACTAACTGAAGAATCCACCAACGATCTCAGGACGACACACCTTAATCTCCTGGGAGAGGGTGCCCCTACACAAAATCGGCTCGAGAAAGACTCGCTCGGTGCTGGTGGGGGAGTGTGTAGTGACTCTGTCTGCTGAAGAGATGGCGCCATGAGTGTCGCGCCACACTTTAGTTGCCGCCTTCAGCAGAGTCACCTCTCCACGAAGGTGTGAGAGGGTGTGTCTTGGGCGGTGATCGCTGGATTGCCTAACTCAAGGGTCCGCCACCGATCTCGGGACGACATACCGTGATCCCCTGGGAGAGGGCGCCCCAACAAAACTCGGCTCGAGAAAGAAAGCCAAAAGGTTGAAAATAATTGTGTAGGAACTGATAGACTCATCACATATCCTCCAAGATCGCCGGCCCTAAAGCGTAGGGATTCACGACTTGGCTCGATATTCAAGCTATTTTACTCAAGCTCAAGTAGCTTGAGCTTGACTTGAAATCAACTCAAGTTTAAGTCAAGTAGTAGTTTTTAAATATCAAGTACACAATAAATAAATGCTTGACTTGACATTGAAAAACTACTACTTGACTTGAACTTGAGTTGATTTCAAGACAAGCTCAAGCGGATTACTTTCTGTGAATCACCTTGAGAAATTTGTTATATAATACTAGAATAAATTCTGATAATTTAGGGTGTAGACCATTTCAAAATAAAAATAACAAACCTATGTACACCCTGATATTAAGGAAAAAATGACTTATTAAGAAGAGAGGATAAGATATTATTTATGTATCGTTCGAGACCATTTCCATCTCTGAACTAGAAAAATTCAGACAACATGACAAATTGATACTACGCTCTGTTCAGAGACGAACGCTCTAAAATCCAATAACGCTAATTGCCTAATTACTTTTTAATATAACGAACGATTTTTGACAGAGTAGCCATACGAATTTTTGAGGACCTCATTATAAAAAAAATTCCTAAAAAATACCCCAAAGACTCATTCCCCGAAAACGCCATTCAAACCCCCCATTATCGGAAATAATTAAACCAAAAAAAAAGAAAAGAAAAAAAAAACCGAACCTGCTGCACCTCCCAGCGCACGAAGAAAACGTTTTCGCAACGAATCCAATCAAAAGTTCGGGGTCCCTACGAAACCCCACAAATTACCGCGAATACTTGACGCAATCATTCACCGGGGAATTAGAGGGAGGAGGGGGGGTGAAACCGGAAGGAAATCCGGTCCGAATATATGGCCGAAGACAGCGCGCGGAATTCGACGCGGAAAGCCATCGGACACTAATTGAATTTCCCGGGAAAGTTTCGGCACGTCCTCTTCTTCGCGCTGGGTCGGAAAGAGTTGCGGAGATAGGAACAGGCCCCCGCCTAATTTTTCCCTTTCTGCCTGCCACCCCCCAACTCTCTACGTTCATATCGGTCATTAGCATTTCTATGGGCGGAAAGAGACGACGTGAAATGTGACGTGGGTGGAAGGGGGAGGTCATTTTTCACGGGAGAAATCGATTGAGGAAAGGAGGAGGTCAGGGATGGGGTGTTTAAGGGGGTGGAGTTTGAAAGGTCGCCTATACGCCAATTGTCGACTTATTGTAAGAGATGGTTCAAAATGCTGATTGTGTATCGCAGAGAAGGATGTTGTGGTGATTTGCGTATCCAAATTTGAAGTCGAATTTATTCGGGTAATAGTGCACAGATTTGCCTGAATGAGACATTCAAGGCAACATACATAATGAGACATACATACATAATGAGACATTTAAGGGAACATACTACAATCTATGCAACGCAAAGCTGGCCAGACCTGATCGACGCGTCGATTGGCCTTGTGTGCATGTTCATGTGAAGCACCACTCGATGCGTCAATTCACTCTTGTGAGAACACCAGTTCGTCTTCAAAATGTGCAGTAATTCTTCTGATGAGTTAGTTAGATGAGGAGTGAGAAGAAGCAGCAGAAGCTATGTATTATAACCATGATAGCCAAAATTTGTCTGAAATTTGGTCTTGTTTTGATGGACATACTTTTCACAGGTCAGAATTGGACAGGATGTTACGGAAAGCATCTTTTCTCTCTTTTAAAAACACTACGACAGCTGTCCGTTTGCTTCATCCCATATAGTGTTCTCAGAGAATTTTCTATAGCAGAACTCTGTCCCCAAAGTGTGATTCCATACATCATACACAGTGGAAGGCTGTCATCTTGGAAGTCTCCACTCTCGAAATATGCTTGACTCTTCTAATCAAAAATATCGCTGTAAAAAGCTTTTCACATAACTCGTCGTTATATTTGTTCCAGCTTGGTGAAGATTGGAATGTTATTCCTAAGTATACCAAGGACCCATTCGTCTGCTTTTTGGTGTTGAAGGTAAGCTTTTGGGTTTTATCCATATTTATCATAAAACCTCGAACCAGTTTTGGGCATCAGCTAAGGATTTTTCTGACATTTGTTCGATCATATTGCTATATTTATTTAGTACTGCTGAACCATCTGCATAGCTGCAAGTTTTCTTAGATTCAATATCCAAAAATAGTCATAGATCATTCGTGTATAGGATAAATAGTGTCCCAATATTGAGCCTTGTGGCACGCCTGTTTGTAAGTCTTTTATACGTGACGAGCAGTTATTCTATTCAACTTTCTGAAATCTGTTTGAAAGGTGAGATATTTCGTAAAGAGATTTTTGAATCGGATGGTGACCAAAGATGAAAAATGGTTCACTTACGACAATGTCAAGCGACAAAGCTAACAAAGCGGCCCAGACCGTGACTACGTCAGTATTGACAGCCAAGCAGGTATTGCTGTGTGTTTGATGGGGTTGACAGAGAATACTCTATTATGAGCTGCTCAAATATGGTCAAATACTCAATTCTGTTTACAAGTCGACCGTTTGAAGCTGGTGATCGAACTGAATTAGTCAGCATTGGTGAACAGAAGAGAAATCATGTTTCATCTCTAATGACGAACTAAAAGGTCTAGGAGCTCGGATGGGAAGTTCTTATGCATCCAACGTATAGTCCGGAGTCCGAACTTGGTATCAAGGGACAACCACTTGATCCTGCCCATGGCCAACGCACTTGGGGGTAGTAGTTTGGCCTCAAGTAGTAGGTACCATGATCTACCTTTTGCTAAGTTGATCTATTTCAGTATTGACGGAACGGCTCAGAGGTTTTTAAAGGCCTTTCTTTTTCGAAGATACCAGTGTGTTAGATTGCATGATACTTTTTCAGATGTTTTCAATTATCCCAGGCGTTCCGCAAGGCTCCTTTTTTGGTCCACTACTATATTTCGGATATGTATAAGATAGTTAGATTCGTTTCCACCTATTTTTATTATGATGACATCCAGGTTCGTCTTCGTTTCATTCCTCTCTTGCTTCTCGTGCGGTTGATCAGCAGTATTTTAGCACTCCTTCACTTATAATGCAGTGGAGGTACATAATGTTTAATTAATTTCATGTAGAGTGCTCTCTTTGTGATCATTGGGACGAATTTTGAGAGAAAATTTATTGAGGGAACAGATGATTTGTTGAGTTGAGTTCGCTGTTCATTGCTGGTTCAAGGTTGTTGTTTCTTGCTTCTATGTTTTAGTATTTTTCTTGATTTTTTTTCATTTTGGGGATAAATGAAATAGCTCAAGCTATTCTTCGCCCATATATCGTGTAGGATTTTTTCTTACGATAGAGACACTATTATTATCAAGTTATCGAACAGAACAGCGCATATTTGACTTTTATTGGATGATTGTAACACTTTTTGTGAAGCATTCAAACAAAGCGAAAACTACGAAGCCAGTCCAGCCTAATATCAGACACGAGTACGTTCGTTCTGATACTTTATTATGAGATGCATGTTCGACTACGTAAAAAAAAATTCCATCTCTGTATTTCGTTCAGCGCCCACCATTAGCTCTACAGGATCGTTATTAGGACTCACTTGATTTAAGCAGGCAATAACTAGCCGTATCTAAATCCCGGCCCGGGTCCCAAGGTACTGAGCGCGCTTGCATCCAATTTGAGAAAATCTACGAGTTCGCCGATTCGCGATCTCGCCTCGTCGAAAATTCAAATGATACCGCGCTAACTTGGCCCCGGCTATAAAATCGAATAGGTCACGAACTTTTTCAGGACGAGGCCAATAAAACGATCCCGGATATTTGCACAAACTTGGAATTTGTGGTGATAGAAAAGCAAATCGGGAAGAAATGAACTTTCGTCCTATCTATCGATTGTTATAAGGGATCGGCTGTATGGTCAACGGAAAGAGGTTGTAAAGTTGTCAGTTATGGGTTATATTGGTGACTGAAATGTTCGTGTGGTTGGACTTGCATACGTTGCAATCTATAGCTATCTGTTAATTACCTTTTTCGGCAACCGTCCGGGAAGTGCTCACTTCCTGGACGCTTTTTCTCTGAGAAAGTAGCATTTCCCGGCCTAGTCCGGAAAGTACGTACTTCCCGGACTAGGCCGGAAAAGAATCATAGAATCCATAGCAACCGAGATAACGGCTGACAGTTCATATGAAATTAGTTGTCAAAAATTTGCATGTTTTTTTATCGGAATCGCAATAAAATATGGAAAGCAGCAGCGATAGTGTTATTTTACATGGTTGCCGAAAAAATATTGTACGCAACACGCCCGAAAATGGTTTTTTTGGACTCACAGACTTCCAGGACTCGCTTACGCTCGTCCTGGAATTTTGTCTATTCGTCCAAAAAAAACCTATTTTCCGGACTTGTTACGTAAATTACTATTTTTGAATGCTTTCGGGATTTTCTCTATTTAAGGTCTCAAAGAGAAAGTTCTAATTTTTTTCAATCTTAGTAGGAAATGATACCGCACACTTTATTACGGAAAGTGGCCTCCTGTCAAATTGGCTAAATTTTTGAAAAGCTGAAAAAAAAGTTGAAAAGTTTTGAAAGTAGTCTAAGTCATTCCAAACAAAAAATTCAATGAGCAAAAGTTTTTCTATAAGTCTGACGTCTGAGATGTTGGTTTTGAAAATTTTTGCCATAATCCCAAAAATTGTCAATAAATATTGAATAATTTTGGGAGTGAACCTCCAACAGTACTCAAATAATTTGTGATTGTTGAATAACGCTTATAGTAACGTAGAAGACGGTGCTATAAAAAAAAAGCTAACATGTCTTTATGAGAATAAGATCGGCATTCTAACGGGTGTTTTTTTTCGAGGTATATAACTTTAAGTTGGCATTACTTGTCAAGATGGTGACCGATTTAACAGCTGTCATGTGATTTATTCTCAGTTTGGTTTGGCAATTCATCCTGAATAGACTCACGCCCGAACAACGCTTGCAAATAGTGCAATTTTATTTCGAAAATAATGGTTCTGTGCGGAATACGTATCGCACACTACGTCCATTTTATTTTGTTCAGCGACGAAGCGCACTTCTGGTTGAATGGCTACGTCAACAAACAAAACTGCCGCATTTGGAGTGAAGCTAATCCTCAAGTGTATGTCAAAACACCGTTTCATCCAGAAAAACTGACTGTTTGGTGCGCTTTATAGGCTGGTGGAATCATTGGTCCGTACTTCTTCAAAAACGATGATGGCCAGAACGTTACAGTCAATGGTGATCGGTATAGAGCCATGATTACTGACTTTTTCATTCCTGAATTGAACAACCATGATGTCCAGGAGCTGTGGTTCCAACAAGACGGCGCAACATGTCACACAGCTCGTGCCACAATCGATTTATTGAAAGAAACGTTTGGTGACCGCCTAATTTCACGTTTGGACCTGTGAATTGGCCTCCAAGATCTTGTGATTTGACACCGCTAGACTACTTTCTGTGGGGCTATGTAAAGTCATTCGTCTATGCGGATAAGCCACAAACTCTTGACCATTTGGAAAACAACATTCGCGGTGTTATTGCCGATATACGGCCACAAATGTTCGAAAAAGTAATCGAAAATTGGACGTCCAGATTGGACTACATCCGAGCCAGCCGTGGCGGTCAAATGCCAAATCATATTTAAAATGTAATGCCACAAGATTATCTTGCGGATAAATAAAATTCATGTCAATCGAATAATCCATCGTTTTATTGCAATTTAAAATTCTATAGCTCTAAAAAAAACAACCTTTACTTTTTTGTCACAGTTTTGTACAAGTACAATGAGTTAATATTGTCTACAAGAATTCTTCATTCACACTTAGGATTGATGTGTCAGTACTTGGATTAGCTAGACATCTGGGATGATAGGTCGTGATCTATTCGCAGGCATTTTCATTTATATCATAACCTTCATTTTATGTATTGACTTGGTCAATTTTGACACTAACCATAACATCATCAGAAAAACGGGGTAAACAACCTACCCTGCTCGACTTGGAAATTTGTACTACGAAAAGAATGAGGAGAGAACAAATTCTCGTTTATTTCATTCAATCGTAACCTGAACTTTCTAAAAATGTATGGTTTATGCATTGGATTTCATGTCTTGTTGCGGATATTTTGTTTGCATTCTAGCACGTGTAATTGAGAATGGGAAGAGGATTGTTTCAAGTGCGGATGAGCACCCACGCACAACTTCGGTTTTAGTGGGGAACTCATGTTTATTTGTAATTTTTTTTTTTTGTGAAAGTTTTTTTATTCTTCCATCTTGTATGAAATTTTCGGAATAAACATCTATCTATCGAAGTATTATATTCCGTTATTATCGGTGCAAGTGAAACAAGTAATTCGTTACAATATCATCGCAATCTTTATAATCAAATTGATGAGGAACTTACCTTCAAAATATTGTTATGACCACACAATTATGATGTTCGGTGGTGATATTCGACCGCAATACCTGAAATCAAGAAATAATTACAGTTAGTTTGTACAGGAATGGCAAGAATTGCAATACTTAAAATAAGAAACCATATTAAAATAGAAAATACAATTATTAACACAATAAAGCACACAGATAGAACCACCAGTGCCTTATCACTTCTTTTTCTCTTGAGAAGCAAGCTCTATAAGATGATAATTATAATTCAGAAGCTGCTCCATCGATAACCAAGGTCAATAATATGATGACTCTAAATTTGGCTCTAATGAAGAGGTGATTGCCTAGGTTGAAGACTATTTCGAAAGCAAAGACAAAGTATCGAAAGTTTTCAGAACAGTTGGAGTATTTGGATCACTATAAAATGTTCATAATAATCAGATAATTATAATAATAAGGTGAAATTTCAATTGAGTGAAATGTTACATGTTTCAACGTTATCGATTATTATGTTACTCTAACAGTTACTGTTATTTTCACAATATCGATTATTCTGTTATTTCATCGTAACTGTTATTTTTACATTACTAATTCACCCGATTTTAGGTTTTTCGCAGTTGAAAAGGGAATATGTTATATGTGTATATTACAGGTTTCCTTCAACCCTGTAAACACAATCCCGAAGTGAAGCTTCTCATTTCAACGTCATACACGTGTATAAGCAAATCACAGTTGTTATTCCTCATTTCAACCTGCTCATCGCCTGCTACGCAAAAACCCTCGTTATAGATTTCATAAAAACGTCTCCGGTGTAATTGATTTCGTTCGGAGAAGCGTAATACGCTTTTTTTGCGATTGGCGCAAAAAAAAATTGGACGCCTTCGATCCCAGTAACGGGGGGACCTGTGAAAAAGGATATCAATTCGAGGACGACATTGTATTCCGTAGATGACAACTCACCGATGTCGTCGAGACAGCCTTTCGTGAGGGATTACTCTCACAAGACGAGGAGGTGAGTCGATGAGTCCCTTGAACATCACAACCGCCATCAAGACCAATTCATCATTTCCAATAATGACAGCCGTTTGTTTCTGCCCTGTCGAATTACGTTTTTCAATCGGATGTTTTTCGCCACGTTGTCAGTTGGAGTTTTTTTCGCGTCGGTTCATCATTTTAATCAATAGCTGAGTCTTTGAGAATAAATCAGATAGACAGTTTATTCTGGTGGGAGAGAAATGATATACACCTTGAATATGGGGGTTTTTCAATAGAAAGTATACAGTTGGGCATGGTTATAATGGCAACACTGTGCATTTTTTTGACGTTTCTTATGTCATTTGTGTTGAGTAGGTTATGACATTTGAACATGGCAAGTTACACGCTTCAACATCGAGGCTCGTTTTCAAATTTCGAAGTACAGAAACAATATCAATGCTTTCTGCATCTGTATCTTAATATATAAAAGAGTGTCTAAGGATATTGAGTGAGGGCATGACGTTCAAATGACTGCACCAAATTGGATAATTCATTTTTGTTGTTCTCATTACTGTCATGGGAAGGTGTAAGCAATAAAATATTCTCGGAAAAATGGTACGGAAAAGAAAAAAGAGCTTTCCTTCTTCCTCCGAACGAGAGAACAAGTATAATTTGACACTTCGAAGGATGTATTTCGGGTTGCCTGACAGAAAGTAGATGATAGAAATTGAAACGAAAATGATTCTTTCTTATTTTATTATGATATAAGAATTATTGATCTAATGCAGAAGCATTTAGGCGCACGTAATTGTGTTAATAGCGAGAATAATAAAAAACAACAGACAGTAGCTATTGAGCGCTCGATCATTCTTAAGCAGATTGAGCCCTACAGTCCACAGAAAAAGTATGGCAGTTAGAATAACTTTCTGTGAATCGTCCATACAGGAATAATCAATGTTAAAGGAAAGAACTACACTTAGGATTAATTAATAATTGACAAGTTTGAAGAAAACACATAACAAGGTGTCCGAAATTCGAAGCTGACTAAAGGCATCTCGAGCATTTCGAATATCAGAAATGACACCAAATAATTGTTACTCTAGTCGAAAATCGTTATTAAAAAAAACAACCTGAAACTATTATAATGTTGATTGCGATTTCATAGAAAAAATAATTTTTTTGTATACTCTAGTAGAAACACATAACCAAACTTCAACTTTTATTGGTCTCGGCCAACAATTTACATCATCGTCTAGGAAAGATTCTCTTTTGCTACAATAGACTGCAATTGAATCAGATTAAAAGGACAGTCCCAGCCAAATTACTCAATTTATTCACAGGCATCACTCTGTGCTCAATCAGGAAAGGATATCATATCCTGCACATTGATTTAATGGCTCGATATCATCCTATTTCATCGACGATTCCATATCTCATAATTTCAAATATGCGCATCGAATATCTGTGATTCAATTCACATAATACGGTTGACTTCGTAATCCGGAAATTACAATATTGACTGAGAGTGCCACGTTGACCTAGCTCTGATGAGAGCGAATTTACCACAAACCTGTGTATCTCGTACCAGGATTAGTTGGGCATGAACTTTTGGTTTGTAACCTATTCCTGATATAATAGAAGTTGCCACAAATTTCAATTCCATGGAATTCAAAACGGAAATGGTGTGATTTTAACATAATTAATGATATTTCGAAAACGATGTATTGTTATTTCTTCAGGATGTCTGCAATTTTCGAATTTCGAGTTGGAAATAGTTTCAAACGATAAGATCCGACTCACTGATACGTGGTCGATTTCAATTCTGTCGGACCGTAATTCTAGGACGAAACCAACATAATAATTCGAAACTTTCAGGGTTGGTCAGGATTTTTAATGACGCGGTTGAGTTCCTTATTCGGCATCATAATCCGACTAGGGGTTCCGTAAATATACGTAAATTTGGTGCAAAAAAACTATGTGTAGGGTGTTACGTTTATATAAAACAGCAATTTTCTTTTATAGCTACCTGATCGTAACAAATTTTTATAGAATGAAAAAATCACTCAAATGAAAAAAACTAATAGAAATAGACTATAAGAGAAACTAAAATATAGTGAAACATTTTAAACATTTCAGAAAAGTTCTATAACTCGGAAAGGAATCACGATACCTATGAGCTGTTTCCTGATATCCCATTATTTTAACAGGAAAAAAAAAGAGTTTGGGAGTCGTTGTACTCTTTTTCTATAACTCGAGATTTCTGCATCGCATTGTGACTGGACACGAAAAATGGGTTCATTAGATAATCCCAAGCGCAGAAAATAATGAGGATATCCCGGCCACGCTTCCACGTCGACGGCCAAACCGAATATTGAGTGTTCCCAAGTTCATGCTCAGTATTTGGCGGGACCAGCTCGGCCTAGTGTATTATGAGTTGTTACAACCGACTGAAACAATCACAGGCGATCGTTATTGAACGCAATTAATACGTTTGAGCCGAGCATTGAAAGATAAACAGCCGCAATACAACCGGAGACATGATAAAGTGTTTTTACAGCATGACAATGCTCGACCCCATGTTGCGAAAGTGGTCAAGACATACTTGATGACACGGGAAGTCCTACCCCAACCGCCGTATTCTCCAGACGTTGACTCCTCCAACTATCATTTGTTTCGAGCAATAGAACACGGCCTGGCTAACCAGCACTTCCGGTCTTATGGAAAAGTAAAAAATCGGATCGATTCGTGGATCGCTACAAAAGATGACCAGTTTTTTCAACACGGGATTCGTACGCTGCCCGAAATATGGGAGAAAGGAGTGGCCAGCGATGACTTTGAATTATAAATGTATATCAAGTTTTTTACAATAAAGCCTCGTATTTCGAAAAAACGGCGGAAGCAAAGTTTCACGCCCATGTTTAAATTAAAGATGACCGATATTTCACGAACTGTGATTTAATCACTGATATCAGAATTTCACAAGTAGTCACAGTTCCGCAAACCGAATACAGAGCGTGACGTTATCACAGTTGGTACAGATCTAAGATCGTATCATTCCAGGGCATATCACCGTCCTCTCGCATATACCAACACTGTATTTCTTGTTGCAATAGTAAATTTCTATTGCTTCGGAACCTTTTTCGACTACCGAAATTGCATTATTACGACAATCCCAGCAACCTTTGGCAACTTCATCGGTTTTGGGAAGTATTTTTGTAGAACGTGTGCAACTATAATACTTGCTACGAAGAAATAATAACCAACTACATACTGAATTACTGCCTAATTGGGGGTGGTAATAAAATTCGAATTTTGTCATTTATTAATTTTTTCAATATATATTCACGTTTGAATTTGTGTTTTTATTTATATTATCTATTATTGGATGCCCAAAATCATTCATAACCATATAAGGATTTCAAAAATCTGTCAGCTCTAAGAAAATGACCAATTCGAGATAAACGAGCCAAGATTAGTTAGATTCATACAAATATTGATAACAAGCACAGCACAGCACAGAACGTACCCAATTCCGATACCTAAGCAGTGATCACGTCACGCTTTAATTTCACTGATATCATAAAGTAACGATCACGTTTAACAACGTGATTTGAAAATCACGGTATCGCTCCTCTCTGGGTGTAATACCTTTAGGCCCAGTTTCACCAAACAGCACTTGATCCCAGATTGATTAAACTCAGTTTGTTACTAAAGCAGGCTTAACAGTGTTTTCTGTTTCACCATGCATCAACCCGTCCGAAGATGATCGCGATTAACCAAATCGCGATTAAATAGTCAAACCATTTGGCAACGTTGTGAACAAAAAGTTATATAGTGTTCTGTATCGTATTAGCAGTGATGACCACCATTGGCGCTAGGTGTCAGGTGTCATTCATTCATAACTCATAACATTTCAAATCATTTGTCATCTTGTAAACAAAAAACAAAGTTAATTTTTGCCGAAAATGTCGAGTGATGTGCTTCGAAATGTCGGAAACTTGCAGAAGTTAACCACACATTTTGGAAAAGAAAACTATATAAGTAATTTTATTAACTTATTTATTTTTATTAACAAGTTCAACTGCTTCTTAAATAATATTTCAATCAAACATATCAATAAATTATTCTTTGCAATAAATTTCATAAAACACAAAAACAAAGTTTACGTGTATTTTAAATGGGAAATATTGAGCCTATACATATAGTCATATTTTGATAAAATTGACCCAAAAATTAGAAATTTCCGGAAAAATAATTACATAGACAAGAGTTCCATACTGATAAATAATTATTAATCTCAACTTGAAAGGTTATAATCCTCCAAAAATGGCCGATTAGTGCTAAATCGCGATTGGTCGATTAACTGGCGCTTTGGAGTGTGGTGAAACGCTACATTACATTAATCGTGATCTAAGGCCTCACTTAAGAGCCAAGTCAAGATTAAAGCATTTGGTGAAACTGGGCCTTAGAATAATCAAAATCGTAAAGCAACTTTGCCGTTCGGCCACATCAAATCGAACCAACTCGAAAATCAACGGTGCAGGCAGTGACGGGCAAGGTTTCTGCTCACTTCGCCGTCCTCTCTCGCGTAAACATAATTCCCAAACTTGCTCCTCTTCTGTCTCTACGGCCGGGCGCACAATACTAGACGTCACATATATTTCGGGCTCATTAATCACGACATGTGTACGCCAGAAGTGGAGTTTTCGTGGGATTATGCACGCCGGATTAGAATTACAAACTGCAAACTGGCGGGGGGTCAGCGGGGAAAAAAGTTTCGCGGGAACTTTGGCGGCGGCGGCGGTAGCGGCTTGTGTGTTGTAGTAGCGGCAGAGTTCGGTCTGCTGATCACGTTCCTGCGGGGATTTCAATGTTGATGATGGTCGGGCTGGCTGAGTGTACCTGAAATTCGCGAACTCTTACGAGAGGGGAGAGGGTGTTACGCGATTAGTTGTTATCGAATTATGGGCGTGCGTTGGGGTTGGGGGGGAAGAGAATGGTACAATTTCTATACAGGGTGTTTCGGGGATAACTGAATTCATTTGCTGTGAAAATTCAGCAGGATTTGAATTTCCTCAGTTTTAGAAACGGTCCTTAGTCTGTTCGTTTGTGAGCTGCATTTCATCAGAAAAATTCAGACGGTTCAACTCTTGATTGCTGTCATACTTAGTGATCAGTAGCGCACTAGCTATTTTTGATGTTACTTATAGTAAACATCGATTTTTTTCAAGAACATATGTTTGACATAAATCTGGTGTCCCAAATTCGTTGCCTAGTGAGGGAATCTCAGGATCCCTTTGAGCTAGAAAAAAATAAGTCTCTTATTTACGGCTACATTGCTTGGAGAATTCAATTGGTGAAAACCGTAACCTTTTCAACTGTTTTCAAGTAATTAGAGAAAATTGGAAAATGGCCTGAAATGAAAAGTTCTCATAACTCCTTCATTAATGGTGCTATAAACATAAAATAATATTCTACATGTTCCTTTTCAGCAGAATCCATTGATGTAATCATTCGCTTTTTATTGCAATTGATTCTGAAGTTATAATACAGACTTGTGTAAATTAAATCTCTGTTTTTTTCCATTCAAAAAAAATATAATATGATTTATAAATTTCTCATCAAACTATAAAAATCATCAAGTTTCAGTTTCACCCGGCCCATAAACCAAGTGCCTATATATGATAACTTCAGATGATTAGAATATTCAGTGGCACCAAGGTTTCCGGATTTAACACAGTTAGATCATTTCAACATTTGCAAATTGATGAATGTTGTCCTTTAAACGTGACCAAAGGAAAAAATCTAACGATGTTGAGTCCGGAAAGCTTGGTGGTCACCGAATATTTTAATTATCTGAAGTTCACAGATAATTATCATAGAGAGGCACTTGGTTGATTTACCGTGTGAAACTTTTGATAATTTTTATATTTTGATGAAAAATTTATATATCATGTCATAATTTTTTTGAAAAGGGAGAAAATGGGATTTCATTTGTTATAAAATTTGTATGATTTACATTTCAACTTGTATTATAACTTCAAAAATAATTGCAATAAAAAATAAATGGATTATATTGGAAAAAGTGCCTGTAGAATGTTTTTATTTCATGTTTCTAGCTCCAGTAAGAAGTTATGAAAACTCTGGATTAAGATATTGAAGGTTAAGTGACGTGCGTTTGTTGTTGATTTAAGAATGGATAAATATCAATTTCGTGTATTAATAAAACACTTTTTCAATAAGAAAAATAACGCTTCAAGCAAAGCAATAGCGATCGAAGAACCACCGACTAAATTCGGTAGTTTAAGAGAATTCCATAAAGTTCAAAAAATGGTTTTGGCGATCGTAAATTTAAGTTGCGTAAGACAGCAATTGAATTGAAGATATCAGTCCAATGCGACCAAAATATCAAACAGCATCCATATTTTGAAACGTGTATGGTATATTGTTTATTGCTGTTCTAGATAAAGGTAACATCATGTGAAGATAATATAACGTTATTGGATCCTTTAATGGCAAAAACTAAGCGAAAACGTCCTCGAATGCAAAAAAAATCATCTTTCACCAAGACAATGCTCCTTGTCACAAATCGATGAAAATCATTGTCAAATTGAAAGGCCTAGGACCAAAACTTAATTAGTGAAGTTGATACTACCGATAAACAATAAATAAACGAGTCAAATATTAAAGAAGGGTTTATACCAAGTGGCATTCTCGTGATCTGACAATGTTCAACTACTCCTCTCTCCTCAAGAGTTTCTCTGATTTACCGTCCTCTTTTACCACATGCAAGAATTTACAATACGATTTTATTTCTCAATTTTTGATTTAAGAAGAACCGTATTTTCAGATTTTGACAGACTTTTTGTTTGATATTTTTATGTGACAATTCATAAAAAAATGAAATTCGTCTAATTATTTTTTTTGTCATTGAAAAAAAATTGATAAATATTGGCAAACTCTTTAAAATGAATAATAGTGAAAACCTTTCAAAAATCGATGGTCTCCAGCGTAAAATAAAGCGTACTAAATTTTGAACTGATCGCTGAGAAGGTTTATGGACTCCTCACATTTCCCCATTGCATGAACAAACTGCAAAACTGACTAATCGCGAAGCACTTGCCTGAGACATATCGATCTGAACTCCCCACCTAAGTCTAAGTCACTTGAAGAGCAGTCACAAAATATACCTACATCCTTGCCAAGTCAGAACCGGAGCTATTCAAAAAGGAGAAAAAGCCGACACTAAAATAGCAAATTATGGCAAATCAACTTGTTTGAGCGCCTCGAATGGAATTCAATTTATCCTTTACGTCGCTCGAAAAGGGCATTTCGAACTTCATATGTCGACGTTTGACTTCGACCTGGCGAATTCGATGAAACAAGTTTTGACGCCCTGGAAATATTGCGCCAGACACCTGAGGATTTTTATTTTCGTTCGACGGGATATCGGAGAGATGAGATGTTCGCAGAACTGTGGATTTTATCGAGGTGGTCGAAGATTGGAGAATGGGATCGACGGAGAAAGAGGAAAAAATAGATTTCCTTGATGAGGAAAGACCTCTGTAATCAAATAAACTTTGAATATTAGGATTCATGCTTTGTAATAAGTAGGCAGACAAGGGTTATAATGAACTTACAACAAGAACAGATAAATTTTGACAACTTCCGAAAACTGGGATTGTCTGAAACAGACGAAGAAGATAAACAAAATTTGAATACATTAAATCCTGGAGAGCCTGGAGAAGGTTCAATTCTTGCAAACTGAAGTCGAAATAACGATATCAAACGGGAATATACTGCAATTTGACATAATATCTAGCCGTCACAATACTCAATATAAATGTACCTGCATTAGTGTAACAATGGCCTTTCGTGCTACTTGTGCATACAACTTTCCCCTTCATAGGTTTTTCAGAAAGATACAATAGAGAATATCTTCCCCCTACCCTAATTAGTGTGCAGCCACCATGACACCATTGCGCAGGTATACAACTTAGAGAATAAGAGAAGGAAGAAGAAATTCACGGTGTTGAATATAATGTTATGTATAGAACTGGGAAGAGGAGAGTTCAGTGAAGTAAGTTACGAGGTGATGACCAGTTGAGTTCATAAAGTGATCAAAGATGTTCCCAAGTGCACAATAAACTTCTCGTCAGTCGTCCATCAGTGTTTTAATGATTTCCACGAAAACGTGATACCCCAAACATGCTTGAAAGGTTGGACTTTCGTTCATTTGATATAACGCGTCACTCATTAAGTCTAGGACCCAAACAGTAAAGACACATTCCTCTTAAAAATTCAACTTTATTTGTCAACATATTCACATTCAAGAATGGTACATGTACTCCAAAACTCCTCTTACTTTTCAATATCTTTTCTGTGAAAAGAGGCTACAAAAGCTCCAAAATCGATAACCAATTCTTCATTAGAGCCGAATTTGTTTTTCTGGATCAGTTTTCAATCGATGTTGTCGATGGAGCAAAGTCTGGAAAACACTTATTAAGTCATTACTATTTCTCTTTTGCTCATTTGAAGGTAAGAGAACTTTGTCCTCGGCTCAGAACTTATTTTGATATGATGATATTTGTTTTGCTAATCACTCATCAATCTTATAACCACTAAAGTACTATCCAACACTGAGATAACTCGTAACAGACTACGTTTCAAGTTTGTTTTGACAGATCGCATCTTAAGCTAGCCACACAAATTGGTGGCATTCAACCTCTCATCAGCTATATAAGACATATTTGTCATAACTTACGAATTGAAATAAAAAAGTTTCGTTTCTATCTCATCAATTTCAAATTCCTTCAAATATAAGAAACACATTGGCCTTAGACAGAAACTCATTATTTGTTGCAGACTGTCAAGAGTTTTCGCACGGATAGTTCAGACAGCCACCGGAAGTCCTCTCGAATGTGGATTACCCCAAGTGTCCGAAAGGACAAGGGAAAGAGACAGGCAAACATACATTTCTTCCACCCATATCTCATTTTCCCATAAACGCAGACATCACGCAAAGAACACCTTAATACCGGCAACCTGTCGTGCTGGCTGTCACATCTCGGGCAGATGCTTAGCGAGGGTCGAATCCAAATAAGTGCAATTCTCTTTTAGTTTCAACTAGTGTTGCCAGTTCTCCTGTTTCGACAGGAGATCTACTGCTGTTAATGAATACAATAGGAAGTAATTATTTTGAAGTCTATAATTTGAATTACAGAACACAGAAAACTTTGACATTTTCCATTGAACTTTTCTTGTTCCCAATTTATTTAGTCCATACCGTTCACTTTAAAATATATTTAAGAAATCACTTATAAATATTAGGAGTGCATCAATAGGAAAAAGTTACATGAAATTACTTAGGGTTACTTTCCCTCGTTTCAGTTTTGGACTCATCGTTGTATAATAATGAAACTTCCACTGTTTTCCCGGTTCACCTGATACAAATAAAAATCTGGCAGCACTGATTTCGTTGCAATCCCCAAAATCCATTTTCACCCCAAAGTCGCGGGGCGGTCAGCCAATTCAAACTTTTCCCATGTTTGGTAGTTTTGCCCCGAGTTAGGCACGTTCGAAAGCATTCGAGATTGGTGGTTCGTGAGTATTTAGAAAATTATTACTATTTTACTGAGTGACACCATTATCTCCAAAACATGGTATGGAAACAATTTCACTTTTGAATTTTTGATAATAATCCGATATATGACAACAGGCTAGTAATATAATATAGTTTAGTAATATACAGGGTGTCCCGTAAAGACCACGTCAAACCGAGGGAGAATGTAGATCGACGGATAACCCACCTGCTATGACAAAATTCCCTTTATAAAAGTCTTGCCGTTTTCAAGATATTTTTTTGAAAAATAATGAATTTTTGCCCCTTTCAATAGTTTTGTCCTTACGGTTGGTACAATTTTACACCTTTTTGGTTAATTTCTTCAGTAAAATATTGCTGAAGAATGATTCTAACGTTTACATTAAAAACATCCTCCGAACATTTTAAAGGGGGGCTATGAGAAATATTTTTATTGGAAATTTTGGTAGTGGATTATTTTGTTCATGAAATTTAGCCCATCGTAGTGGAACCAAAATTTACCTAGCTACTGTTGCACATTACACCAATAAATTGTCTATTTTATAGTGATTTCAAAAAGGTACCACACAAGTCATTTGTTATTCAAAGAAAAAAGATATGGCTGTTTTTATTCAAATGGATACGTTTCTGACAAAATCAAGTTTGTCAATTCTGTTCTGTTCAAGGTACACCTTTGAGTTCCGTGGAATCATATAGCCAGGGTTCTATACTGACATAGAAGTAATCGTAATACTATGCAACCATACAACTGGCTAGAAGAAATAAACTAAGTCTACTATGGATACCGGAGCATTGTGGTATTGAAGGAAACGAAAAAGCCAATGAACTCGCAAAAAAGGCATCAAGGTTAACACCTGTTGGACCTGAGCCTTTCTGTGAGCTTGGAAAAGACCAAAGTAAGGCAGTGTTTCATCAATGGGAGTGGGACAATAGGAAAATTCTCTGAAGAAACACTTCGGGTATTGCTCAGGCAAAGAAATTGGTGGTGCTTTCACCGACCTACACCACGAAGCTTCTAAAACTATCGAAGCTGAACTTGGGGTAGTGATAGGACTGCTGACAGGACACTGTCGGCGTAAATACCTTTTGTACCGCATGGGTAAGTCAGCAGATAAGATCTGCAGGCTCTGTGGAAAGGAAGTAGAAATAGCCGAACACATAGTGTGCAAATATACTGAGCTGACCGGCTGAAGATCCACCCACATAGGAAAGTCAGTTCTGGATACTCACGAAGTAATAGCCAAGGCTCGTTAGGATGTCGTCGGTTTCGTTAACAGTACGAACGGCCTCCCTGGGTTTGTATTGGGTTTGTATGAATAGGTAGGGTTAAGAACAACAGATCAATTTGGTCGCAGTTCCCGAAAGGCTATTATTATTATTTGAACTGGGGACGTTTTGGTTCGGTAAGCCTTCCGGGATCTTTTGTTCTCTACCCTACTCATTCATAGAAACCCAAGGAGGTCGTCAATGACGTTAATAAAACTGACAACCTTCTTAGGGGCCTTGGCCGTTACCTCTCTGGTATCCAGGACCGGCTTACCAATGTGAATGGTTCTTAAGCCTGCCAGCTCCGTACACTTGCATACCATGTGTTCGGCTGTTTCTGCTTCATCCACAGAGCCTGCAAATCTCGTCTGCTGACTTTCCCATACGGTACAAATGATGTTTGAACCGACAGTGCCCCGTCAGCAGTCTCACCATCACCCGAAGCTCGGCTCGTGACAGCTTCAAGAGCTTTTTGGCGTAGGTGGATGAAATCGTCACGAATTTCTTTGCCTGAACAAGTCTAAGAGTGTTAGTCCAGTGGATTATCCAGGGGGGAGTTTCTCTTAAAATTCCGAGATCCGTTACTGGTATATACAGCATTCGGTGCATACTTATCAGTATATCTAATCTATGACGCATCTATTCATTGTGGCAGATGATCACTTCAGTAGCTCTCTTTGGTCTTCTTCTGGATTTTCGGCGGATGCAGAATATAGATATATTCCGTAGTTGCGCATCTGTTATTGGTATCACATCTGCATTGTTTTGTTCCTCAAGGTTCATTTGTGTGTTGATGTTGTGCTGGTTTTCACCACAATGGTGGTTTTCTTCAATTGTCGCTTCGTTGTCAGTGAGCTTCTCGTTCTGTAGCCTCAATTGGACTTCATTTCTTGTTATTCAGTCTCTAATCGGATACAAGTTAAGGTCTTAATATGACCCGTTATTGGTCGGCTTATCTCCACTCAGAAACTTGGGAGTTCGGGATAGTTTCTTAGGAATTCTGCAAACTTTTGTCGGTAGTCTAGACGAGAGTGCATTTTTTGGTAGGGGAGGCATTTCTTTTAATAATCCAAAATCCATTACTGATATAACTACAGCATGCGGTGCATACGTATCAGTACCTACCTTTTTCATCGACTCTCCCTATTCTACGCCTACAACCCTTATGCCCCCCCTCTTCATCTAGACAAGCTGCCACATACCTCCCACCCCAACCGCAAACGTCCGTTCTCGACTCGAAAATTCGCGTTACGTTCCCCAAATTCAAATTCGCCCGTCAGTTCACCGCCAGTTTTTCACCGGTCTTTGGCGCCTCCGACGTTCGGCTATTTTTATTGAAAATTCCCCTGTTAAATCACAGCCTTGATTTGCCGTCCGAGGGGGTGTAGGCGGCGATCGGAAACCCGTAAAAAAAAAAAGAAATTGTTCCCCGCGTCCGGACCGTCGGCATCGGGTTGGGGAGTGTGATTTCGTTCCGGGAACAAATAGAGACAAATCCGTGGAAAACGCGGCACATCCGCTCGGCTGAATGGAAATTTTTAGGTTTAAATGGGGGTGGAGGATTTGCGGTCTCATGAATACTGTTTGCGTATTCTGCCGGAATGATACTCGACGAAATGTCGAGTGAGAGAGACGGCGAAGGGGGGCGGCGGGACGGGTTGCGTTGTACGGCGGCGGCGGCGGAAATCCGAAGGTATCTAGATTCGCGCCGTTCGATTCCCGTCAATTATTCCGACGGGCGCTTATTGCGTACGCGTGGTTCTTTGTTATGGAGTGGCGTTTGCGAGGGGATGTCGGTAAGATTTGTTCGTATTCGTTTTTAATGATTATCGAGATACGGGGTGTTCCTAAATTGGAGGTACGGGGTGTCCCAAATTCGATGCTCAATGAAAGCATCTCGAGAACTATAAGACTCAGAGACTTAGAAAAAAATCGGGAGACAACTGGATACAACTTCAGGTTTTCATGACTACAACAACATAAGACATCTAGATTTGAATTGTTTCCAACATATGTGGGAAACAAGCTGTTCAACCATCTCACCAACTGAATCAAGTCTTCGAAGCCATCGAAATTCAAGAAGGAAGTTACCAAAATCATGTTTCTTGATTGATTCTATAACAATATATTTGTATGAGGCATGATATATTTGTATGATCCATCAATATAATGCCATTCAGAATGAATATATTATCTATCTATCTAATAAAGAGTAAACTTTGTTTTAATCACATTTCGCTCTTGTTTAAACCATTGATAGTTTTGTGAAGAGTTTTCATCCGCCGTTTTTTTTCCAAAATTCGAGGCTTTATGTAAAAAACTGGTTATAAAGTCAAGATTCGAAGTATTGTTCATCGCTGGCCATTACTTTTTCCCATCTTTCAGGCATCGTACGAATCCCGCGTTGAAAAAACCGGTCATCCTTTGAAGCGATCCACGAATAGATCCAATTTTTACTTCTTCATTAGACCTGAAGTGCTAGTCAGTCAGACCGAGTGACCAACCAAGTGATAGTCCAAGATAGCAACGTCTGGAGAATACGGCGAGTGGGGAAGGACTTCCCATTTCAACACTTCTAAGTATGTCTTGACCACTTTCGCATGATGGTGTCGAGCATGCTGTAATATCACTTGATCGTGTCTCTCGTTGTATTGCGGACGTTTGTCTTTCAATGCTCGGCTCAAACGCATTAGTTGCGTCATTCTATAACGATCGGCTCCGATTGTTTCAGTCGGTTTTAACAACTCATAATTCGCTAAGCCGAGGTGGTTCACCAAATTCTGAGCATGATCTTGAAACCGTGAATATTCGCTTTGGCCATCGGCGTGAAAACATGACCAGGATTTCCCTATAATTTTCTACGCCTGGGATTATCGTAATGAATCCATTTTTCGTCTCCAGTCACAATGCGCCGTTCAACATCTCTCGGCTTCAACTTGTACGGCACCCAATTTCCTTCTTTTTGAATCATTCCCATTACTTTCAGGCGTTTTTAAATGGCTTGTTGCGTCACTACCAAAGATCCTGCAAATTCTTGTTGCATTTGACGAGTCTTGACCACCTTCATGCTGGTCTTCGACGTTAAAATCGCCTTTCTTGAAGCGTTGATACCACTCTCGCCACGTTCTTTTACTAATAGCGGCCTCACCATAGGTATTTGAGAGCATTCGATGAGCCTCAGTCGCAGATTTCTTCATTATAAAGCAGAAAATTAAAACCTCCCGCAAATGACGAGAATTTGGCACGTAAGCTGACATGTTCAATCGGGAATAACTTCATGATGCAGACACAAATCGACTAATATTTCGATGGCGTTATGTTAACGAATACCTTAGCACCTGAGTATGATATCTACGATCTATTTATTTCGACTACCACGTACCGCCCTATTGCAAAACAGCGAAAGCAAAGTTGTACACCTAATATAGTTATTTTCCTAACAAGTGCGGAAAGTGATACTGTTCCGCAAGAGACTGCAATTGCTGTCGAGTGCGGAAAAGACACTTTCCACATGACTTAGGAACAATATTTTTCCTACTGGCGTAAATGAAACACTTTCACGGGGAGTTTTCGTCTTGATACCTACTGACGTTATAAAAAATTATATTTTTATGCGCTCAGTCGCATAGATAAACGTTTGAATTTTATGATTGGTGCATAGCGACATGCCAACATTTTATGATTGATGCGACTCTTCAATATTTGCGTGCGGAAAAGACCCTTGCTATTCACTTTCCGCACGCATATATGCATGCGGAAAGAGAGTAGCAGGGCTTTTTTCCGCACGAATTTGGAAAATTACTACTTTCCAAACGACAATGCGTGAGAAATGTGATACTTTCGAAACGCTAGTAGGAACATAACATTTCAATGACCTGATTAGTTTCAGCACTGTTTAGTAAAACTAGCGGAAAGCCAACTAGGTCGAATCCCCGGCCTTCCAACCACCAATCAACCCCGAAATCCGAAGGCGTCGATCCTCGAACAGTCATCGCCGGAGACGTCGATCAAACTCGCCCCAAAACAAACTTTTCGAATTAATGAATTCAGTTTCTGGGTTAAATCGGCGGATGAAGTGCCACTCCAAGAGGGTGGCGAAGAGGCGGCGGTAGGACAGACCGCCGTCGGACGGCAGTCGCCGTTAACCCATTATAAGTTGCACAGCATCCGACCGGAACTAAGCCGCCCCGACAAGCGTCCCTAGCCGTGTGAAGTTGGCCAGCTGACGATCCGACAACGGCTGAGGCCAGAAATTTTATGGCTCGGCCGGCGGAACACGGACGGCCGCCCGGCCGAATTTCGGAGGCGTTTAACGCCCCCGATGTTCGGGGGCGGCGGAGGGGGGCAGATTGTGTTTCGACTTTCGTTATAAAGTTGGCGGTTCGGTGGATGTGATGGGGTGTTGATAGCGTCGTTATCGATATCTCGATTGGATGTTGCTATGTTCGGTACTTGATAATTTCGATGGAATGATATTAAGGGCTGATCACACGATTCAGGGTTTTTAGGTTAGGGGACGTCAAGTTTTTGAAAATTTCAAAGTTTTGTCTCGATCTTACTTTTATTTCAATCCAAATCAAGGCATATAAATATGTCAAAATCGGCCAGCAGATTCTGCTGGAGTCATCCATTTACAAACAGCGGGAGCTTAGTTGCTCACCTAATACAGTAGTTATTTGTTTTACTAGGCAGCAAAGTAATAAATTGACTGCCGCGGCCGATAGCTCAGAAATTCAGCCAAGGCGGTCAATCTACTTTGCTGCCAAGCATTTAATTTGTTCTTCGATCATTTAAAATGTAGAATATTGTATTCACAAATTATTACAATTCCAACAATCTTTTTATTTTCAGTGTAGTGATAAATCAAAACGAAATTCGATAGGAATCGCAATTGTTGGAGTGGTTGGTTGCTATGGAAATGTATATGACCATGATAAGTATAGCTTGACAACTTACGAGATACCTGACAGTTTTGTAGAAAATGTATATTATGGAGAGTGATAGCGACTTATTCCTCCAGAAATAAGGAAGGAGGCAAAAACTATGGGTAGTCAGAAATTGTCGAATGTTTTATTCGCATTGAGAATAATCACTCTGCTGCCTAAACAGGAAAGTAGTTATTTTGCTGCCTAGGCAGGAAAAGCAAAACTTTGCTCATTGAATTGTGTCTGCAAAATCAATATTTGCCGTTAATCGGAGAAAAATAGATTTTTTTTTGTTTTTAATTCTTACATTTTTCCAGATGTCTTTGGTTTTCGTCGACAAGAAATCTTGTTATCGACATGAATTTGCTCGGCTTATCTTGAAATTTGAAATAACCTCTTGCCTTGATCTTGTCTTGAAATTTAAACAAGACAAGAAGTTATTTTGAATTACAGAGTCAAATTCGTTTTCCGCTTATTAATAATGGCAGGAACTTCCAGAGGTCGCCAGATCCGTAGATGGCGCTACAAAAAAAAACATACATCCAAAGAAAAGTGGAGAATAATTCGGTAAAATATGGCCGGCGCGGCGTATAGGTCGACGTCGGTCCCGAACAGAACTGTTAACGTAGTTTGACATTTTCAACTGTCAAATCATAGACAACAACTAAGATGTCTAAAATACAGGTATATTCACTGATAAGATTTAGATTAGGATAATTATGGAGACTCGGCTCGGCATGAGTCCTTTTCTTCCTTAAGGTGGCCCAATACATAGAATCGACCAATCAGTGACATCATGTCAAAATTTTCATTTGTTCTGTCAAAAGTGATTTATTACTGATTTAACCTCAAAACGATATTGAAAGAAAGACGACGTAAGCGGCGCCCAGACTAATAAACATAGATAGGAGAAGTATACGCAATTTTTACATGTCCCCAACATAGTTAGATTACGTTGTCGGATTGTGATATATTTTAAAATCTACAATTTAACTATATCATTATGAATGTTTATTATATTGAATGAAATATATTTATTTGAGTGATTCACGATTAAATATGCAAATTTGAATATTTGGAATCCGATATTTTTCCTGAGAGCCGAATTTATAATGAGCAGAATATTTATTATTTTCTGTATCTACCTGCTGAAATCCAAGGTTTGGCAACTTTTGCTCTTCTAGTGTCATCGTTTGTTTCACGTCGTTTTGCGCGCTTGAAGTTTGTTATCTGAATTTCTGATATATTAAGGTATTTATTTCAATAAATTTTGAGTTGATATGAAACGTTGATTCGCTATGGGACATAAGAAGTGTGTTCTTTGTGGAGAAACTCGCGAATTGAGTGAAATACTTTATCACTGATAGTTTTCATTTTCGCGCGCTTCATGTCAAATCTGATTGATCATGTTAGGGACAAAATTTGCTTACTGAAAATGACATATGCTCCCTCTATCTATGTTTATTACTCCGAGTTCCCGTCTAAACCCCCCTTCTCTCCCTAATTTGTTCCATGGTAACCAAAGGCCAGAAATAAACAGTAAGGTCCACTAGAGCCTTCTGAGAGTCCTATAGAAGCCAAACCGAAACGAAATAAACACGAAAAACTCCCGCCAATTGTTTTCCATCTCACCCGCACGAAAAACCCCGTGAAACTCCCCACCCAAAAAACCACCCCCACCCCTACCTCCAACATGTGGGAACAGTCCGACAGTCGGGACTGACGTCGACCTATACGCCGGCCATATTTCACCGAATTATTCGCCACTTCTCTTCGGATGTATGGTTTTTTTTTTCTTTTTGAGCGCCGTCTACGGATCCGGCGACGTCTGGAGGCCCCACGCCATTATTCATAAGCGGAAAATGAATTTGACCCTTTTCGGAATTTTATGAACCCGAGAGTGATCAAGCGATCCCGTCGTACGTTCGAAAATGAGGTGCAAATTGAGTTTGGGAGCCGGGCTCCGAAGGAACGGGATTAAAACGTGCACAGGACGCTTTTATGGGCGACTGGGTCGACGCGCTTTGTAAATGCCTCTATCAATTATATTTTGATTGAACGGTACGGAATTGCAGGTCGATATATTTCAACCATTTCTCCGCTAAAAGACAAAAGTTTGCGATGAAATTAGGTCTAGTCTATTCATATTGTGTAGAAGCTTGATTTCACAGGATATACATCTTCGTCCGACCGTTTTTTGTTCGCCTACGGACAGACTTTATACCATAAGCGTACAACTTTGCTTCCGCCGTTTTTTTACGATATACTTCTTTATAGAAAAAACCTGGTTATACATTCATTATTCAAAGTATTGTCCGTCGCTACCCACTACTTTCTCTCATCTTTCGGGCAGCGTACGAATCCTGCGTTGAAAAAACTGGTCATCTTTTGAAGCGATCCACAAATCGACCCAATTTTTTACTTCTTCATAAGACCGGAAGTCCTGATCAGCCATTGATTGAAACAAGTTATAGTCCGAAGGAGCAACGTCTGGAGAATACGGCGGGTGGGTTAGGACTTCCCATTTAAACGTTTCCAAGTATGGCGTGACCATTTTCGCAACATGGGGTCGAGCATTGTCATGTTGTAAAATCACTTTATCATGTCTTTCGTAGTATTGCGGCCGTTTGTCTTTCAATTCTCGGTTCAAAAGCATTAATTGCGTTCGATAACAATCGCCTGTGATTGTTTCAGTCGGTTTTAAAAACTCATAATACACTACGCCGATCTGTTCCAATCAAATACTGAACATGACCTTGGAACCGTGAATATTCGGTTTGGCCATCGACGTGGAAGCAAGGCCGTGATATCCCCATGGTTTTCTGCGCTTGACATGATCGTAATTAACCCATTTTTCGTCTCCAGTCACAATGCGATGCAGAAATACCTTCCGTTTTTTCTTTGAAAGCAGCTGTTCACAAGCAAACAAACACCGTTTGACATATCTAGGCTGAAACTCGTACAACACCCAATTCCCTTGTTTCTGAATCATTCTCATGATTTTAAGGCGTTTTGAAATGGCTTGTTGCGTCACTTCCAATGATCCTGGCAATCTTGTTGCGTTTGATACGACTCTTGATAAAGTAATCCAATTCTACATCGTCGAAAACCTTATCTCTTCCACCGCCATGCTGGTCTTCGATGTCAAAATTACTATTCTTGAAGCGTTGAAATCACTCTCGGCACGTTCTTTCACTAATAGCGGCCTCACCTTAAGTATGTGAAAGCATTCGATGAGCCTCAGCCGCAGAATTCTTCATATTAAAGCAGAAAATTAAAACCTTCCGCAAATGACGAGAATTTGGCTCGTAAGCTGACATGTTCAATCGAGAATAACTTTATAATGCAGACACAAATTGACTAATATTTCGATACATATGGCCTGGCCTGATGATGGTTTAAGAATAAAAAATCGATCGCCAAAGAATAAATTAGAAAATAGTGTGTTTCATTTCCACCTACCAATATCAATCCAAACATACTATGGAAGCTTTCATTACCAAAATACATACGATACGATTGAATCAAAGGAGATCTTTCGATCGAGAATTTGACGTTTAGTTCGAATTTTCAGATCTTGTATGTTTGGGAACTTTCGGAAGGAATTTCAAAGAACCTGATAGAAAAATGGAACTGTTGATTATTTCGGACATCCTTTCTCCACTTAGGCTATATCCATAATGAAAAACAGCGTGACAATTGCCGCAGCGAGGATAATGAAGAAAGAACAAAGAATCTGCATTGACACCCCTCTGCCAAATAATAAAATCCTCTATACAAAGGTTAAAGTTTTTACGACCACAGAAATTATATTCAGCCAGGAATTTTTCATCAGCGAATGTAATATATGTTTGTTTCCATACTATAGAATAATGTTGATTAAATTATGATATCCAATGGCACAACCGAGCGTTTTTAAGTAAAACAGATCCATGTGTCACGCAGTAAATTTATGAGAGCAATACTTTTTGTTTTATTTGCATAAATCACAGTATGGTGGCGCTAGAATACCGGACTAGACAAAAGGTTGCGAAAATCTGCTAAAGAATATCTCAACTACTTTATCTCCTCCTCCCTTTTTGAGTTCGGAAGTAATAGCCGATATTTTCTTCGTCCCCACTGTCTCAAATTGTTAGTTCATCCTTTTCGAAGTCTCTCTAAGCTTTCGCCATCTGATTTGTAACAGAAACTTTCTCACTCAATGAAATTATATATATTTTTTTTGTAATTACGCACCTTATGTTGTCGATTGCTACTTATGTTGTAGATATAATAGATTGCATAAATTTGTATGTTATACTATTCACTATCTGAGGTTAGGAATTAAATGATTTTCACAATGAAATTCCCTACTACGGACCAGCAGAAATAATGAAATTATACCTAACAATGAATCTTCAACATCGATCCAACCCATGAATTTTCTATGACACATAAAATTTTCACAAGACACGGAACAAGGAGTAATTATTAGAACAAATGTCAGTAGAATAAGGACACAAACTTACAAGATTTCTCATGGATTATTCTTGTGGTAAGTATGAATTTCAGTATCATCAAGAACAGCACCTTAGTATCTATCGAAGAACAATATTTCTGAATAAGTGCCTTCATATTTCCTTCAAAATTGTTTTTAATGAGCTTTGATTTTTTCCATCGATGAAATTTTGTTTATCACTGTTGTGGTGATTGATTGTTTACATCTTCGAACATTTGGCTTTGTTGCTTTTGTACTGACAAAATTTGAATTGCTTCGGATGAATTCCTCTATGTACCTACTCCACTTAATATTTTGAATGACATTAGTCGAACTTACGATGACAATAATCAATAAATCAGTAAAAGAAGAATTGCACTGTTTCCAGATGATCGAACGTTCTTATACTAATTGACCTTTACATGGCCCTGTTTGTTGTTGACTCGAATTGTTATGTGTGTGCGAACCTTTAACGTATTATATCACAATTCACAATCATTACTCGACCTCTTGATCTTATTGTTCTATCAATACAGCTACATATCTTAATAGCCTGGAATGGCGATCTTTCGGTTCACTATTCATTAGTTATCGTTCAGCATATTTTCTCATTAACGATGCCAATTAAAGAGGAAGATGCATCAATATTTTTAGGATGTTTCGTTTACTTCAAACCATTCAGATTAGCATATGATCTAGCAACATGGATCGAATTTTATGGGTCTAAGATTTTTGTTTGAATTGTTCACCATATATCCTTTCAATTTTTAAATAAAGTTGGTGATTGTATCACCCAAGTAATTGATAATAAATTATCAAGCATTTCAACTGGAAAAGAAAACGACTAAAAACGAAATACAAACAAAATTATTCTCAAATTACTCTTACGTATTTTTCATGTGTATATGAGCTAAATAGGTAGTATTGCACACATTTGAATAGTCATAACATTCACTACTGATGTCAAACACTGAAAATACAGAATTTGGAGGATTACTGAAATATGTTCAATATTTTTTTTCAAGTAGGTACATTAAAAATTTCTTGTTCTTTCTTCGCACTCATTTTTTTTTTATTATTGCCTTTGAAATGCAGCTTTTGCAATTCTCAAGTATTTTAATTTAGTATGGGAGCTAGTAAGTCACTCCATTAATCGACTTGAGCTGAATTTGAATACAATAGAGATTTCTCCTTCAGACAATAATGCAATATTACATGTAGGATTTTTTCAACTAGATGCCCGAAACAATAGATAGCTATGGGACTTAAAAACAAATACAAATATGGATTTGACATTTAAAGTGCTGAGTTCCTCTTTGCGACACATACGGCAGATTTTAAAGATGATTCTAAATGAAGACCAATTTGTCACATTAAGACAAGGATGCTTATATTCTATTTTAATCAGTTGAGAGTTCAGACAGCATATTCTTTTCCTGTCATTAGGTACATGCACAGTTAAAAATTGAAGAGAGAACTCAGCTTTTAGGGTTAACCCGTATGTTTGTTCAAGCAAAATTTCGTACTTTATTGTTGAATACTTTTAATTTTGAAAATTCCACTCGATGCATTATGATCTTTTCAGAATATTATTGAGAATGTCAGAAAATATGCAACCATTGTTGTAATTTGTATACCTACTAGAAACAGCGAGATAATTCATGAAAAATTAATTCAAATAGTTTCTACAACGACTCATAATGCTTCAAAACTCACTCTCAATCATTGAAATGTGATATCTTATACATACAGTGACTCAACTGTTGTACTCAGTTTATATTATATTTCAGTTGAGAAAAACATCCTTATGTTCAAACTGTTGCTGTTGTTCACTTTCCACCTCTCAAAACTAAAACAACCCATATAAAAATTACATTCCTTCAATTTCCCATACTGGCCATACTGTATATAAACATACAGGAGAAAGAGTTCTAGACCTGAACTAACTTCAAGGTAAAAATGATCTAAAAGAGATTCCCTTTCATTTAAACGAGAATTCACCAAGTATGAATCAGTGGCAGATATTAAACATATGAATCACTAATTCAAACATTCAGTATATCACATTGAAATATTTCGATTATATTCCTCATTAAACATAATTATTAAAGAGAACATATATATGATTAAATCAACTTTTGAAGATTCATTCTAGCATTCCCAAAATAATAAATTGAAGGCAGAATATGTGGAGAAACTGGATGTACATAACCTCAAAGTATGATTTCTGATTTTTTTTAGTAGAATAAGAGGATAACATATGAGAATCAATATAGAATCACTATTCCCTTCAGAATCTTATGTCTATTTAAAATAACCTCTTGCCCTCTAGATAGAAAGCCAAGAAAACATTGGTTCTTGGAATGAGAAATTGATTTCAATTATCCATATAACAATCTCTTTTTGTTGTTATTCCACTCCCACGCTGATTTCAACATTCCTGACCAGATGTATTGTTTAAGATTTAATAATCATCTCAATTGACAAATCTATTAATGATGTATAGTGCAAAAAATTTCAATTCGAAAAAGAAACGTAGGTTGGTGGTAATTTGTTCATATTAATATCAAAATTTGGTGAACTTAGAGGTTATGATAAACATAAACAAATGCTATTATCAACAAATTGGAAAAAATCATAACCAAGAAATCTGTCAAACTTACCGATAATATCGTGAAAAACTGATGTTCTACAACTGAACTAACACGAGGTTAATGAAACACGGATTAAAAAACACTCACAGCGCGAAAAATAACTCCGAAACCCGAGGAAAACATGAAAATCGGCGACATTTCTAATGGGAAACAACAAAATTGAGTACACGAGCAGCCATGCCATAAGTTGGAAAAGTGGGCAGAGGTTGTGCCATCTAGCGCTGGAAAGCCCAAGTAACGATGGCGGTAAGACAGATCGCGCAAGAGAATCGAGTTATTGAACTTTCGGCCATGGTGCAACGACAACTGCATCCAATAATATTTTGTATAAAATAAACCTCTCGACTCTTTCATCATGTGATGAAGAAAATTCAGCAATCCTTGATCACATTTTATGAAATTTTCAATGTTTAATCTAGAACAATAAGTAAGCTAACTATAGATTTGTTGAGTTTGTAAGAACGTGTTTATTTTATTGATCTTTCTCCAAGCAGAATTCATTACCTGTAACGAAAAATAAGAAAATTGTTGCTGAAAATTCCTAAACAAGGTGAAAATTAAATGGATTTTGTTATTGTTATGGTTCATCTTCTTGAATCTGCATAAAGTCGAAAATTAGCATGAATATTCAGGTTCACAAAACTTCGTTTGGGTTCAACGATAAATTGGCAAGAAGTGAATCATGTGCAAAAAAAATGAGGGCCACTATTCATCAATCTATATCTTCTTCTACTATTCCCTGAAAAATTTATCACGAGTCATTCTGATATGAAATTAATAGTGTACTTTATTCCTATCATAAATTTTCGCTTACTCATGTGAATGAAGTGAGTTAATGCAGATAATGGTGATACTTCATTGATGAGTTATAATGTGCCAAAATATCTCTCAGGAAAAGTCAATCAGTCTGCTGACGCATTATCGAAGCTGATAAAACAACTAAGTATCGACGATCCAATTGAATGAGGAAAGAAAATTTTACAATCCTAGACAATATTCAATCGAGAACAATGTTTCAGTTTCTGAGTTTCATCAGCTAAAACATTTTATTTGACATAAATGTACCATTAACAATTCACCAGCATTATTTTATCAGCGCATCCACCAAAATTTTTCATTATTCGATCGTTGACCGTTGCTGGCGCTGCCTCAAGTTTACGAACTGTGAACACTACACAGAATGTTCGACGCGAAAAAAAATGAGTCGATAGATAAGCTTCCATCTAGTCCAATGTATTCTTTGCTTTTGTATTTCCGTGTTAAATTTTCAGAACAAAAACTTCATATCAACATTCGATCATATTCGAAAGACAATATTACATTATATTGTTTATATGTTAATTGTATATCCCGTACAGGCTTCAGCCTCTGCGATCCATGTTTATGTCACAATAAACTATTCTAAGGTGCATACGCCACTGCATTCATGTTCTGGAACCGAGCTCAATACCCAATCGAAACAAAACTCAAGAAAAGCACTGACTTTTGAGCGCAAGAGGTCACTGATGCGCCGTTTGGAAACCGCAGAACTATGTTTTCAATGTGAGATATGATTTTATTTTTTTATTTGATCTAGTTGAAAAATTCTGATGGATGGATTCTCCTGAAATTCACCATTTCAAATATATCTCCACATTTAATTTCAACCCAGACCCATTTGTTGTCACGGAGATATTAGTGATTTTTTTTTGTTTACTGCTCGAATATTCATTGGTTCTAGTGACTTGATCATGATGAAATAGTTTTTCCAAATTTAACTTGACTCTGTCCTTCAAACCAATAAATAATATATCATCGTTGTTATTCAATGCAAAAGATTTAACATCAAACATAAGTAAATCAAATGTTTATGAATTTACACGTTCAACTAGCAATATGAATTTAAAAAAGTAAGTACACAAAGTGCACCATTATGAAACACTTTTCATCACACAAGAAATTGAGATTTTTTACATCGGGGTTTCTCTCAGCGTATTTTAAGGTATTTTGATATTCTGCTTGAATTTTCTATGGTTCTGATGAGGTGACTAACACAAAATTTGGCAAAAGCTTGAATTTGTGATATGATATAATAAGAAGAATCTGTTGTCACTAACATATTGAGTTTTCTTTCGATATTCTTTTTCAATTGCCTCCTTTTCTATTTATGCGATCAATGTGAATTATATTTTTAATACGTATTTTTGAAATTAACTGAAACCAAGATTTCTGAGTGCAGGGTGATTCACCCAGATGGCCTATTAGACGTTTATGGAAAAGTAATCATAATTTCGAGCTGAAAATTTGCATAATGGATTTGGGACAATGATCTTTCTCCCTAAAATATATTCAAATCTCTAGAACTTCCGGTTTTACCGGAAACAGTCTACTAATTCCTCATTTCAAATGGTGCACCCAATATATTATTGCTTCATTTGATAGCTTTTTTGATGACAATTTCGGCAATATCTCATACCTTGGGTAAAAACTCAATGGTTCATGAGTTAATGGGATTCTTATAAAAAAAATGGAGGCGATGAGGTCTTTTTTCTTCCCCAATAACTCTTAAATATTTATTTAAAGTATTAGGTTTGCTTAAGTAACCCCCCCTTTTTTTGTACGTAGAATCGACTGAAATAATAAAAAATATAGGTTCTATTTCGAAAATCTTGAGTTTTTATGAATTAGAGTTGTCCAAGTGCATGTTCTTATGAACACCCTGTACATTTTTGGTCCAAACTGCAAACAGTCTTATAATACTACGTATTTGCAGAATCGAATAAGAAAAAAAAATTTTCGAAAAAAGTTTTTTCTGCCGAAATATTCAAAAAAATGTGAGTATTCATCGCCACCATTTTTTTCATAAGAATCCCATTAACTCATGAACCATTGAGTTTTTACCCAAGGTATGACATATTGCCGAAATTGTCATCAAAAAAGCTTTCTAATGATACAATAATATACTGGGTGTGCCTTTTGAAATAAGGAAGAAGTAGTCTGTTTTCGGTATAACCGGAAGTTCTAGAGATCTGAAAATATTTGAGGGAGAAAGATCATTGTCGAAAACATCAATATGCAAATTGTTAGCTCAAAATTATGATTAGTTCTACATGAACATCTAATAGGCCATCCCAGTGAATCACCCTGTATTCGGAATCTCTATAATAGGATTTTCTAGGTTTTTCGTGCGACAGTTGACATAGCGCTCTGTTTGGGAACGACGCTCCCAAAAAGAATGAATTTCAGACGGATAATGATTCCCCGTTCTAAAACCATAAAAATCTCAAAGAAGAGGAAATAACTTCAGTCATCAAGAAGAACCACAAAGCAGTATAATTCACGTAGTAACGCTTTGCCGACGTTGAAATAAAGACCCTGGGAGAAAAAAAAGTACGACGACGTCTGAAACAAAAAGGTCCAAAAAAGGAAAAAAGGGATAGCATAGCGCAGTCTATACGCCAACTAGACAAGTTGGATAACTGCAGTCGGACGTTCTCCATTGTTGTCTCTTTCAATTATTTCTTGTCCGCTTTTCCAACTTGCATGGGAAAACTGTCTGGTCCATTCTGCTCCGGATCGCAGGGACTTGTCTTCCAGAACTCCGAAATTATCGAGGAATGGCAATAGCGGTCCAATTGGAATGCGGATTTTTCTTCACTTGTGTCTTCGACTTATTGAATGAGGGTTGAGTTTGATGGAGAGTGGTATTCGGGAAATTTCTCCACCGATAGGAGATGAATCTTCAAATATTCAAGTATGCTGGCCAAGAAGTTATGATATGGTATTTTTCATTAATCCTATTGAATAAATGTGGACTTCAACAATATGCACTTGAGACTAAAAATCTCTTTTTGTTTTTCTGCAGTGGTTTATTGAGTTAGTTTTTCGAAGCGTCCCATGTGAATCTTTTGCCATGGCCGTCCAGATCCCCCGATTTTCGCCCATAGAGCATATTTTGGAATGGGTAGAAGGCTTGGAAATTTACCCCATCCCCCAAGGGAGACAAGAAGTACAGTGCATCCCATTTTGGGTGAGACAGCCACGTTTCTCGTTTGTTATTTAAGATAGAGCCTTGAGGTTTTCACGTTCCTTTCCTACTTTTTCGTGAAACTCAAGTTGGTCTAATCAGATTTTGCATAACTGTTTCCGTTCAAGAGATACAGGGCGATTTTAGAAATCGATACTTTTCGGAACCCTCCTTTATCTCCGTAGATATTAGAAATAATGATGAGGTAAAAACTACGTCTGAATCAGAATTCTGCGTAGAATCCAGTGGCGTAGGTACTCAATTTTTTTTTCGGGGTATGGTTTTGTAGATTCAACACAAACCTATATTTTTTCTAATGGAACACCATATATATCATTACTTCGTTGAATACGTTATTTTTTCCCTTCAAAATGATGTATGATACTATGTAGGTAGGATGTTCAGAAATGTTGAAAAAACACTAAAACATCAAATAATGATGATTTTTTGTTAATGGGCAATGGATTTCCCACATAAAAAAAGAATCAATAATTGTTAACAATAATCCATAGCGATGACAGGTATATCAGATTGGTTTTTTTCTCTCCAATGCCTACTTCATAAAACAATGCTCCCAAATGCATTGTAGCCATAATAACAACAAGGATGTTTGTATCATCAATGACCTACTACTTTTAAAAATCAAAAGTAATAATCCTCTTATTGAAACTTAGGAAATTCATGGCCCATTTACAAAAAATCATCATTATTTGATGTTTTAGTGTTTTTTAACATTTCTGAACATCCTACTTACATAGTATCATGCATCATTTTGAAGGGAAAAAAATAACGAATTCAACGAAGTAATATTATATAGGGTGTTCCATTAAAAAAAAATATAGGTTTGTGTTGAATCTTCAAAACCATACCCCGAAAAAAAAAATTGAGTACGCCACTGGATTCTACGCAGAATTCTGATTCAGACGTAGTTCTTACCTCAGCATTATTTCTAATATCTACGGAGATAAAGGAGGGGTCCGAAAAGTATCAATTTCTAAAATCGCCCTGTATCTCTTGAACGGAAACAGTTATGCAAAAGCTGATTAGACCAACTTGAGTTTCACGAAAAAGTAGGACAGGAACGTGAAAACCGCAAGGCTCTATCTTAAATAACAAACGAGAAACCTGGCTGTCTCACCCAAAATGGGATGCACTGTACAGCTAGCTTGGGATAGTATCCCTCAAGAGGAAATAGACCATCTTTTTGAATCAATGCCGAGACGTGTTGGGTAGTGTATAGATAATTGCGGTGGACAAACACATTATTAACGAATTCATTGAAAAAAAATTGAGAACCCTTCTTTTTTTTTTAAAAGTGTCGATTGGGTTCAGTATAATATGCAATTCAATCATGAAAAGATTCAACGACTTTTAGAAATTGTTTTATCAAAAATAAAGTGCTATTATACAAAAATTTTGAAGTGATACCAGCAATGATATTGATAAAACATGCCCTGAACTTTGTTAAAGTTTGTACCTCCCCATGATTAAATGGCAGAACCTACTGAACAAAAATGACATAAGAAATGTCAAAAAATAAACACATAGTATTGCCATTATAAACATTCTATATGATGGAAAACCCTTTATACACAACCGACATCTAGAAATAATTCACATTCAAGCATATCCCCTCTCCTTAATCAACCAAGTTAAATTCCGTCCAACCCGAGATTAGTATGCTAGCAGCGAGAAAGAGACCCATTGCTTCGGCAAACTTCCAAAAGAAACACATAACAATATTTGTTAGAATTACAGAAGAAGCTGCCATTCTTACTGCTCCTTCATTCGGCCATTCTCCAAACCGAATGTTCAGCTAATCTGATATAGGGTCCCCCCTTATCGAATAAGAAAACCGCAGCATTGCGGAAACTCTGGTCGATCAACGAAAATGGAAAAAATTCGACCTGACTTTTGACTCTGAATATATATACAGTGCGCGTCAAAATTATAGAACAAATTCATTTCCTTCGAAGAAAAATATTTGGCAAAAAAATCCTGAAACAGGTCAATATTTGATTCTCTTTTACCAAATTTTTATGCATTTTTGAAGGTTTTTTGTTGCACCCTATGCCATCCTCATCAACCCTCTAAATTTTTTGAATAGGGAAGGTGGTTCGTGTGGTACTTTTTTGGCAAGGTCGTATCTTCTTCACAGGAAAGCAGAAATTTTCGGGAAAAAATTTTTTTTTGAAAAATCAGTTAGTCTGAAGAGGTTTCCAGAATGTGCACTTTGTCATGACTCATTTACTTTGAGACGATGGTACCTGATGAAATTTGTCACCGAATGAAGGTCGACCATTACAGTTTTGTTCATGCACAACTTTCAACCCATACGAACACTTTAATGGAGAAAAAAATGAAGGAACATTAGATATTTATTTGAAACCTCACTATGTTTCAGATCAGAACCCGCTGTTCAAAAAACGTTTTTATTTGAGGGGTCTGTAACGAATAATTTTGGAGATACAAAGATTTTAGTATGGAAATTCGATTTTTTCCCAAATTTCGAGTTCGAATTTCCTCAAAACTGTGAGGTCCGCGCAAAATCGGTGAGCGGTGCCAGAATTGACGATTCCTGATTAGCCGAATTCCGATCTCACCTGAAAAATTTTTGTCGAAAAATTTTCGTAAAATTTTCCAACCTAACCCTTAGAAAATTGAAAAAAATTAAATGTTCCATCATTTCAATCAATAGAATGGTACAATACCATTCTATTGATTGATTCGACTATGTAGATCACGAAAATGCTTGCAGTTTGGCGATTAGTACATTATATAAGAAATTATAGGTAAAAATATGAAATTTTCGAAAAAAAATGGATGAAAATTCCCGAGGCTGCAACTTCTCCTGGACGTAAGCTACGCCCTTGAAATCTCACTATATTTCAGATCAGAACCCAATGTTCAAAAAACGTTCTTATTTGAGTGGTCTGTGACGAATAATTTAGGACATATAACGAGTTTTAGATGAAAAATCAATTTTTTTCCAAATTTTGAGGTTGAATTTCCTCAAAACTGTGAGGTCTAAGCAAAATCGGTGAGCGGTGCCAGAATTGACGATCCCTGATTAGCCGAATTTCGATCTCACCTGAAAAAATTTCTGTCGAAAAATTTTCGTAAAATTTTCTATACCTAACCCTTAGAAAATTGAAAAAAATTAAAAGTTCCTCCATGGGACTGTTGTACCATTCTATTGATTGATTCGACTATGTAGATCACGAAAATGCTCGCAGTTGGCCGATCAGTATATTATTTCAGAAATTATAGGTAAACATCTGAAATTTTCGAGAAAAAAATTGATAATATTCCAGAGGCTGTAACTTTTCCTAGACGTCAGCTACGCCCTTGAAACCTCAGTATGTGTTAGATCGGAACTTGATGTTTGAAAAACGTTTTTATTTGAGGGTTCTGTGACGAATAATTCAGGAGATATAACGATTTTTGGATGGAAATTAAATTTTTTCCCAATTTTCGTTTTCGATTTTCCTCAAAACTGTGAGGTCTACGCAAAATCGGTTAGCGGCGCCAAAATTGACGATCTCTGATTAGCCCAATTTCGATCTCGCCTTAAAAACTTTTTTTCGAAACATTTTCGTAGAATTTTCCATAATCCTTAGAAAAAATCAGAAGTTACTTCGTGGGACTAGTGAACCATTTTATTGATTGTCCACATTGCAATTTGAAGACAAACTCCTGTCACTGCATCCGCAACCTCTTGCCCTCTGTTGGATCTTATCCTACCCAACGGCTCAATTCCGATGGTACTTGCTGGAATGAAGATCGATAGTCTCGTCTGCCAAACCTCCCTTCAACAGTCCACATATATCCCTACGTGTCAGCAGTCTTAATTGGCTTTACGTTCCCTCTGTCTGGATTCGTATCAAACTCCTCGAAATAGAATTCTGTGGTGTCCCTCGACCCGGACTACCAATAACTTCCGCTTCCGGACAAATTGACAATGCGCCTGTTCTAATTATGTCGATGGACGATCAAGCACGTGGGAAAATTAAAGTTCTGTCATGCGGTTCTCCTGTGGACGGCCATTGTGAGGGGAGAAGTGTGTCAGTAATGTAATTATACCGGGTGACATTAGAATAAGAATGCTCGCTAATTAATTTATTTCAATTAATTTTAATGTAGAACTGTCAAATGCGAGGTGACAACGAATGTAGCATTTTGGTAGTGACTTAATTGAACATAGTGGCGACAATTCGTTCAAATTGAGCCTAAAAATGGCGGATGGGGACATAGAACCATAGAACTTAAAAATATAATTGTTTGAACTGAACTGACACAAGTCAAAATCAAAATTATTGGGCCTGATAGTATTTGATTGTATATAAAACGACTTAATTCAACTTAAGAATATTACAGTAACTAAATAAAATGGGCCTTACAATTTGAATAAATCCCAAAAATCAGGTATTAAATGGAGAAAATAAACAAAAATCCGCCATGTTTAGGCTCAGCCAATCAAAATCTAGACCTCGCTAGACTATTTTGGTATATGCTGATGTTAGGGATTCATCAAGTCAAGTAGCTTGACATTTTAACCAACTATTCGACTTCGAAATCAAGCTCGAGGAAAATTACATACTTGAGCTTGACTTGACTTGGTTTTAGATATTTATTGCTTGACTTGGTATCAAGCTACTTGATATTACTTGAGCCTGATATGCTCGCGTCGCACTGCATATATTTCATCTATCTCTTGCGCGCTTAGACTGAATAAGGGGATTCCTCGAGCGCTGAGAGACTGACGTATTCGCCTGTGTGACTTTATTAGCAGTTTTCTCCCATTTCTATGATATCTCTTGATAGATTTTGGTAGTTTCAGAAATATCTTTCCAAACTTGGCCAACATGTCCAAGGACATGTGAAATTGAGGGGCGGCATTTTCTACTCTTTTCGAGAAATCCGAATTCCTATAAGTACCTAAGTATTGAATGAATTTAATTAATTTCACAGATGATTTGTTATATAAATTGACTAGAGTCTGGCGTCTGCGCATTCGAATTTAAAATAATGATTCATCCGCATCATCCGATTGTTTCACTCAATCATCTGAAAGAAAAACAAACAAAATGTTCGAGCGTTTTATAAAATCGAAACTCAGCAGAAGAACTTGAAGCCGCAGGGCCCGATCTAGAGGGGCGGCAAATATTGAAGGGTGGCATTTTCTATGATACTTTTTCCAAGAAATCGAAATTCCTAGAAAAACGGATTTGGAAAAAAAATTGAGATTGATAAACCACCGCTTGACTTGATTTCAAGTCAAGTTCAAGCAATTAGCTTGAAAATCAAGCCAAGCCGTGAATCCCTATCTGGTGTACAACTTGGCTTCCGCCGTTATGCAATATATGACTATAGCGGCAAGTGGTAGTCGAAATAAATGGATCGTAGATGTCTTAGAATAAGCTAAGGTATTTGTAAACATAACGACATCGAAATATTAGTAGATTTGTGTTTGCATAATAATGTTATCCTCGATTAAACATGTAAGCTTACGAGCCAAATTCTCGTCATTTGCGGGAGGTTCTAATTTTCTGCTTCAATATGATGAAATCTGTGGCTGAGGCTCATCGAATGCACTCAAGTACCTACGGTGAGGCCGCTATTAGCCCCTTATCCTTCAATATTAGGTTCCAGACTTGGCTCTATGTTTCGAAATATAGAAACGCATCTGTTGAAGCTGGGTGATAAAGAATAAAAAAGAAGTACGACGATTAGCAGCGCCATCTGAGCGCCTGACCCGGGAATTATTCAGTAACGTTATATATCAAAACAGCATATTCAAAATACAAAAAACAGCCATTTAAATGAGTATGTGTTTCGCTAGACTTTTTTGTTTTCATGACGAATGATGAGCTTTAATTCAAAACGACATCGTTTGAGGATGAATACAGATGTTTTTGCCTCACAAATGAAAAAAAAAAAATAACGAACGCGTGAATCCTTGACGTTCAAACGAAAATAAATTTTGCCTACTTTGCAGAAATCGTTAAGTTTTATACGAGCAATAAAAATTTTCCCTTTATTCTATTTCCGGAACGTAACAAGCATTTTCAGAACAAATAAATTGAGCCATTAAAACAAGGCTCCAAAATGAATTCGCCCGCAAAATGTCTCTGAATGACTTCTGGGTAAAATAAAATTCCAGGTGTGAGTGTTAGGGTATAAATCCTGCCATATTGCGGAATAACTAAATTGGCTATAAAATTCATTTTTTGTCGGTTTTGTATATTTATGGTGCAAGGTGAAGCACGAATTGGGATAGAGTTTTATTGGTGCCGAAATCAGTCGTAATTCGTAGTTCACGCCAATATTTCGACTTCTGGGGATGTAACCCGCTCAATAAGTCCCGGACCTGGCGCACAGATGGCACCACCATTTCACATTTTTCTCGTTGATACTGTGGTGACAAAAAGCGAATAGACATATTGTCTGTTTAAAATTTACAAGTAGTTAACATATTGTCTGTGTCTAGACCAATTTGTCGTCATAATACTATAAATGTACCTGCATTAGAGTAACAATGGTCTTTGCATACTTGTGCATACAACTTTCTCATTCATAAGGTTCTCAGAAAGATACAATAGAGAATATCTTTCCCCTACCCTAATTTGTGTATCATGATACCATTGCGCAGGCTTAGAGAAAAAGAAAAGGAAGAAGAAATTCACGGTGTACAATATGATTTTATGTTTGTAACCCAGGTATGAAATTGGGAAAAGAGGAGTTCAGTGGAGTAAGTTAGGAGATGATGACCAGTTGAGTTAGTAGAGTGGATATTTCCAAGTGCTGTACTGATAAACAAAAAAGTTCTCGTCTGTCGTCTAATATGTCGTTCAATAATCCCCACGAAAGCGTGATACCCAAAAATACCAAGCTTCAAAAGGTGGGTGTCAGAAGTTCAGAACATAAAATTTCGCGTACAGGTTAAATAGTTTGCCAAATATTGTTCCCTCGACTCATTTCTTTATTTCTGTTACATCATCATTGACATAATGTCGCTCATGTAAAGATACGAGAAATTATACTAAAAAATTATTCTCTGCTTTTTTATTTCTCTGACTCATTGTTCGTATAGTTGTCTTGCACAAAGTCAGAAAAATAAAACTAATCACCAAGTGAAAAGTGAGGTAGGGCGTTGACACTCGTAGTCTTAATGCTACTGCTAGTGTCCATTTGAATTCCCTTATTTTTCATCGTTGGTTGAATACTGATGCACTCTAATAAGAGTGATATTTATCTATCGCTCTACCTACATACCTCCGATGTCAGCACATTGTCCTGTGGTTATTTATTGATCTAGTATTTTGCCAATTCGGTATTTGGTTTATTTACCTTTAGTCGCTCTCCATCAGTGCCAAAGTTCTTCATTAGACTTAGACTATTAAATAATAATAAGATTATTGTTCATCCAGAACAACATGATTACCATACAACTAAACGCTCAAATCGATAAATAACAACTAAACGCTTTCATATATAGTAGGTGTTACATATTTTATTCAGCCAAGTGACGTCACTGATGACGTCATGTTGGTGAGTATATGTGAGGTTGCAAAATAATTAGAAAACTCACAGAAAGTTACATCAGATAGGTGCCTCAAAATAGTTTTTCCATCTTGAATTAAATCCAATTAATCATAATTACAACTCTGCAGTTACTTCCGTTTCGACATCCCAATGGTAGACTAGGTGCATCACGGTTTCTTTTGAAATCCAAAGAATCTCTGAATAATTACGTGTCATCATTATAACTAATCAACTCTCACTCACCAGTGCCAGTTATGAGCTGCTTCAATTAACAGAAATCTTTCGTTTACGCTCTAAACTCTTCGCATTTGCCTCATTAGCAATTCCTCAACACCTGTGATGTTCCAGGATACATTTGAAAGACAAACTTTCGTAAACACTAAAGCTGCAAAATTAGCGAAACTGAGGGAGTAGAAGCGTAGGAGTTAACGTCGCATCTTGTGTTGTTATCTTAAATTCTGACTATGAATTCGGTTAATTAGTTCAGATAAAGCGAGAGGACACCTCAATTTCTCGGCAGTTGGAAATCCGCTTTCTTGATTATAATACTTCAGCTGAATTGTATTTTACGTACACAGTATCAGAAAAGGTCGGTCTTCCTCTGTAGAACGTTTTCAACGGTGGATAATGAGAGGAAACCTTTTTTCATTTAGAATTATTTTGAATTCAACAGAGAATTTCGTTCCACTTCCTATGAAATGACATTGAAAACACTGTACATCAAATGATGATTCATTATTTTCTCAAAGAATATTTCGCTTCAAAAGATATCTATAATGAATGTTAGTGCCTAGATTTCTCGGAATACTTAATAAGGCTTTATGCCATGTTAAAAAACATGTTTTTAATCTTGTGTTAATTTGACAAAATGGTAATTGCTGGAGAGTGAGCTGAACTATTCAATGTATGATCTGTTTCTTGACGTGTATGTAATTATTTGAAAAATTTTTAATTGCGTTCTCAGAAAGTTCTCAATAACTGCCTCACATGTGTTCCTCTTTGCACATGGAGAGTACATGAAATGAAGACCTTGTACAGGATATGCCGCAGTGAACTAATTATTCAGTTCCATGGTTTCGGGATTAGAATCTCCTCATTTTGTTGTTGTTTCGTTAACCTGAACTCTCACTTCATCTTAGTTTTGTTTGTGCCCATTAAAGTATTTCAATGATGTTGAATTCAGGACATCTCAATTCGTTGTTGTCGTATTTTGTTGATATGTCTTTTATTCTCATTATCGAAATATTTTTTGTCATCGATTCACAAATTTTCGGTACCAAAATGAATTGAAGAGCTTGGCACCTGAATGTATGGAACATGGTTACTGCCTAATTTCTTTAATTGTTAGTATTGTTAGTTAGGCTAATTTCTTCAATTGTTAGTATTTTATTTTGTAGACCTGTATGCCTTTAATGACAAAAGCGGATCAGAAGCTCAATTCAACGCTGGTTCCCCAATTATATAGTGTTCAAAGCTGACATATCGATAAGAGCTACAAATGTAATATTATCATAACTTTTGAATTAGGGAATGAATAAGTTTTCGATTCTCTGCAGCTATAAAGGCTTTTCTTCATTGATCGCATAGGTTTTTTATTTTTTAAGAGATATTCATCGTCTTTATTCCAGAGTTGCATGACTACGAATCCAAATAACTAGACGCTCTAGTGCATTTGCTAAACAACTTGGTGTCTATCAGATCAATTTGGTCTATAAAAATTAAAAAAACCTTAGGCATTCTTTACCTGCAAAGTAGCGATAACACTACTTAAATGTGTTTGTAGCTTTCATCACGATATCTACTTTGAACATTCTATAAGTAACTTTGGAAGCAACGTTGACCCAAGTCTCCTTATCAGTTTTTCTCATCAAGGGCATGCAGATCTAGCGCGTCAATACTAACGTTTGAAATTCATCGGTAACTATTCTTCTCACATTCTGGTGCCTGATTCTTCAGGAAAAACAGTTCTCTTATATCCATAATTATAGCAAATTCAGTTTTTCTCGATAGAATACGACAATATTATATGTATCGCAACGATTTTGCACGCTTCAATCCATGTTACGTTACTGGAATTTTCAAAGACGCGGTAATTTGTCAATTCATCGGATGCGATTGGTCGCCGAGGAAGCGCCAACGGTTGCGCGTATTTAGAGAAGGAAGCATAGAGAATTTCCTGAAAGATTTTCTCGGGATTCTCGTACCTCCCGTGGGATAGGAACAATAGAAACCTCTCTTGGGATTGAAAAATATCAAAAAGTACTTTCTTGAGATATAGTAACGTTACAGTATGTACGATAAGAATCGAAAACAATAGAAATGAAGAAGGAGCCTTCAACTGGTAGATACCAACCTAAATTTCAACTACACCAGACCCAAATTCAAAATTCACATCACTCCAACCTTTCTCGCCATTGAACGACCAAACAACAGAAAAAGAAACGAAGACAATTCCCAGAAACTCTCTAGTGGGTATCATAAACACCTGTCAACCACTTCGTAACGCCACTTATACCAAATCCTGACGGATATTCGACGCTACGTGCGTCCGCCCAACAATCCACCTTTGACGTCCCTTATATGAAGTGCCTTCGTCCTTTTGGAGCCGGACCGGAATCGCACATCCACTCGAATTGCCGCTCCGTTTCAATCCTTGATTTAGGACGTATTTTCGCATCGGAGATTCCGGTCGCGCGCTCCCAATGACCCACTTTCCACCAACCTTCGCCCCGCCGGAAACAGATATTCGGGGGAAATTACAATTTTTCACCCTCGCAAAGATGCGTCCCTAGGAGTACGCCAACGTAGGTACGTGCTAGATGGCGCCACGCGAGGTGAACGATGGGATGTTTTGTCGTGTCAGCTTGATGGAGATGTTGAGGTATGATGGAACCCTCGAGTTTGGATGGGCTTGTGATGGTGGGGGAAGGGGGTTTCGATTTTTGTTTTGGTGGTGAGTTGGGGAGCGATTGTTCTGTGTTGAGCTCTGTATTACCGACATATTTCTGTGGAAACGATTGCGAAAAGCTTCCATTTCTTTCTCGATTAATTCTAACCTAACCTAACCTTTCCTAACCTAGTAGTGTAACCTATCAATTCTTCAACGTCTAGTAACGTTCAATCGTAGAAAGGTATTGAATTCTTCAATGGTCTTCAGTATCATTATTTCATTTTCTAATTTGGCCAGGTGTTCTAAGTCAATTCCCAAGGATTTTTGTAGACCCAAAACACAAAAATTATTTCAATTGAAATGAGACAGAAAATGCGTGGAAGGAAATTAGTTAGGAACTCAACTTCTATTTGTACAAGAACTAGAATTGAAGGCACGCTGAATTGCGTTTTATTATAGGTAGAGCGAATTTTCACTCGAAGTAAGTTTAGTTCGAGTGAATTTCGTGAGAGAGGTTCGCTTATATAAACTCAGCTTTATACTGTGAATTTCGGATTGGTATTAGAATTTCAATGGCATTTGCACTTGTATTAGGAATAACATCCATAGCAGGTGCTAGATAGAAATGGTCCTATTTCCAAAGAAACCATTATGAAAAACTCTCATTTTTCTCCCCGGCTTAGAAGATCACCATACAACGTAATTCTCATATATCCATGGAAATAACAGTGAAACTTATTGTGGTCGACTGGGAATCGATGGAGACATCTAGTGAACTACTCGCAAGCACCTGAATTCGAAGAAGGCTGGTTCTTTCAAAGTCACCAGTTTTATCTTGAACTTTTTTGAGAGAGAGTGGGCGCAACAGTATTTCTAGGCATATCAGGTTTGACTTCATCGAATAAAAAAAATTCTGATCATGTCATGAGTTTTTGCGGACGTCAATAAGATTCTCTTTGAAATGATTATTGCCAAATCGAAATATACAGGGTGCTTCACTTCTAGTTCTCACAGAAGGCATTTCGCACGCTGTACAGTTTATCGTCGAGTGTACCTGACCGAAAAATAACTCTGACTTCGTTGCACAAACTCGAAATCCCCCCCAAGGGACTAGGGTCGGAGGGTTGATTGTTGCTAGGCGATCCTTCAACAGATTCCTTCCACTGCGATTTTGTAGACGTGGCGATGAAGCGCACTTCCATGTTTCTGGTTGTGTTCATAAGCTTTGTTGCCATTATTCGACAATTGACAACTCTCTACAACTCCACCAGAGACCCCTGCAGGCATTAACAATAGTTTTTTATGTCCAAAAATCAAGTAATTCTTTAAAGAGACTAATTCAGAGATATTCAAGTTCCAGGTCATAGGAAATATTCGGTTGCGACAATTTGTTTGATTGTACAAGAATTTATTCACCTTAATATCGACAGTGATTGTGTACCAAACTTCCAACCCTTGTTTATTATTTCCCATTTTCATTTCTGAAGTATATATGACATTAGATTTATCGGGAAATGCTTATTGTATCAGCACCCATCAATTCATATTTTATGTATATTATATCACATCCATTACTATCCTTGAGTGCCCTAAATACTCAAGTTCGTGGGCCAATGCCAGTGGCGTTCAAGGTCGTTACCGTAGTTTCCTCGTCGAATATTTTCGGTCATAATCATCGACTAATTGAAGCCACACATTCCTCCAACAAACTCTTATGGCTCCCCATAATTTGTAACGAATTCCTGGGAGCATAGTTTTCCTAGCGATGAAATTTTCCCTAGAGAACTGAATTTCTGCCCGTAGACGTGGGCATCTCTGGAATTTATTTATTATGGGGTGCATTTTGAATAAATTGTGGGATGATAATACTGCTGGAAGGGAGTGTGGGAAGATCAATCTTCGAAATATAAATTAGAGATTTTGGGGAACTTCAAAGGGTTTTTATTATGTACATAGTATCTCATGATTTCAAATTAGAATTCTTTTTACCTATACTGGATTCGTGTTTAGCATTCATGAAATGAAAATATGTTTACATTCTGATATTTCCGTTTTTTTTTTGAATTGTTGTTTCAATAATCTTCCAATTTTCTTCATTATGACTATTGAAATGAAATACTTAGTTTTATTGTTGATTATACGAATCTGCATTGTTTAATGGAAATCCATTCATAGCCAACATGCTCAACAAATATGATTTCTGAAGTAATAACATTGACGTTTTCCAGTTATAGAGAAATTTGTATTTCACAGCATACTTGACAGTGCTGAAGAGTATGTTGTAGTAGAAGTTAGGTGTCTTATCAGATGAGGTTCCATTGAAATATAAGAAACAAATTTAGCTGAATTATTTCGTGAGAAAGTGAGTCGCGGATGCACTTCGAAAGGAGGAAAATAGAATTTTTTTTCAGTTTTTTTTTTCATCCAACAAGCATAATTTCATCTCAGTGGAAAAACATCGATTTCAATTGGATATGGATGGAAACGGTGTAATCTCTCTAGTATATTTCTTGCTTTCGTAGAATTTATTTCATTCTGGAATCAGTTGTGACAAAAAAAAAAGTAAGTACTTATTTGAAAAACAAAAAATTATTTGTGTCCTTCCTTGTCGCAAATCAATTCCTCGCATACAGAGGAATTAAATTGTCGTAACCTATTCCACGGTGGGAGAGCAACTAATTTTCAAGTCACAGCACTAGAGTAAGTCCGCAACTGTGACTATCCCCACTCTGTCATTGAAAGAAAATACTCGTCTATTCGATATCGTATCACGTAGATGTTTTGATTGTTGCACTGTTCCACTGAACCATTAGTATTCTCTTGAATGACGTTTAAGATCCCATATTTCAGATTGTATTCACCAAACCAATGTTTATGGTAGTATATCAATAACAAAAAAATCGAGAGAGGTTAAACACTGTGGAAAAAGGAAGTCAAAATGGAATATAGGCTGAATGAAGAAAAATAACTTATATGAGACAAGGCAACATTAGGAAGGAATAATTACTTTGTTATGTTAATATACCAGAAAATATTTATATCACTTGACTACTATTTTCCAGCTTCACCGAAAACTCTCGACCTCTCGGAGTCTACGATTCCACTCATCTTTATTAGAATGACGCTGCCACCCTTTTTCCATTACGTATCTAGAGCAACCCCATGTTAACCCGGGGCTAAATAACAACTCAAGTTGGTATCAAAATTAGATTGCAAGCTATTTATTGTGATTTGCAGGGGAAGTAGTTGCCCTTACTCATAGAAGTGGAGTTACTTATGAATTTTTGAACAGGGCTGTGGGGTTGTTAGATTGAAGGGATATGAATTATGAATTCGGTGAGACATATTTCGCAGTTAATTTCGGTTTGGTATATTTCAAATTTAACGAGAAAGATACAGGGTGGTAGACTGAAAACGGAGCGAAACCATTTTCAGGAACAAAATTTTAGAGAAATATTCGAATATTTTACTACTCAAATCTCTCGAGAATTTAATTCCATTTCTTTCAATCCCAACCGGTGTAATAATAATTGCCTCAAATTATTTCAAGCATAATTTCTTATGAATGGCATAACCAGAACCATAGAAAATTGAAGAAGAATATCAACAATACATTTAGGAAAGCACCAATGTGGATTCAGGAACTTTTGGGAGCTCAATATGCTCCAATTGTAACCTCAATGACATCTAATACAAAGTGGGCCATTGAAAACGAAACAACGGCTCTATAGCGAATTATATAAAAACGCTCGGACACGTCAACTACATTCTCGAGGGGGGCATTATGTGCGATGAAATTCACTTGATTCTTTCCTTGGAGCTGTGATCGCCAGCCCTAAATTTCTGAATGGCAACATATGGCAATAAAAGAAATAAATGAAATAAAAATAAAAAATTAAATGAAATAAAAAATAAAATAAAATAAAAATGGATGAAAAAAAAAAAATTTTTGATGAAAACCACAGAAATTAATTAAAAACAGACATTATAACGGAGTGATACAGTGTAAAAATGGAGTTGGCTTTCAGTCGTTTAGGAATATTGTAACCCTCTTTTTAGGTGAGCTTCTAATTGTTATATTTGCTAAGTAGAACGTTGTTCATTGTACCCTCCAATAAAATTCTCTTCGTTTTCAGTTCCCCAGTCAATATTAATCATTTAATCAACTCAAGCGTTCGTTCTAACCAGGGGTCGAAAATTATTTCATCAGTATTCAAATTTTTTGCGGACGAAAATGTCCGAAGTCCCCATATTTAATTTCCCCCGAGTTTCAGTGCTGCGTGGAAAACCTACCCCACGATATCGAATGTTAAAATTGGCATGATTTATTGTGACGATACACTGATGCGTACAGCCGCCTCGAAGCTTTCGATTCGCATGGTTTTCTGTAACAAGTCAGATCTCAAATGGACATAAATTTCAATTTGGAAACAATGATGAAAAATTTCGTTCTTCGCCAATTCCCGAAACATTCCAAACAAACCATCAATTTTTTTCAACAGAAGTGACCAAGAATAAATTTGGTTATCAGAATGGATGGAAGCACATGCTGTCGTATATGTTTCATTTTAAATAGCCCCCTCTCTGGGCTGCTGTCACTTTTGAAGTTGTCAGATTTTGACAGTTGACAAGTAAAAACTACGTCATTTCTAAAAATTGAACGATGAACAATTCAAGAATGCTTTTAAATTTTTGAAATTCACTACAAAAATGGTAAAGAATTGGGAGACGCAGTTCTTAGCCGGCAATAGAAAATCTGGTGGAAAAATCTTAGCTGTTGGGACAAGTTGACGATGCGACAAATAAAAACCGTGTGCGTCGATCGAAAGTAACTGAGAATATTACTGTTGTAGCTTGTAGTGTTGACAAAAACCCAGGTTCGTCGATTTCACGTCGATCTTGACAATTAGGCTTTCGACAAACGACTATACACCATAAGACTTCTGGAGTTCAGTTAACACAAGAACTATTGAGTTCTTGCAAAGATGCAGGTTGCTGGTCATTGCACCAGCAACGTCGTATCTTCTCTGATTGAGTCCTTGAAATGCATCAAAATGATATTCATCGAAAAATCATCTTCGTTGATGAGGCCCATTTTCACTTCGTAGGCTACATTTATAAGCAGAATTGTTGCATTTGGTTTTGTTTTTTTTTTATATCGAAATGAAATCTTTCATTAGAAAACTTTCTCGATATGATATGAGAATAAATGATATTATTTGATATCAGTCAACTGTTGATTATCAGACGGAAATTTATTTCAAAATCAAAATTCATTTCCACTATATATTCTTATTTTCTACAAATTCTAAAACGTTATTGTTTAGGTGAGGAATCGTGTCAGATACCATAAAAGAATCTGAGATAATAAATCTACATTTTGCTGACATTGATTAGATGAACGAGAATACGATTTAAATTTTATATGCACGTAAAAAGCAAAGTTCAATACATAATCCACCTTAAAACGCTATAAAATATCACCGTTCCTTGAATTTGATGTCGTCGTGCTATTTTTACCGACACTCTGAATTACCTGCAGTAACAATGTTCATACAGTTTATGTGAATTTATTATTTGGTATCAGGGAACTAAATCCAGAGAAGCTTTCAAGTGAAAGAGTATAGAACAAATAGAGGATGTTAGCATTCTACTGAAAGAAATACTTTTCAGTGTACCTAGTCCATCTAAAAATGTGTTATGAAATTATTTATATTAGATAGAGTTAGAAAGAATGAACTCTTGTATAAAATTGGTTAACTTCTTTCGTTCCATATATTCACAATATATCAATGTAGATACGAGATTTATGAACACTGCTTTTTCTCATTTTGTTGACAAGGATTTCGAACAAACAGTGGAAAAAACGTTTTGATGGTTTTGATTGAATGAAATTAATTGAGATTATACAGCACGAAATCATCCTGAACAAATGATTCGTTAGTTAGATATTGTAACAGCCATCAATGATCAAACAAAAATGTTCAAATATTCGACACAAACAATTTTTTATGATTGAGAACCAATTCGCTTTGGTTGATGAAAAAAACTGTTATTGATTAGGATTGATTTCTGTCAGTCTATGTAGGTAATTTAACCATAACACAATATTTCAATAAGAATTGATAATACACACCTGATGACTGTCCATTTAGAAACTTTAACACTTCAATTGTCACTATCAGTTGAAGGAGAAAAACACTTTGAAGGCCAATATGATGTAACATGATTATTGGTATAAACCCTGTCTTAAATTGATTCAGCCCTTATTGAATGGTAGTAGATCATGATTGAAAAATAAGATGGATAGACATACACCGAGCTCATCAGATGAAGATCTGCAGAAATATGTAATATCATTACTTTTTCTTGGAGCAATGCTTCAAACTTTATCGATAATTTTTCTTTTCTACAAAAACTTGTTCATTTGGCAAAAATGTGAAAACAAACCGATAGATAAAATCAGTTGTCTCGCGATTTTATCTGAATTCGGTTTGTTTGAATGTTTTGGCCTCAAATAAACAAGTTGCCGATGTTGAAGCATACACTGAAAGCAGAGACGAATCTTTCTTCAGAAAAGGCAGTGAAAAGTTGAAGGAATATTGGAGTACGGGGTGTCCCAAATTTGATACTCACTGAAAGCATCTAGAGAACTAGAATACTTAGAGAACAGAAACGAAGATTTAGCGAAATAATTGAAACAGTCATTTTTCAGAACTTGAGAATAAAAAATATCTCTTTGATCTGCTCTCTAATATCTTATTATTTCGAAAAAATAGATCGGGAGTCCTAAAAGATCTAAGTCTTATAGATTTCGAGATGCTTCCAGTGAGCATCAAATTTGGGACACCTTGTACTCCACCTGGAAGGTGGAGAATTGAGTCGAATAAGGCCTAAGTGAAGAGTTAGATATCTCTGTTGAGTGTTGAATTGTGTTGTGATAGGCGTTGTATTCCAATTATTGAGAGCTGGAAGAGCAGCTCCCATTTCAAACCCTCCACAAAAAAAGCACGAATTTTATAATAGTGTTTCCTGAGTCCGAATCGAGTGAAAGAGTGATAAAATCTGAGGAAAGGCCTTTGAACTGCCTACAAAACGATGACACGGGCGTCGAGCCCTTTGAACGCCCTCTCTGGAAAATAAAGGATCCCTTCAAAGCGTGAGCCTCCGATTTCTTTATGTTCATTCATCTGCATATATACTCGCTGTTGAATTCCATTCGTTTTCTTTCGTTACAGACTCGAGTTCTGCTTCTTGATGTAGTTGTTATTTGTCCAAAACGTCGTAATCATAACGATTTGATGCGGCAGAGATGATATAAGAGCTTTGGATACTTTAGATAGAGGAAATAAACTTGATTTTTATTTTTAGTTTGTGAAATATACTTGGATGAAATGTTTCTGAGCAGGAATTTCATTATACCTCTATTAAACATCAGAGGAGCGGAGTCCAGAGAAATATTTAGTTAAATGGAAAGTTTTCCGTGTATTTATAATATTTTCCTACTCAACTGGAAATACCTTTCGAAACCTATTACTATATAAATAGAAGAAAATTCATGAAGAGTTTGTGAATTATGAATAACTTTGAATATTTTTATACTGCTCCAGTTTGATGTCGTCCGTAAGGAAAATATCTTGAATAATTTATTCATCTTTTAGCGCACTAGAAATAAAACTCGAACTCGAAGAGTTCTGAGTGATTCTTAAGTGAAAATAGACCTGTAAATGTATAATAGATGCAGACTGTTTCATTTTGAATAGAACTACTTTTCCAACTGAATTAATCGGTAATGTTTAATTCAGTAGTTTTGTCAAATATGTTGATTACATTCAATTGAATGATTTCATCTATTCGTTGCGCAAAAAATTAGTCTCAAAATTTATTGAAAAATTCGAATCTAATTTCATTTCAATCAATGTTCAATGGTATAAATTTTTCTTCTTTGAAAGTATCGAAATTTTAATTTCTATTTTCGCAATTGGTGACTGTATTATGTTTTTATCGGACAATATACATCTATTGAATGTAACTGGAAGGTATCAACCTATTCAGATTGTCTCGTTTCAATTTGGTTATACAATATACATTGTGTATTTCATTATACAGGGTTAGAACTATTCAGAAGGCCACTACAGGGATATCATAAACTATTTGAAAGATAGGTTGGCCTAAATTATAAAAAAGTTGCTTCATTCAGGGATGAGTGTTTTGGTGTGAACAAATCCGAAATATCTCCATTGGTTCCTGAGATATCTCGAAAAAACTGAAAATCGAGATTTGCTTTTTTTTCTATATAACTCATTTGTTTTTGGAGATAACTTCACGAAATTGTAGCCATTTTACTATTTATAGAGATACTAATGGTGTTTTTTTCTGTTTTCCACTGTTTCAGAGACGCGATGAAGTGATGATTTCACATGAAAACTCTTCGAATTTGCGTACCTAGATTCGATATTTTTGTGGAATGTGATACATTGTTGAATTCTTAATTTTTTTCTTCATCACCTCATAAGGAAAACCAATATGGCTTCCATAAGAAAAAAAATTGACTATCGCTTTTCTGAAACAATGGAATACAGAAAAAATCTGACGACACCAATAGAATCTCTATATTGGATAATGACTACAAACCGAATTTTGTGAACTTATCTCCAGAAGCAAATGAGTTATACGAAAAAAAAGAAAATCTCGATTTTCAGTTTTTTCGAAATATTCCGGGAACCATTGGAGATATTTTGGATCTGTTAACACCAACATACTCATCCCTGAATAACGCAACTTTTTTATAATTTAAGCCACCCTGTATCTCAAACGGTTTTCGATGTCCCTGTAGTGCCCCTTTAAATAGTTCTAACCCTGTACATTGTATCACACATTATTTGGATATATGAAGTTTGTTAAGAAACCGAGTAATTCTCAGCAGCGCTTACTTTATCCCACACATAATGATATGACCGGCATTCAAAACAGCTTCTCCTAAAATGTTTGTTTTTTAGGTAACTATGATTATTTGGAGTTTCTTTTGAATATCCAAAATATTCAGTAAAACTGAAAAAAAATATTCACATTGTTCATCGTATTTTTTCCTGAATGAATATCACAAAAAAATCCGAAATACTTTCATTCACAATGATCTTCCCTACATATGAAAATGAATGTTGTAGAGGGCGCAGCCTATCCTTGTATCAGTAATCCATTAATTTATATAGAAATTGATATATGGCAATTGTATTTCGCTGAAATCATTCTTCGATGACATGTCAAGTTGACAGAAGTAGTAGGTTTATCGATGAATCGAGTTAATTGTGTACTAAAGCATATTTTCCAACTTTATTCCGAACTTTCTCCAACGCACTAATTTTATCAGGCACTTATTCCTGCCGCAAACGTCACCATTTCCACCCGGAGGAAAGCCAGCGGAGAGGAAAATTCCACCGGATCTCAGGTGGAATATCCTCTCACGCAGCCGGCGCATAATTTTCCCATCTCATCCGAAATTCACACCAGCCTCTGGGAAATTCATTCATTTGTTTTATTTTTCAATGTCGTCATCCGCCGACGCCGCCGGTTCAGAATTTGGAGTTCAAGCGTTCCTGCAGGCGGCAGGAATTGCAGGATTGAATCGGCAGAAATAGAAAATAAGGAACACCGCATAAAATGGTCGTTAACACGTTTGGAACTCGGCCCATTACATCTGAGAAATGGAATGAGGGACGTTTTTCCACGTTATTTTCCGAGATGTCGGGAAGGCGAAAATCTGTACGAGTGTCGGTTTATATCTGGGACATTAGGGTTATATAGGGTCGGGGTGTTTTTATCTATTTTGACGTTGGTTACTGCATCACTTTTTCTTAAGAGTTTGCACTCGGAATTGATTTTTCCGTTCTGAGCATTTTTAGGTATTCCTTTTGTCTTGTTGTTCTTTCGTTCCAGGTTGTGCTTCTTCTCAACGCTGTGAGACTATTTGTTAATGAACTGTATAGAAGTATACATCTTTTTATGTAATAAATAGAATATAATTTCTATATGCAACCCAAAATGATTTCATTCTTAACCATAGCGAAATTATTCAATAGAAGTAATGAGGTAATGGGTTACAAACAAATATAATATTTGTGGACATATCCCTCAAGGAGAAGCGCTAACCGTAGTCAAGTGTTTCGGGCTTTAGGCGTCATCAGTACGGTGAAAAGTGTTGGGCTGAGTAACACTTGGTTAGAAGTGGGAAACAACAAACAAACGAAGTCAGCAACAGAAGCCAGTCGATAATTTGGGGCTTTAGTAGGCAGACCCCAGGAACAACAAGGCAACAACCAATATCACCACGTAGGCAGCTAAAGCTACCTGCGTGACATCCGAGTCCAGGACAATAACGTGACGTTGCCTTGTAGTCCATATAGGGTCTCTCTACTGAAACCACAAATGAGCGGCTGGCCTCTGTTGTTGACTCCCTTCGTATGTTGATTCCCACCAAGTCGAAGATCCCAACACTTTTCACCATACTAACGAGGGTCGAAAGCCCGAAACACGTGTCCACGGTCAGAACTCCTCATCCTTTAAGAATATGTCCACAAATTTTAATCTTTGTTTGTCCCCAATAGCCTTATTATTCCTTTTATATAGTTGTTTTCCTAGACTCGGATCTCACATAGGTAGCTATAGTTGTCTACGTGTTGACGTTAGTTGTTGTCTTGTGGTTCATATAGGGTATGCCTCTAAGAGGAAAGAAAATCTTCACTTTTCTCAGAGATCTGTCTTCTGAAACAACAAATGAGCGGCTGACTTCTGTTGTTGATTCCGTTTGTTTGTTGTTTATCTTTGGATTGATAATGAAGAATACCAAACTGTGTTGACATTTCTGTTCAGGAAGGCTTGACAATTCATCATGATTTGTTCAACGCCAGAACAACACTTTCAAATTGTGAAAATTGACTTTGAAAAATAAATCATTTCGTGAATCTTATTGATCACATCGTCCATTTTATGGTGGGGAAATTTTTATGTATTTTGACGTTGGTTACTGCAGCACTTTTTCTTCTATATGCAACACGGAATAATTTTATTCTTAATTATAAAGAAATTACATTGTAAGTTGAGAGTAGAGTTACACACCCTGTAAACTGGAGATAACACGTAGTTTTGAGGCTACATGAGAAGTTTCGTTATCTTTATCTATGGTTTGATAGTTAAAAATGTCAAACTCTGGTGACATTTCTGTTCCGTAAGGCTTGACAATACGCTTTATTAGTGTGATGTCACACACCGCCATTTTTGGTTCTCCTGTCAGTGTTCGGAATCCAAACAAATAAATTGTCATTCAAATTAGTACGGTGACGTTGAAGGAATTGGCTTATTTTCAAAAATGAGAGTATTTGAGGAACGATTTCAGTATTAATTGATAGACAGAAGGAACGAGGTTAATACCAGTAAGTTTGAATCCTGTATCATTTACCAGATTTTGAAAAACCCGAGTTTATTAGTTGAACTTCGAACTTACTGGCATTAATCTCGTGCCTTCTGTCTATCGATTAAAAGTAAAATCGTTGCTCAAATGAACTTATTTATTAAAATAAGCCAATTTCTTCAACGACAACGTACAAATTTGAATGACAATTTGTTTGTTTGGATTCCGAACACTGACAGGAGAACTAAAATGGCGATGTGTGACGTCTTCACTAATAGAGCGTATTCATCATGATTTCTTCGACGCCAGAACAATGCTTTCAAATTGTGAAAATTTACTTTGAAAAAATAAATCTGATCGCGAAGTTCATAGAGCACTTCAGCCTTGCGAGCAAGTAATTCGTGCAGTTATTGATCGTTTTAGCTCTAATTTTACTCTTCTCGATTCAAAATCACCAAAATGATAAAAAATGTGCGTACTAAAGAGAATATCGCTGTTGTCGCGTGAAATGTCGGTACGTCGCTGTTTTCAACTTGTTGGCTTTTGTTCCCCGACTACGTGGAAAATTTACCCTAGGGATTTGACTTATTCGCCTATAAAATACAGCTCAAGCTCGTGCATCAATACGAATTTGACCGAGCTTGCAAAAGCTTAGGTTTGCTTCACAGTATTTTTTTTTTGTGATTTGCGGTAAATGGCCATCATTAAATTGTCTCGAATTCCATTTGAATCACGTGTCATTCACTTAATAAAATTAAGATTTATAGATCGAGAAAAACCAACTAGATTTCTCCATTAAATTCCAGTTAACGTTAACAATGCCAAAGAACCAAACACAACGTTCTAATACAAATAGATTGAGTAGTAAAGATCCGTATCTTACATGTAAAAACACTTTGAATCGAATGGAATCACAAACAGCCTAACCATGCATTTCAACATAACAGCACCCTCTAATTTAGCACCGGTCTACCCTAATTATTTATTCTTTCAATCGAAAGGGGCACGCAATCATTTCCTTCGAAGTTGTGGGCACAGAGGATCATGCGCACAAAGGGTCGGAGCTGTTGGCGAGGCGAAATGTTCTCGAATGCAGGAAACTCCTCAAACGTCAAGGGAACGGAAACACAGGGAAGCCCTTCCGGTTCTGGAGCTATTAACGAAGATTGGCGCGCTGGAGAGAAGAAAGACCGCCACAATTTTACGAATGTGACAATGAAGTTTCTTTGTTGTGGGGGTTTTTCATTTTTAGTCGGTTTTATTTTTTCAGCATTTGTTCACTGAACAAATTGTTTTATTATTTCGTCACAATGACTGAAATTTTCGGATTTTGATCTGAGAACGGTCTTGAATGATGAAGGTATAAATAAGTAAATTGTCTTCTCCACTATACAGGGTGTTTCAAATTAAGTTGGCACCATTGCTAACTCCGTTATTATTGATGCAACGATGTCGGTTAAATGGGCAAACTAGTAAAATTTTTAGTAGTCTTCTCGATGCCGAAAAGAAATATTTGACAGTCGCGTTGTCATAATATTTCATGAAATTATATTTTTTTCAATGGAACACCCTATATTTTCTTATGCATTTCGATTCTTCCTAAAGTGGAAAATGAGCGACTTATTTTGAAATATTTATTTCTTTCACTAGTACAAAAAATGTATTTGTTTTGGCGAATAAACCTCATGATTGTCCAAACAACCATTTTTTGTACTTATACGAATGACAATATGTTGTTACTGATAGCAAAATGAGACAGTGAAAAAAAAAGTGCGCTGGGATGTGAACTCGTGAAACCCGTGATCATCACTCAATCGACACCACTAAGCTATTTGATATTAATAGACAAAACGATAATTTCCATCTTAAAGCCATTCCGATAGCCGCATTCATTTTGTGAATCAATAGTGTCAATACAAGGGCCCAAATATGTGTTCAACAAGAAGGCGGTGTTTTTGAGCATTTACTCGATATTTTATAGCGCTTTATTAAATCAGTTTGTTATAAATGTTTCCTATTAATACAACTGTCTTATTTTTACCTTTACGAAAAAAGTCAAATGAGCTTTGTTGTTGAGACTGTTATTACGAATCAAAATGCATGAAAAAATATAGGGTATTTCATTGAAAAAAATATAATTTTATGGAATATTATGAGAACGCGACTGTCAATTTTTTGTTTGTTTTCTGCATCGAGAAGACCACTAAATATGCTACTAGTTTGCCCCTTTTACCGACATCGTAGCATCAATAATAATGGAGTTAGCAATGGTGCCGACTTAATTTGAAACACCTGGTATGTCAATAACTCCACCGATGGACTATTACCAGAATTAAATGATAAAGCTAGAATTATAGATGACAAATTCGTTTTCAAATTCGATTCTGTCGGTCAGGCCGGCCGTACACGATAACTTCTGATAGAAGAGACATTATTTACTCCTAAAATGCTACGTCTTTGCAGTAAAGATTTCATTCAGTATCATCGCAGCAATAAAGGTTGATTGATACAAACAATCGAGCGAGCTCACAATCGATCAAAAGCAATAACGTGTTAATGATTCTGAGTAGTGTTTGAAGCTGTTTAATTGCAATAAACCTGAATTTTTGCGTCAATATGTGACAATGGATGAAACATGGCTCCATCATTTCACTCCGGAGTCCAATAGCGAGGCAAAACAACAGTCAGCTGGCAAGGTTATGGCATAGTATTCTGGAATGCGGAAGGTATAGTATTCATTGATTACCTCCAAAAGGGCCAGATCATCAACAGCGATTATTATATAGCGTTTTTGAATCCTTTTGAAGGATGAAATCGTTAAAAAACGGCCCCATTTAAAGAAAAAAAGGTGCTGTTTCATCAAGACAATGCGCCGTGTCACAAATCAATGAAAACAATTGCAAAATTGCATGAATCGGGCTTCGAATTGCTTCTGTATCCACCGTATTCGCCAGATCTGGCCCCCAGCGACTTTTTCCTGTTCTCAGACCTCAAAAGAATGCTCGCTGGAAAGGAATTTAGCGCCAATGAAGAAGTTATCGCCAGAACTGAGGCCTTTTTTGAAGCGAAAGACAAATCGTAGTACAAAAATGGTTTCGAAATGTTGAAAGATCGCTATAATCGCTGTTTCGCCCTCAAAGGCAACTATGTTGAATAATAAAATCGAATTTCGCCAAAAAAAAAGTGTTTTACTACGGTAGATCGGGCACTTCTCAACTGGCCTGTTGAATAGCAAAACCAATCCTGCTAATTCCTTCGGTGTTCTCTAATAATAATTATAATGATGAATAAAAGGTTCAGATTCACGAGGAACCTGAAAGTCAGCTGTGCATTCATAAAAAATTCAAATTGGGGAAACCATAGAGGAGCTGACAACACAAGAAACTAAAGGATTTATCACCCAGCATGGCCGGCACAGTTCCTTTCATATTTTCGAACTGACAGCAAACGTCAGAATAGGTCCAGTTCTATGGTAAACGTCCATCTTTCACTAATGGAATTGCTATTGAATTTGCGATGAAAACATAATAAGATTCGTTGCATTGGTTTATATATTTTCACAGTCACCGATCTCAGATATAGAGATGGCGGCCCTAGAGAATGGCTCTTTATTCGACAAAAAGTGCTTATGCATTAATAATTGTCATTGACTCACATTTCATGGTATGTTTGATCGATTGTAACTAAAGCGAAATATTTCTGTCAGTAGAACGTTTGTTGTGTTCTATGTCAGTTTTACAATAGAAATTAACTTATTATCGCTACTCTGATTTACGAGATTATAAATGTGAACTTATATATTGTTTCAATCAATAACTAATGAGATTTAAGACGATATGTGTAAGAAAAATAGCACCAATGTTTTTGGTTACCTGATATCTCGAATAGAGTCTATTATGCAGAAATAGTAGAAGTTTAGTATCATACTGAAATTCCTTATCAAGAGCAATAAAATGCAATAAAATTCGAACGCCTCAGTACCAAATAAAAAAATCAATCAATTTCCGAAGCGCTTATATATAAAACAAAAATTTAATTGAAACTTTGCAAATTGAATTTTTGATGTAACAACAATAAAATCTAAAGTATTACTACTTTATCCAATGGACATTATTAGTAGATTTTAGCCTCGTCCTGCATTCATATGATCCTACTTTTTGCACAGAAAAATCTACTAGAACTTATTCCGTTTATAAGCAAAATGTTCATCTTTCTGTATCTCTGTTTATCGGTTTTCGAGTTCGTCTTCGCTAACGAATCTTGTAATTGTACGCAAGAATTACATCCAATATGCGCTTCAGATGGGAGAGTTTACAAAAATCGTTGTGAATATGATTGTTTTAACATCTACAATAACACATTCACCGAAAAGCCAAGATACTTCTGCACAGAGATGTGTCCAGTACCTCTGAAAATTGCTCCAGTATGTGGATCCAACAAGAAGACATACGTCAACAGATTTTCAGCAGAATGTGAACAGAAGGCTTATCCAGAACTCGATATCACATTTGTGCCTGCTAAGAAGCTAGAAAATTCATCCTTCATACCGGAATACGAAAAATGCAAGCATGAGTGTTATTGTGAAAATAAACCGAACGAAAGGTCTGTGTGCTCCTCGTCAGGTCAAGTTTTCAAAAACACTTGTGAATTCCATTGTGCCCAGAAGTTTTGGTATAAAAAGTTGCATTTGAAAGAGGTCGATCCCGAATATTGTGAGAAATTCAATATGTTTGCGGTGGAAATTGAAAAAATGTTACTATAGTGAGAATAACTATAACTGAATAAATTTCATTCATTTGCTCAGTGTTTCACTTGAAGAGGTTATACGCAATATCATTGTAAATGTCTTCTATCCCAACACTTCAAGGCTCCTATGAGGACTTCCAGAAGCTTGTGCCCTATGTATACATTGCAATTGTGTCCCATCGCTACTTGAGGCAGAGCACTATTAAGTTTTTATCCAACAGAAATATTTCATTATGTCCTCCCATGGTATCAACTGGGATAAAGAGAAATCATGTTGATGAATATAAAAATTACGCTGTGTATTTTGCATTTAATGTTCTCGAGTTAGGGTACTTCCATTGTTGTCGCAATTTGAAATAAAATTTATTTTTCTCACTGAAATGAATTTTGCAAAAAAAAAAAATTATAATCCAGTAAGAGTTCTTAATGTTGTTTTATGTATTAACTGTAATAACTATACGTATCGTGATAAGATTCATTTTTAGCTACATTTCAATGAGTGTATTGCCTCGGATATATAATTCTACAAGACTATTCAACAAAGGCAGAACTCAAGAGTAAGTCAGTAAAATTTAAGCTCAATGAACTCTTGTAGAAACGAATAGATCTTTGGATACAAATAGATGTTATTGAGAATACCAGAAATGAATTAGTTTAATAACAATTAAGCTAAAAATCTTACGATATGAAATGTATCTATCAAATGAAGCTTTAATTTACGATAAACCTCTATACGTCTTCTCCGTTCTTCCACATAAATATTTATTCGATTCTATTATAGGTGGGAGAGTCTCAAATGTATATCCTCTGGACTTTTGTGCTGATTTTCCATAAAATCTACCCCTTAAGCGAAGCCGTTTGTTTCCCAGAGAGTCCTGCATCTGATTTCTGTTGGTTTTATTCCTTCACCTCCCATCAATGCATGTTCTGTTTCTGCCAATACTCTACTTTCGCTTAAATGATACTGCCACTGTCGATTTACATAACCTCTAGGGGAACATTAAACTTTCGCTGTTGAATTTCTGAAAGAGATATTGTGCAGTGACCATTAAAGAGAGATATCAGCAGTCTTATTCCACTTCTTGAAATGTAATGATTTGCTACTTCTCTTTACAACATACAAGAAGCTCTTTCTAGTATGCCTTTGTCCTGGGTTATTAGACTATAAAGCACTTTTCTGCTTCGTCTCCCTTTTATCGATTTTGTTCCCCACTTGGGACGGCGACATCTCTCAGTGTCCTGGTCCGATAAATGTTGTTTGAGGTCTTTTTTTTTTCAGGGGGAATTTATTTTCACGAACCTTTCTCACAGTCCTGAACAGGGACCATAAGGGCTGAAATATAATAGGTTGCTAATTGTTGATTAGATTTTTGATTTTATGGATGATGAATTATATAGGGTGCTTCATTGGGGAACCCAGATCTACCACATTCTGTGGCTCTGACTGTCTTTGTTACCGAGATACAGAGTGTTTTATGAATTTTTGTCATTTCTTCCTGGGATCTGAACAAGCGAACCACACTGTATATTTTATTAACATTTGGCACACATATATTTTTTTTTCCTCAATTTAATTACTCAATGACCACAAAACACATTTAGGTCCGGGATAACCAAAAACCGGAATTAACCAGAATTTCTATATGCATATTTGAGAAGAACACAGGATTGGTTTACATTTCTGCGTAGACACTTTTACTGCATAAATTTTTAACTTAAAAGTGACATTCGACATGAAACTTCGATTCAAAAAAATGAATTCGAATAATTAAAACTAATAAATCCATAATTATTTGAAAATTCAAGATAATTTTTGAATACATTGGTTTCACTTCATTCCCCATCCATTTTTTGTTTTCCAGGTACTTACCTACTTGTAATGAAGAAAGAATTCAAGGCTTTGTATACATAATCCTAAATTTATATTGCCTAAATGCGAGTTGAATAATAAGAGTTAAATTATTGAATTTGGATTGGATTATTTTCATCACTTCTTGAACAAATATAACTTAAATCTAGGTATTCATGAAAAAATACCATTGTTATTCAAAATAATTCAGATCATATGCAACAATGCAACATTGTTGTTTATTATGAGTACTCCATGCATTGTATTTAAAAAATACCTACTTAATTTTCAAATGAGGAATATGCTGATATAATGTTTATTTATGGTTTTTGTGATGGAAATAGATAAACTGCAAAAAAAATTTCATGACCGAAGAGTGACAAATAACAGAACAGTTTTTAATTGCCAACATGCAAAGACATGGACAACTCCTAACTGTAAAATGTAACGAACATCATGAAAACAGCCATATTGGAATGCTGTGAATGAGGGTCAAAATAAAAGCATTATGGTGTCTATAATTTAAAGAATTGTTCAAACTAGAAAAAATTAATAATAATAATAATAATAATAAACGTCTTTATTTTTCTTTTTCAGTACAACACAGGCGAAGTTTAGCCTCAGGCTATTCTTACACTTAACCTGTGCAGCACGATACATACAAATATTACAATAGCGTTTTTTACTCTAGAGAGGAGAAGAAAAGAAAGAAAACATGTCAATAGGTTTCATGAAACAAAAATCAAAACAACATACCCAATATGATAAAAAGGGTATAACAGGACAGATAAAATAAAAGAGTCCATATTAAATACTAACCCGATAATTCGAGAAGTCTAGCTCTCAGAACACGCTTCATCCGAAATTCGGAGATATGTAAGTAATCAATGAGAAATGTATTGAACATCTTAGCGGCCTGGTAGGTGAATGATTTCTGAAACATAGCACTGGAGTGACGAGGGATGCTCAAGTGATTTCTACCCCTTACCGCGACCGAATGGACAGCCGACCTAGGAACAAGTCTACTATAGAGTTCCACGGGAATTTTGTACTTCATTATTTTGTATAGAAAATAGCAAAAATTATATTTTCTTCGAATATGCATTGGAAGCCAACCCAGCTCTCTTATTTTGTGCGAAACATGATCAAACTTTCTAAGAGAGAAAACGAAACGACAACAAAAATTCTGTACTTTCTGAATACGGTGCTGTTCAAATTTCGTCAAATAATTTCCATAAACAACATCCCCGTAATTGAATAAAGATAAAACCAATGATTCACCAAGAATCCTACGAATAGAAGAGTTAAGGCAATGTCTGTGCGAGTATATCATCTTGAGAATACAGAATGATTTCTTGAGCAGGGTATTTACATGAAAAGTGAATTTCAAGTCAGAATCAAACGTTATACCCAAATTCTTGATGGTATCAACGATGGGCAAGACTGAACGATCAATCTTCACCTGAAGTCTCTGTGAAAGATTCTCCCTCAAGCTCCTATTTCCGAATAAAATCACCTGACATTTACTCTCATTTAACTTCAAATTGTGTTTCCCAGCCAATCTATTTACCGTTTCGAGGTCACTATTTACACCATCCTGAGCTTGAAAAAAGTTACTCGCATTCAAGTCACAATATATCTGAGTGTCATCAGCAAAGGCCTGACACTTACAATATTTAATTGATGTTAGGATATCACTTGAATATATAATAAAAAGTAGAGGTCCCAGAACGGATCCCTGGGGTACACCAGAGATAACATAACGCGAAGAAGACAAAATATTGTTAATTTGTACCTTTTGAGAACGGTTCTTCAGATAAGAGAAGATGAAAGAAAGTGCATCTTCAGAGAACCCATAATATTTTAGCTTGTGACAAAGTAATGTGTGATTGATGGTATCGAATGCCTTTGAAAAATCTAAGGTTATTAAAGCTGTTACATTTCCGTCATCAAAATTCCTGGCGATGTCATCAGCCACCTTCACCAACGCAGATGAAGTACTATGTCCAGCCCTGTAACCTGCCTGACAATTGGGAATAATATTGTTGTCAGTGACATATGATGTTATCTGTCGATGGATTGCCCTCTCAAGTATTTTTGACATCGCGGGCAAAATGCTAATAGGTCTGAGGTCTGAAAACTGCTTGGGGTCATTGATTTTACTTAACGGCCTTATCACCGCAACCTTCCATGATTGTGGAAAATAATTCTTTTCAATGCAACAATTAACTATATGGGTTATATATTTATCAAGTGAAGAACCACAGTATTTAAGCATGTTGATCGTTATACCATCCAAACCAACAGCATTTGATTTTATGCTCGAAATTATCTTTCCGACCTCATCGACAGTAATAAATCGAAACTTAAAAGAAGTTTCAGGACTTGTTAAGTTAGGAAATTTTTCTGTAGCGTAAAAATTTAAGAGATTGTCATCAACTGGCTTATCAACAAAAACGGAACTGAAATAATCATTAGCCAGCTCCGGTCGCTCCAGGTTGGTCGGCAAACGCACATTACTTTTTTGGGGACTTATCCTCCTCAAACTATTCCACAACAATCTAGAATCTCGTGCCCGAAATATACCATCGTAATAAGCTTTTTTTTCTCGTCTTATAGACGACAGAGTGAAATTTCGTATTTTCTTGTAACAATCCCAATCATCAGGCGTTTTGGATCTTTTAAATTTTGCTAGAGCTGAATCTCTCTCCCTCATCATCATTTTGACGGGAAAGGTCAACCACGGTGCATGTTTTTTCGTCACACGAGACGCTTTCAAAGGAGCATGCCTCTCGAACACGGACCGAATCAAACCGGAGAAAAAATCAACTTTTTCATCGATATTATTTATAGCGAATATATCATTGAACGATTCTTGTACTAAGTCTTGTTGAAACAAGGTAACATCGAAGTTTTTGAAATCTCTATAATAGTGTATTTTAGGCTCCGTGACTGACGATCTAAAGCTGAGTTCACAATGAACTAAATTATGATCAGACACATTGCTTGCATCCATGACACCAGAACTTAATACGTATTCAGGGTTAGTAATAAAAATTGGATCCAACAATGTCATGGAGCGTCCGCATATTCTTGTCGGTTCATTTATCAACTGTTCGAGACCATAGGCCTCCAAAGAATTAACCAAGATCCCGTTTGAGAGCAAGTCGATGTTAACATCCCCAAAACAAATCAACTCATCTACAGTGGGAAAAATTAAGGACAAGGAATCGTCAAGAGACTCAATGAAAGAAGGTAGACTACCCTTAGGGGGACGATAGACGCAACCGACCGCAAAGGAGGTATTTTTTATCTTTATCCGGATCCAAATCTGTTCGCAATGGTTGTTAATACTACTTGAAATTAATGATATGGATTTGATTTTATTTGATACATAAATTCCGACACCTCCGCCTCTGGTTTGTCGATCTTGTCTATAAAAAGTGAAACCATCGATGGTTATGGCCTCCGCATCAACCCCATCACCCAACCACGTCTCAGAAACACCCACGACATCGAAATCATCTATTAATGTTCTGAAATCATCAAAATGAGCCAAAAGTGAACGGATATTCAAATGACACAACTTGAAATTTCTAGCCATCCCACATCTTCTAATTACCACAATAAAATTAATAATGAACGTAAATCAAATAATGAATGATTAGTAAACCGAAACAATTTCTCCCCCAAACAATGAATTCAATTTAAATACTAAGTAGGTAGCAGTGATACAAATATTAACAAAACAAATTATATTTTATTTTCAAATTGAATATGTTTCAACCAAATATCATACAATATCCCAACATGTACAGCCAGTTAACGTATAAAAACAAACACTAGATAACGTTCCTAAACAATATGGTAGGCAAAAAACAATGACAAATGGTAAAAGATAAGATTGACTTAAATCTACTGAATATTTCCACTAAAGCAATAAACAATATTCAAGAATTATCAATTTCGAATCAGATATCTACGTTAATGTTTTTCCTTAATCACAAGAAAGTACCTGGATAATAGGCTATTGTGAAACCAATGTATTCGAAAATAATTTAGTAATTTGAATACATAATTATGAACTTAATAGTTTCACTCATAAACACTATTCGATGTTCAAGTTCTCAAAATTTCTGTGCACGTTTCAGTTTTATGCTCTTTCCAAGTATGCATATGAATTTTCTAAATTCGGATGAACAGGATATAGTTTCAAGGTTACAGCCATTCCGTACACATATTTTTTTTATCCGAACCTGAATATTCCTTGTGATTATCGTGTGATTAATTTGAGCATCTAAAGGGAAACATGTGTACCAAATATGAAGAGAATATACAGGGTGGTTCGCTTGTTATGACCCCAGAAAGAAATAATCTCTATTCGCCTATTGAATATGAATGAAACAGCCTGTATAGACCTTTCTAGTGTTTGAATGAGCAGAACAACGATTGCTGTAATGAGAAACTTGCAGTCGACGTTGCTATATGGTGGAATATTATTTTTCCGCCTGAAGGGACATTTCCTATTGTTGATTGAGAAAGCAAGGATTAGGAAGAAAGCACTCTAAAGGTGGAAACGGAGGACTGACCTAAAATATCCTATTAGAGAGCTTGAAGATGCAAAAATTAGAGAAATAAAATTAATAGAGGTGCCCTGTCTTCATAAAAGTATCTACAGATTTTGTGGAGCCAAATATTCTCTAACTTTGTTATTTTGATTCGGAACAAGCAGAATGAGGAGAAGTGTGCATTTGTTGTGAAGCTTACGATTCTGACAGTAAATGAAGAACAGCTTGCCTTAGCTGATAAACGACCGACTCTGTCAGCGTCCGGAAATGAAGGAAGATATCCAAACTAAGCTTTTGTTATGCGAAAACTAGGCTAACATTTCGTAATAACAAAATGAGCTCAAAATTTCGACTTTGAAAAAAAATGAAAAAGGCATCTCTATGTATTTCAATACCCTGAAGTGCACATCTGCTCAATCTCCAGGAGTAATATAGAGATTTCTTCAATAGATGTAAGTTAATACGTAAGAAACGCAATATGATTGTGAGACGTTGTGATATATGATAGGACATCAGAAAAAAATTCAAGAGAGCTGGTAGAATATTCATTCAAATTTGAAAATTACTACTATTCATTTTTATGATTCGTTTGAGATCGACGAATGAGAGATCCACCAGAAATTAGCCCCTAGGCTGATTTTATACTGATATTCAGAGGTTGATGTAGATTGTGTGTCATTCATCAATTATTCTATTGCATACCTTACCCATATTTTATTAGAATAGAATTAGAATATAAAACTGTAAATCAAACATAGTTTGTTATCACAGAGCAACAACTAATTTCCTAATCTATTTGAAGTCAGTCGATTTATTGTACCCATGTTTCATGAAACAATTAATTGGAAACTATATGCGTCAATCCCAATGAAATTACCATAACATAATTGTCGCTACACAGCAAAATAAATATGTATAACGCATTATGATCACATCACACATTTTCATGGAGCTAATGAGTATTCTGCTGTATGAATCTAAAATTTGGTTTATCGATTGATGTTTTCTAGTTCGAAAATCAAACTACCCATTTTTTTCGACTCCCGTATCTCTCATATATGAACTTTTTGGGACTCAAATATCTGACCTGCTACTAGGGCGATTTTGACCAGATTTGAGATTTGTTATCATAACCCTTCATCTACTCGAGTCGCCTGAATTCTGGAATATGCACAGGATATTTTTATCATTTATTACATACATAAAAGTCTTTAATTTATCTCTGGCTTTTTTTTAATTTTGAGTTGCTTTATCAAAAATCATAATTTCTTTAGCCAACCAAAAAATTTAGATTCGAGATTAGCCAGTAGCCCTTTAGATGTATTCAATCTGCTAGTTCGGTGTTATCCTGATATGTACAGGGTTGTCCCTGTAAAAGTAAAAAAATTAAGGTCCTTCGGATCATTTAAGAAAATAAGTTCTATGATCACGGGCCCGCAAACGATTAGTTTTCGAGATACAGAGTGTTGAAGTTTGTGTTTTTTCAAGTTTTTTCTGATAGAACCTTCCCTTCATGAGATATTCAACTTGAATTAGGCAAAGATATTCAAACTTGAAGTTTTCATTATGTGATATGCTAATTTTGAATGCAAATCTATGGGGAGTTATTTTTTTTAGAACAGTACCTGCTTCTTTGTTCCCGGATATGATCATCACAAAACAGTAGGACCACAAAAAAAAACCTGTATCTAGTAAACAAAGCGTTTTCGAGCCCATGTTTATAGGACTTCTCTTCTCAAAAATATCCAAGAAATTTTTCATTTTCCTTTTAGGAAACAGCCTGTATGGGAGATCAATGATGGCCTAATTTCTGAGTCTGTGATTTAACAATATCTGCCTCTATTATTAGCATCTCTTTTATGATGAATTCATATGTGTTCATAGTGCAGGCCAATATGCGAGAACCGATTTTTTATTTTTGTCGAAACTTCCCACTCAAGATGAATGACTGAAAATATAATATGATCAAATTCTCACTTTAGAACTTTCGATTTCGGTTTCAATTTTGGTTTTTTTTTCATCTAACTATCCCACTTCCAGATGCTCTTCTTCGTCGCTGGTATCATTGGTTTCAGAGAAGTCATCTTTAGATTCCCAAGGAGCCGTAGTCGTTCTCCGACTAATGACAAGCGTTCGAGAATCAGAACAAGGTCTAGGAGTCGCTCAGCTCCTAAGCAAAATGGCGACGATCAGAAGGATTAATAATCTTCAAAATTTGTGTCAAATATTAATAATCTGTCAATAGTTTTGATATTGTGACCTTCAGTTAATCAAGATGATTTTTATTTTGGTTATAAGTATTTTGTAGTTTCATGTATTTTGGTTTCAATATGACGCTAGTGATCTGATTCCACAAATGGATCACTATAATCCTAGATGCTCCACTTTTTTAGCTCTCATTCCCTTTCCTCGAACAAGATTGAAGGGTGGATGTTCTCACGTAAAAATTCCATATTAGCTGCATCACGTGAACCAGAAAAAATGCAAGAAGAATAACGTAAAAAATTACCTAATATTCCCTCACTAGTTAACAACAGATTCAACCGGGAGAATTCAAGCAGAATACTGAAGAAAAAAATTGTACTTTAAAGACGTTCAGAAAGAAATAGTTGCTCCTGAAGATGTGCCCAAGTGGTTTCTTATTCTTTTTCTATCGGTTCAAAAAAACATCTTCTTTCTTCGGTTTTCATTAATACATATATGATTGTTCATTTCCATGTCCATTAGGTTCTTGTCATGTCCAGATTTTCATCGATTCAAGTTATTTCCCTTTCTGCTCCACTCAATGTCAAGGTCAAGTTTTGTTCTTTGAACATTATGTTGTCCGTGTTAGGAACTCCTTCTACTTGTATACTCCCAACTGCCAACTAGATTAATGAATAAACAGAGGAACATATTCGAAGTAAAACGCGAACCCCAGCAATAAAGGATTGAGGCTCAGAGCCACCTTAATAACGTTCATCCTTGCGAAAATTCATTTGTCCATATTTCATCCAGAACTCCCACCTCCCAGTATCCTGAAGACCGTGCACTATTTCGCTGTCTCTAGCATGAGCGATTACGCTTGTCTTCTATTGTTCCTTATATTCTTCAAACGGATTTATTGTTTTCCGTGATTTATGTTGGCAGCCCTGGTTTTCGGTTTTTCCTTGTCATTATTGGTCGTTTATTCGAGAGCGAAATATGAAACGATCAGGAATTCGGTCTAGATTCTTTCCTCGGAAAACGGTTCTCGAGATGTATGGTTCAATTGTTAGGGAGAATTTGATATATGTTGCTTCTGGAAACCTAATCATATTTTTATGTGTTTATGTTGGATCACTGAATCCACACCGAGATATACGACTAGTGCAGGAGCATTTTTCGAATTTATAGCCTTTGGAGATGATAAATGTTCCTATACTGAGAAAATGTCAAAGGATTAGATTCTTCTAGTACTGGTTTTGGAATATATGGAGGTTTCTTGAACACTTCAGCCATTAAGTTCAAAATATAAGGTCATTAACCATATCTCCCAGATGTCTAACTAAAACTAGGAACAATTAAAGGCCCAGGTGCAAAGGTATCTGAGAAATGATTCAGCAAATGGAGAAAAACTTCATTCATTTTTTACCGAACTTGATGTTTCGACGTAAATGTTCAGAACATTTTAGTCTCGCAAGGAAGTCAATTGGAAGGAGTAGTATATTCTTGCTGAAAAAAAGTTGTTTTCTGTATGCTCAACTTTGAAGATCTGTATTGGAGATATTTTTCTCAAATCTTTATATTTCACACTGAAACTTTGACAACAAAGGGCGAAGACTCGAATTTAACTCTGCATTAATTCATTCACCCTTTTCCTCCTCTACTAGCGAGATAGATTGCTTGAAACAAACACAGCTGAATTTCACTGAAGTATTTATTCCTGTTAAAGGTGAAAATTTCAAAATCTTTTTTTTACAACTGCTAAGGAAAATAGTGTATTCTTCATAGCTTACTCAATTTCAAATCTGTATTGCTCATACTGTGAGAAATATTATTCCACACGGAAATTTGCCCACTCCTCGCTTGGTAGACCAATGAAATTGGACTTTTGGGAAGTAATTTCTATGGAAACGTCTCTCGTTGTATTGCGGCCGTTTTTTTTCAATGCTTGGCTCAAACGCATTAACGATCACCTGTTATTATTTCAGTCGATTTTAATAACTCATAATACACTACGTCAAGATGGTCCCACCAAATACTGAGCATGCCTTGAAACCCTGAATATTCGGTTTGGCCGCCGACGTGGATGCATGGCCGGGATATCGCCATGATTTTCTGCGCTTGAGATTATGATAATGAATCCATTTTTTGTGTCTAGTCACAATGCGATGCAGAAATCCTTTCCGTATTCGCCTTGAAAGCAGCTGTACACAAGCGAATAAACGCCGTTCTACATATCTCAGCTTCAACTCGTACGGCACCCAATTTCCTTGTTTCTGAATCATTCCCATGACTTTCGGGCATTTTGAAATGACTTGTTGCGTCACGTCCAATGATCCTTACAATTCTTGATGCGTTTGACATGAGTCTTGATCAAGTAATGCCAACAATTCTGCATCTTCGAAAACCTTCTCTCTTCCACAGCTATGCTGGTCTTCGACGTCAAAATCACCGTTCTTGAACTAGGGAAACCACTCTTGGCACCTTCTTCCACTAATACTCACCATGAGTTTTGGAGGGCATTCGATGAGCCTCAGCCGCAGATTTCTTCATATTAAAGCTGAAAATTAAAACCTTCTGCAAATGACGAGAATTCGGCTGGCTCTTAAGCTGATATGTTTAATAGAGAATTACTTCATGATGCAGACAAAAATCGACTAATATTTCGATGGCATTATGTTAACGAATACCTTAGCTTATTGTATTTATTTAATTCGACTACTACTTACCGCTACATCCATCTATTTCAAAACGGCGGAAGCAAAGTTTTATACCCAATAGTTTTTTCATAAGAAATCCCTTAAGAAGTACCTGTGTGGATGTTCAACTTTCAACCTAGTACAGCTTGAAAACCAACCTTTGGTGTAGCATAAACTTCTAAATAAAGGTTGATTCTCATATTTCCCAAAAAAGCGTGCCAATCTAGTTCATTTTAATTTTAAGCAGCCAGCAATTAATCGTTATCCTTATAAAACTAATCCTTTTATAAAAAGTGGGCAGTTTTGTAGCACAAATGTATGCATGGATCCAAATTTGCACCTGCAGTTTTCGTTCTATAAAGTGAATAATCAAAAAGTTACAGGGTGTTTTTTATGGAATTATGGTAACGATAAAAATACGACGAAACAGAGATATGTTCTAATTGATTGCAAAATTTCTATAGAAAGAAAAATATTTTCAACAAATAGTATTAGTAAAAATTTACCACGAATTCTCAAATTTCTCACCATAAGATTGCTTGCAGCGATAAAAGCGTGATTATTTCTTGTTCGAAGACGAAGTAAAAACAAACAATAAGGTGATTTTAAAGTGTTAAATGCCTTTTTTCTCTTCATGCCTATCCGAATCTGCACTGCCAGGTGTAGGCAATATGCAAAGAGTTTATTGATTATAGAAAAATTCGTTTCAGTATTCTGTATTGCAGAATTATTATTAGAGGTACGTTTTGTCAGTACACAATAAAAATTACATAATGGTTTACACGTTGGAGGAGAGAAAAGTAATGTTGAAAAATTATTCCCAGAACAATGACTGTGGTTAGGGTTGCTGCGAGGATTTTTAATGAACGACATCCCGATAAAAAAGTTTATCATTACCTTTCCGTCTATGCGAACCATCGCAATCCAGACAAAATATCAAGCCCATACCAATATATCCTCTTCTACTTCTGGCTGTTGTTAAGGTGCGAGAGAACAAACACCGAACCGCTTGTAATTAGTTGGCACACAAGCTGTATCAATATCAACCGAGCTCCTGGTCGTTAGTAAGCGTAAACACCGAAGTTACAGTTAACTACAATGCCAACTGCGGATGAGTAGGAGATTGGTAGCATTTGTTTAGTTTACCGGCAGGGGTGACAAAATGGTTGTCCAAACGATGGCGTCCTCTGTAATCAGAGACGAAACTTCCCTTTAATATCTGGGAAGAACGTTTGGCTTTCTCGATCAGTGAAAACGTGGAGGCGGTGGCTCTCCAATTAAGGCTGTGCTCTATTTAGATGAAGAGATAAGCAACGGTTCTTGAATTCTGCCCCTTTTTCGATAACTTATGAATTATTTGCTGCACAGTGTGAACATAAAGAAAACAAATTAATTATCAAGAGAAGGAAAGACTTTTCGAACAAAACCGAGGATCATTCAACTTTGATTTAAATAAAAATAGCCAATACATTGATAACGTCATCAATGTTATTAAACGTCAAAAGATAAGCATCTTTGTTCGTAGTTCTGGCCTTGACTAGATTTGAATTTTTGGGGTATCGTATTTTTGTAGGGATTATCAAAACACTGATGGACGACAGACGAGAACTTTATTGTGGTACAGCACCTGGAAACATAATTGAACACTCTATTACCTCAACTGGTCATCATCTTGTAATTTACTCCACTGAACTCTCCTTTTCCCAGTTTTATACCTGGGTTACAAACATGAAATCATATTGTGCAACGTGAATTTCTTCTTCCTTTTCTTATTCTCTAAGATGTGTGCCTGCGCAATGGTATCATGGTGCCTGCACACTAATTAGGGTAGGGAAAATATATTCTCTGTTGTATCTTTCTGAGAACCCTATGCATGAAAAAGTTGTATGCACAAGTACCACGAAAGACTATTGTTACACTAATGCAGGTATATTTATATTAAGTATTGTAACGACAATTTCGGCTTGACACAGGTATTATGTCTCATTGATTTTTGTATCCACAAATTCATTTTTGAATGAAACAATTCCATCTTTTTCTGTTTCAACAAAGATGTGATGCCATTTATTCAAAAATTGGGTTCTTTGTTTGTCGACAGATTTGCTCTGAGAAATCTTGATAAAATTACATGTTTAACTAAGAGAATAAGGAATTCAATACAGAGACAAAATTAATTTTGTGGAAGTTGAAGGATCTACAAGTACACTGATCGCAATTCGAATGGAACACATTAAATTGTACAATATAGCACAGACAATTCGTGATACGAATATCTCTGTTTACTTATTCGACAACTGCAGTTTTGACATTCCGTGGCCAGAATGATACAAAAAACGAAAGTATGGAGTAAGTATACACCGATGAGGAATGCAAAAAACACAGATGGCAAAACAAGAGGAGTCAAAGCGGATAGATACAGAAAAATTATAAACGTGCTCATATAGTAAAAGCGATAATAAAGAAGGTCCGATTTTTTACTGGCTTGTCTATTTGAAAGAAATGTAAAATAATTATTGGTTCATTTTCATGGAAAAATGTTCGTTCTTTGTCTTGTCTATACGTCTGAAATTTTATATTTCGAAAAATTTGGAAGGGATCACAACCCCTGTACCTCTTAATACATTTTAATGCTGCTTTAATATAGAACACGTCACTTGGATACATTCAGTGGAAGCAACCAGTCGAAACCCAACCTTACCAGCAAATCCAGCTCCCTTTGCAGAAATCGATGACACTTCGACAGCTTTATATCATCTGCGCAAGATGCGGAAGGGGAGCTTAACACTGGTTATAGATTGGACACAAATAGAATAAACAGGAGGGGCCCAAGAACCGATCCCTGTGGTTCACCGCTTAGCACTGATATTGACAAAAAATTTGTTCATTAACAATAATCACCAATTAAAAAATTATTCATGGATGAATAGAGTTGCCAAATAGTGGAGTAGAATATAAGAGATTCAAAATGCAATTCTTCAGAGTAAATCCATAGTTAGAGCATTTCCTATACAATATTCCTTAGGAAAAAGTTCGAAACAATTAGTTTGAAATGTAGCATTTTGAAGTTATATTCTTCACTTTTGCCTGAAGGAGAATTCTGAATTCTGCACTTTAATACAATACCCTTCTTCCTCTATTGTGCTTCAGTTTATATAATACCAGCTCGCGCAGTTCAACGAATTATTGAGAGTGTTAAAACTCACGCGAGGTGTGAGTTGAAGAACTCTTGAATTACGAAGGTGAAAAGTTTCACGCTTCTTTTATACACTTCTGAATGGGATGCTTTTCACTTCACAACCGCCATTGAAATGAAAAATCCACTGTGGCTGTTTTCTCAGCATTTCGTCTGCTCAATATGAACAGTTAATTCAAGACCCACTCCGATTAAACCTTCGATTCAAAATTCTGAGACTGGCGAGAGAGGCCAGGTAGAGACCCTACGTGCATGCAGATTGAAGAGCTTTGCACATATTCATTCTGGGTTTCATGCAATACACGCATTAGTGTTGTTTTATACCGGTTGCTTTTTGTTCCCTCTAATTGTTGGGGGCAACATCGCCACGAAAACCGGTGAGATGGGGGAGATAACAACTTGAAATAAGAGATTTGAAGGGAAGAAACAATAGATGTTTTTTTGAATGGTTCCAGGAGTTTTTTGTTGTTCTGGAGCTAATGATAAGGTTACAGATTTAGTGACGGTGCAGAAAAACATGGATTTCGATATTTTCACAAATTCTGATTCGTTGTTGAGCTATTGAGGGTGGACACTGAATGAGACACCTTGTATGTAAGGTTTGTTGAATATGTTTGCTGAACTTTCATTCAAAGCACTCAAATTGAGGAAAAAGAGAATCTTTAGAGTTTTCGGTTCCTTTAGTGTTTCTTCATCACGAAAATTTGAATAATTGAAGAGAATATGAAACGTTCAATCTTCATATATCTCTCAAAGTATTCCAATAATATACAAAGTGTTTTATGAACTTCTACCAAATTTCTGAATAAAATATTTTAGCAAGAATAATAAGAGTTTGTTCTATGGAATTGTTTCAGAAAATGCATTATCTAGGTCTAGCAGCTACAATCCCTGTCTCAAAAATGGTTATGGACATTTTTTTATAAAGGATTTTCAAGATCTTATTCTTGATGAGAAAAGATAATAATTCATTATTTCATTCAAATAAATAAAGAGGCAACAATTATTGTTCAATCAGGCTTAGCTATTCTTTCTGTATTGTTTCGATGCGATTACAGTTGTGCATATTATAGAGGGTGTCCCAAGTTATTAGAACTTATGGTGAAGGAAGCCTATTTGAGATTTGGAAATTCGGAATATGATAATGCTCGCTATTCTTTAACGAGTTGAAATATTCTTGAGGCCTGAACACTTTCTGTTATACGAGGAATGAAAAAAAATTCATCGAATAAATTTCTTTTCAATTTTTCCTTTCTGATATGATCGAGTATTCTATTTTGAATATCTTTCTATTCGAATCATTGCATTCGTTGAAATAATTTTCAAAATATCTGAAAAAAACTGAGAAAAAGTGGCATAATATTCCACAATTATTCCTATTCTAAATATTATAAGCATAAACGATCATATTCGAAGAAGAAGAATGTGGGGATATTGTGCATCATCTGAATTTTGGTGAATGGATTTGCTACAATTTCTAGTGCACATAGCACTAGAAATTGCATCACACATATATCAATTTTGCTTCTTTCAAGATCCAAATTCTAGTTAAATACTTAATTATTAAATTGAGGATAATTGAGTTAAACTGGCCTCTTCAACAAAATCTCATTCTCATTACAGTTATCCTGTTCGTTTTTTAATTTAACGAGATTAGGTGGAACATCTTGATAAGAGCGTTTTACTTGCAGACGAACCGAGAAAGCTTTTTACCATTCCTTATATTTTTTGTTTTTCTTTCTCAAGGAAAAACCAACTACAGGAATTTCCTTGTTTCCAACACGTAAGCGCATTTCCTATTTGAACATTTGAAAATGTTATCGAGAGGGATCTGTGGTATTTGTTAAGCTGCAATAATGATATGCATCCATGCAATTAGATCAGAACGATTGCTATGCATAATTTCTTGCATTTTTCCAAAGAGTTAGTACTTTAATAATTTTGAGCGCTTGTTATTAAAACCGATTGCTCTATCATTTTGTCTGTAATTTGTATCAACATTGTGATGGCTTGGGGAACAACTGCTCAAAGATGCTTCATAAAATATTCCATGATCTATCAATCAATAACGAATATCAGATTAGCTAGATATTAGCACATACACTGTGTCCGTAAAGTTTGGAACAAATTCATTTTAACTAAGCTTAACAGACCAATCTACGGAATAATCCTAAAAAACACGTCGATTTTTATTTTAATTTACCGTATTTTAAAATAATAATCCAATATACAGGGTGATTTATGTTCGAGTAATGACGTCACCGTCATTTTTTTTAAATAGAACACCTCCATTTTGTCCCAATTTTCGGATTACTCTAGCTGAGCTGATTCCAAAAATGTATCACATGATGATTCCAATTGGTACAGGGTGGACAAAAATACAAAAGTTTTATGTGTGCTCATAAAGTAACGTAACATTCTTTATTAGTTCAATTAACAATATAATCAAAAATACTTATTTTCTAGTGGCAATTGGTTAGAATGTAACACCCTGTAGTTTGTTACATTTTTAGATTAATTAAAATGAGCTGTTTCCAAACATGTTTGGTACTTGTGGTCTAGCAGACAGATTATGAAAGAAATTAGTTCTTATCAATTTAAAAAAAAACCTAGTCGTCTAGTTTTTTGTGAAATATCGTTATTTGTTTAATAATTTATTGGTGTTCAATGACAGTTTAGTACTACAATATTTTTGGTATTCGTGAATATTTTAATTATTGATTAGATTGAATTATTGTATTCTTGTCCAGCCTGTACCAATTGGAATCAACATGTGATACATTTTTGGAATCATCTCAGCTAAAGTAATCGGAAAATTGGGACAAAATGGGGGTGTTCCATTAAAAAAAATGACAGTGACGTCAGCACTAGAAAGTAATTCACCCTGTATATTAGATTATTATTTTAAAATACTGTAAATTAAAATAAAAAATCGACGTGTTTCAGGATTATTTCTTAAAATGGTCTGTTAAGCTGAAAATGAATTTGTTCTATACGTTACGGACACAGTGTATATGAAGCCACTATCTAATCTGAGAATAGAAAAAAGACTCTAACAACGTAGATTCTAAAATATCCGAAAAGAAACAAAGGAAACTCACCCCCTGTCGGGAGTATACAAAAAAACTCAAACGTTAATGAAACTGAATTGAATTTTTTTTTATTTGCTGAAAAAAAAGTTCCTGATATTAATTCAAACAACTCTCCATTTCCCTAATATTAGTTTGGATTCATGAAAATCACAGTGCTAATGCCATACCCACTTTAGAATAGTTATTTATAATACAAATGCAGAAGACATTGGTATTCTTCCACGAGTTCAAAATTCAAAAACGAGCCACGAAGTGGCAAGTTTTTGAATGAACGAGTGGTAGAATAAGCCTTCTGTACGAGTATTATACATTATTTTCTCTAATTCATTGCATTTTAATTGAAATTAATGAAATATTTCCATAAATATCATTTAGTGATTCTTGCATTGAAAAATGTTGGTTGGCAGAACTGATTTCTTCAAGGCAAATTGATGAATTGACAGATAAAGCCGTGGCGGAAAATTCGGAGTACCAACATATAATAAGAAAATATAACCATGAAAACTGTGCGTTTCTGATATATTCTCGCACGATTTTGTTCTACAAGATGTGGAAGAATGAACGGAATAACCATAGAATTAGAGAAAGTAATGTCGAAACATTTATGTCAACTCATAAATATGTGCCGCCTAAGATTTATATTTCAAATTGAGATACTGCACAAACTCAATAAATGACCTAATTCCAGAAAATACTTAGAGCTTCAGCGTTTCCCTATCAAAAATAACAAGATCTATCGATTCAATTAGGAAAGAAATATTTCGTTATAGAGCTGCCTCGTGGTAAATTTCTGAGACGATGATCTTCGAGCGACATACTTCGGAGAGGGGAGGCGATAGAGGAGCCTACTTCAGAAAGTAAAGTGGCGCTGTTTAGATTCCTCTGCGTTCAAAAGCCGAACTCAATCCTGGCCTCATTACTTGGAGCTGGAGCTCGATAAGTCCTCTTTCCTACTCCCCCTCTAATTGCATTACATTAGGTTGCCGACGTGACTGAAAATGTGTGCAAATAAAACTTAACGATCTCATGTGAGATCCTGCTCATCCTTTGGCAGATACCTCCCATCATCTTCCAGGCGAAATTCATCGATATTTCGGAAAATCTGAGTATAGGAGATAGAGGAAGATGACACCGCTTAATACTTTTCTAGAAGTTCAACATTTCATTTCCACTCCAAACTAAAGCAAGATGATATTACCACGTCATCAAAAAGTCCCAGGCCTGGATCATAGATGGCACTGTTAGTGCCATAACTGGTTTTTCTTGTTAGCACCATACTCAAAAAGATGTGTGTCAAAATTTTGGAACACAAAGTTGTTTCTGGATTGGAATATTTAAGGTTAACAGACGCTACATTTGTTGCTGTTTGAGAAATGGATAAAAACGAGTTCGTGTATTGATTCAACAGTATTTTTGTGAGGGAAGAAAACTGTGCAAGAAAAGCATTGGCTTGATAAGTGTTATTCAGACTCTGCTCCATCGACAACAACGGTTAAAAGGTGGTCTGATAACTTTAAACATGGTCGAAAAGCCACCAACGATGCTGCAAACTCTGATCGTCCAAATTCGGCTGTTTTTTCGGAAAATATAAAAAAAAAATTTACGATATGGTTTTGAAATTGAAGTTGCTTGAGATAGTAGTGGATTTGTAGGTGTGAATCCGATCAGGAACATTTCTTTATAAATAAACATTGCTCGAAATGGTTGCCGTGGTTGCGGTTTGAGCGGGATTAATAAGATTTTTTGCGTCGATATGTAAATGTGACAGTGGATGAAACATGGATTCACCACTACAGCCCTCCAGAACACTTCAAAAAGAGGATCAGCCGAGTGAAAATTAGTGAAAAGCAGTGAAAACCGTCCAAGCGACCAAATTATCAAACATCAGCTGGCAAGGTTATGGCATCCGTATTTTGGGACAAAGGTTTTCACCTTTGTTGAGAAAGTCAATGAATAATGTACCTACCATCCATTACGTTGTTGGAACGATTAAGTTCAGAAATTGAGAAAAAACGTTCTCAAATGTGAAAGGAAAAATTCTCTTTCACCATGACGAAATGAATAATGTACCTACCATCCATTACGTTGTTGGAACGATTAAGTTCAGAAATTGAGAAAAAACGTTCTCAAATGTGAAAGGAAAAATTCTCTTTCACCATGACGACACTAATCTAATTGTAAAAAATGAATGAAAACAATGAACGAATTGAGCTTCTAACTGCTTGAACCCTTGAACACACAGTTTATGCTACAGATCTGGCCTCCATGTGAACTAGAATTTAAATCGACCGTTTTATAATAATAATAATAATAATAAACTTTATTTAGCACTCGACTATTGCAAACAATACAAATGTAATCCACTAACTTAATTAAATTCTTCATAAATATAACTCATTAAACATTTTTTGAATTCTGTATAATTATTACAATATTTGATCTTTTCAGGTAGTTTATTGAAGATAACTAATCCCCTGCTAAATGTGGATTTATTCATTAATGAAGTATTAACTTTTTCTATGTATTAACTTTTTCTATGTAAATATTTTATTAAAATTTACAATTTTTTTCTTCGAATTCCTTCCTCAAAATATCATTCTTCTCGTATCTTTTTGCATCTTGACATTGCTTTGGTCCTCCTTGCGATTAACCGAATAAATTCATATCAATTCATCCTCTGAAAGAAAGTCTATGATTCAGAAGGTTTTCTGCTGAGTGTCAATGATCATTTTTCTTCTTGTAATTGCAACAATCACTCTTTATGTCAGAAAGGAAAAATCTGGCGTACCAACATATGTCTATAAAATTTTTTGTCTTTGTGTTGACGTCATTTCTTAAATTTTCTGCAGGTTCCTAAAAAATACTCTGTATTTTTGAAACAATCCAATCAATCCATCCATCAATTGTAATATTTTTATTCAAGAAATCCTTCGCATGTAGCTATAGGAAAAAAAAATACTTAAAAATCATTACTAAATATATCTAGGACAAAATTGTCTCTGAACCCCAATTCTGAGTATCTATATCTCGCAATGCAGGCAAAATGTATGAATTTCCTATTCCTAATCATATGAAATATAAATCTACCGCAGTATGAATACGATACTTGGACAATTGGAGTAAATAGGGATTTTTTTCTGCTGCGTAGAAATAAGATCGATGTATTGCACAAGAGAAAATATGATATGTGTTATGTCTCGATTAAGATTTACCTTTAAAAGCCGGTAGCACCGACTGAAATTTATCAGTTTGTCGACAGAATTGAACAGTGCAAAATGTTTATCAAGGTATGTTAACTATTATTTTGTTTTTCAATTTGGTAATAATCGCATTGAGTCTTTCAGGAAATTAAGAGTAAAATTTGACATTCGAATACAATAGTAGTTCCCACGTACCCTAAATTTCTTTTCTATCTGGCTTACGCCTTTACAAAATTGAACGTGAATTAGAAAACAGAAAATCAATTTTATTTTCGTATTAAATATCATAAGGTAGAAAATTTTGTTGGCAAAATTTCATGAGCGAAATTTCCAAAATAAGGCAGCAAACTTGAGACGAACCACTAGAAAGTTTTTTGGAAACATTTGATGAGAATATTTCACGATATCAAATAAAAATACCTCCTTAATTTAATCAGAAGATTGGTAACTTCATTTCACTATAAATGAATTAAATGAAATTTGTCAAAATGTTAAATGATTAACCATTATGAGAAAGTGGTTAGAATTAGGAACCGAGCTATCATAGCTATTTTGCCAGTACAAAACACTTGAGTGAAATGATTATTTATGTGTAATAGCCATTGGCAAAGTTTCAGATAGTTGATTTTTGTGCTTGAGAAAAATTTGTAATATATAAAAGATTTAGTTTTATTCGATTGGTTCAAGTGAGGTTGGTGTATAAAGATTATTTTCAAATATTTCGAAAGTATGGATCGAATTAATGTTATTGAAAATTGGAAGAAATGAGATTGAAGAGATTATTCATTAAGAAAATTATCGATGTTTGAGAAAGCAAGAGTTATTGTTATGACCAAGAATCGAATTTGAATATCAAAATTTCAAATCTACTAAGTCTCGTTATCAAAAAAGCTATTTTCACCGGAAACATCGAATTGGATATAAAACAATTAAAAAATTCGAGACTCAGATATCAACTGTGGTTGTTATTTCTCCAACGAATAACCTTCAACTTCATAAATTATGAATAGCCCACATCAGCAGCTGAACGAAATCATCCTGTATTCAAATTCAAGTTGCAATCGAATAGGGAAATCTATTCCTGAAGGGATATTTAAGGTGGACGACTGAAACAGAAATCGTTCCAATGCGCCAGTGATTCACCTTTAGAACATGCCTCAGATGAGATGACGTTAAACCTTCGACGACGTCAGCTGAACACAGTTGGTCCCATGTTGCTGTGAAATGCTGACGTTACCAAAAACGGTACAGATCTTCATTCGAGTAAATCATTCGGAAAATGAGATTCTGAAGGTGGAGGTGTACGAGTGACCAGGAAGCATATTCGGAAAGATTTAAAAAGGGTTGAACAAAAATTTGGAGTGGTGTGAAGGAAATGAAATACTTTTCAGCAAGGGAAAATTATTATGATGTGGGTTGTGGTCCTTATACTGTGACTAGAGTAGTTCACGGCCAAGGACAAATTAGGGAAATGAAAGAACGGGATAAAAACACTTACTCAATTTATTTCCAACCCACTAAAAATGTGTGAAGAAGATGATAATTTGTTTAATCGATTCTGAGGGTCTCTGTTCACAACAGATGTGAAAATCTTTAATCTTCTCGTTGTCGGTGCAAGTGTTGAACATATGTTGTTGGTGTAAACTGATCTGAACTCAATTTAATTATTCGCCCTGAAATGCCGATTTTTATGGGTTTTCGGGCTGTTTTCCATTCGACCCTTAGCAAAGTCTTTCTACGGATCCCTTAGGGGTGTGGCTTTGATAATCCTAAGTTTCTACACCGAATTTCTCAGTTCTCGGACTTAAAATATTTTCGAAGGAATCGATAGATTCCCTACAATGATTACTTGAGAAATGAAAGAGTGGTCGGTTCTGATAACGAGCGCACAAAAACTTAATTTACTATAAAGTTTATATATAATTCAACATTTTGGTTATCTCATATAGATATAGCCCTTCCGCTAAGAATCCAGGCATGTGGGTATACAAAATCACAGCCTGAACGGGATCATCTAGAGCAAAAATGACTAAAATAATATTCCTCTCGAAATCGCCTGGAAGCCCCAATAATACCGGGTGGATCGTCTAAAATCAGCTCACGATCCGAAAAATTTTTTTTTTCTTGACCGATACCCAGTGAGGGATCTACCGACATAGTGTTCGTCCAACAGGAAGATCCCCTTCGGTGAGCAGAGCGAGTTTTCTAGAATGAAATTGGCAGGCATAATGCTGTTGACCTTCTTGCCTAATTCCCAAGATCGACCAGGAATGGACCAACCTGGGTTTTAGTCAACGCTACGGACTACAGCAGCAATATTCTCAGTTGTTCTTGACAGAGACACTCTTTGCATATAATTGAGAATTTTGTTGAAAATTATTGATGGTAACTGTTGTACAACATGAATATCCTTCTAAACTTCCGATAGCTTTTTCCCTTGAACATCAAGCTAAATGATAAATTGGATCCGTCACCCATCTTTCCTGATACTGGTAAATGGATACCCCCGAAAATTTTTCCGAGAACATAATTCTCTCATTTCCCCCTTTGCTTCCTCAGGATAATCAAAATTCATGTCTGGCATGAAATTCATTCCCTTACATAACGAAGAATTAACTTTTCAGAAAAGTGAAGAGGGTGCCAGTTTTCATATTCATGTGTGTATATGAATGAATCCGCTATAGGGAACGCAGGAAATGAGTATGAAAGATTACGGAAAAGCTTCTGGAAGGATCACACGTCAGGAAGGATGAGGGACCTCATGAAATTTTCAGGAGAATATTACCGAATTCTGAACCTTGAAAAACGTTATTAGATTCCTGTTGCACAGACAGCATGTTGGGGTTGGCAATTGAAAAGGGCCTCCCTGTTTGCGCGAGAAATTCGATATATATTCGTTGGTGCTGCTCCTCGAAAGAAATTGGAATCCATTTCACTAAGAGAAATGAAGGGTAATTTAATGAATTTATGAATGAAGTACGTTACGATCGATATGCTTAGAGCCATAGCGGGAAGAACACTCAGATATAATTTATCGATTTCCTCTCTGCTCCTTGTTAGTTCTGACCTGGTTTCTCGAGAGGCAACATCATATGGAGGATGGAATAAATTTGAAATGACGAATCTGGAGATTTTGATGCTAGCTTTTTTGTATGATCATTATTGATAGGTATGAGTCTTCTAGTTTATATTGATGTTGAACTAAGTGAAGCCAATAAAACTCCTAACAAAGGCCAAGAAGAAAGGGAGATCCTCCCAGCATACACCTGGACTTGCATAAGTAAAAAGATTCGTGATATAATTTGGTAACTTCTGATGGTATAATGTGCCTTCTGTACCGAATAGTCCCGTTAGCAGATGGAATTTGCCTAGTCTATTTATTGTATATGGATATTGGATATGCCTTGAAATAGCCTCAGCAATAAAATGGATATTAAAATACTTCCTATTCTGGATGGTTGTTTTTCAACCAATCCGTTTCTACTTTTAATACAATCCAACTTTTTTACAGGTAACTCTCCTATTGACGACCCTGTTGGCTATCTGCTCTAGCAGCCAAGTCAATACCCAGTCTCTTGGCTATTTGACACAGCAACATCATCCAGTGCATCCAACCGTGGTCAACACAGTACAAACTGTACGAGTTCCACAACCAGTACCTGTTCCAGTACCACAGCCCATACCTGTTCCTCAGCCTGTTCCTGTTCAGGTTCAAGTTGAGTCTATTGATCCATATCCACAGTACAATTTTGCCTATTCCGTGAATGATTTCCAAACTGGAGATTCTAAGAGTCAGCACGAAACTAGGGAAGGTGACGTTGTTAGAGGTGAGTGAGATAGAGCTCAGATATCAAGTTTGAAAGTATGTAGGAAAATAGTTTCATATAACCGGAAGATCTATATACTCGATAGATATAGTTACTTGGTTGACCTGCTCAGCTGGCACATCTACCTAACCCAAAGGCAATAGACCTCTACAATTCAGGTCTACCTGAATAGATTTTCCTAGAATATCTGAATATTTTTCGATCATTCGGTTCATATCTATAATTCCTTCATAAAATGGTACTTTTATGGTTCTTTGGTTTCTTATTCTTTCATTTAATGTCATTAGGTTATATCGACTTATCTATGCAATATAGAATTAAATTGATGATTTTCAAAATATCCCATTCTTTCAGGCCAATACAGTGTGAGCGATCCTGATGGTACCAGAAGAACTGTGGACTACTCAGCAGATCCTCAGAATGGCTTCAATGCTGTCGTTCAGAGAACGCTGATCAGTCAGCATCCACAACAACTTTTGAGAACTCCACACTAATGATGATGGGAAATGGAACTGAAATAAAATATCACCTATGTCTTTTGCTTATCTTTGCCTGTGAATATATTTCTTAGTTTCTTTTGATTTCCTACTGCCTGTATATATCAAGAATTTGTTTATGTAACTAGATCATGTATATTCTCCCACCTTGTATTCAGTATTATTGCTAATAAATCTATATTATATTATTTTTGGCTGTTATATGAATATGTCAAGAACTTCAAGTTAAATGCAGAATTACAACATTATATGCTTACGAGTCTACCTAAGGTAGATGTGGTAAGGTACCTCTATCTCAAAAAGGCAAGCACGTTCCGAATCTCAAAATGTTTCCAGTGTTTATTCAGTATAGAATACAGCAAGCATCATTCAATCAATATTATTATCAATCAACTTTATGAATCCACAAGACGATGCAGAAATCACCGTCTTTGTCTTGCAAGCAGCTGTTCATGAGCAAACAAACGCCGTTCAACATTTCTCGGCTTCAACTCGTACAACACCCAATTTCCTTGTTTCTGAATGATTCCCATGACTTTCAGGCGTTTTGAAATGGCTTGTTGCGTCACTCCCAATGATCCTGCCAATTCTTGTTGCGTTTGACACTAGTATTGATCAAGTAATGCCTCCAATTCTGCATCTTCAAAAACCTTCTCTCTTTCACCGAAATGCTGGTCTTAGAAGTCAAAATTGCTGTTCTTGAAGCGTGAAATCAAACTTGGTAGGTTCTTTCAGTAAAAGCAGCCTCACCATAGGTATTTGATAGCATACGATGAGCCTCAGCAGCAGATTTATTCATATTAAAGCAGAAAACTAAAACCTCCCGCAAATGACGAGAATTTGGCTTGTATTCTGACATGTTTAATCGAGAATAACTTCATGATGCAGACATAATTCGACTAAAATTTTGATGGCGCTATGTTTACGAATACCCAAGCTTATTGTATGACATCTACGATCTGTTTATTTCAATTACCACTTACCGCTACAGCCATCTTTTGCAAAACGGCAGAAGCAAAGATGTAAACCTAATATTTCAATGAAATGCTTCATATGTTGTGCATGAACAGTGATGTGATATACTTCAACCCCCAATTAGGCTGAGGAATTAGGTAGATAGCTCACCTTTGTCTAATTGTGCATTGATAGAGGTACAGGTAGAAGTTGGTATTAGATGAAAATCGAATATTCAATCCCTTCAAGTACAAAATTCATTTTCTACAAGTAAGAATATACCAGCATAAGATCTGACGTTTCCCTTTTTGAGATTCCAAAGATTGTTCTCTTGAAGATTGCCTCCAGCACAACACACATCACCTAGAAAATTCTAAATAGAGCTCTCTAGCATCTCAAGGAGGCAACGTTGAAACCAAGCCCGCATAGAAGTAGATTTCCATTACCTCGACATCCCTTTATTCTTGGGAATATATCCGGAGCAACCCTCAAAGACTGACGCTCATACAGCCAGGCCCTGAAGGAGATATTTCATGAATTGGAGAAGCGTTTATATTGAGGGTGTCGATTTACTATGAGGTAGTGTTCGTTTGTGAGAATTTTCCATAGTAGGGATAGCAATTCGGGGAAGCGATATTTCTTAGTGAGGGAGAATGACAAAGTTGGATATGCGGAGGCCTGAACCAAGGGTGCAACATTCAGTTTTATTGCGCTCCTTTATGAGGTCTTTTTATTATGGAATGAAGAACAGTTTCTGTGAGTGATTGAATGGAATAGACTGACTTTTGTCACAATTCATAATTTGAGCGCTGGTTCCTCGAACATCGTTTCAACACGATGTATGTATATGTTTTTCAAAAAGTGGTTTGAGTGATTTTGATATAAAAAGATATTTTCAGAGAAATCAATGCATGTTTATTTCATTTCAAAGAGGAAGGTATGATATTTTCTCTAAAATACTCAAGCAAAACATTTTCGTTCAATTTTGTTTTCACATCATAAACTTAATTTGGCAGAGGATAAATCATACTTGTTCCTCGACTTGACTGAGAATTTTCTGAGCTTCGCTCGTTGCGCAGAAATACGCTCTTTATCAAAAAGAGTGCATTTCCTTTCTGGTTGCACAAATTACTAATTCATGATTCCTTCAAATCTATCCGACTATTTTGCTCCATTGAGATGTTGCTCATGGTATATTCATGTGGCAGGGAAGTTTAAGTAACTGAAATTTCAGGGCTTGCCTAACAGATACAAATGAGACGTCAAAGAAGATTGATGAGTGTGTAGCCACTGGGAACAAAGTTGTGGCCATTCTAGATAACTCACCAGCGGGAGGAGTTCCAGATGGAACTGATGCTGAGGTTTGACAGGTTCGGAATAAGCTGGACGAAATCCTGATTGGTCAGCAAAAAGTTCACAGCAGATGAAGGAACACTATGAATGTATGTTTCAGTTTGAAAATACTGAGAGGTTGTTTTGAAATGAATTTATAACTAGTATAACAATTTATTTCTTGAATTTAAGATTATGAAATTAATTTATTACTTCACAAGAAAAAAATGGTACATCTTTAAAATATTCTGTCTAATTTTGATTGTTATTATACTTCGATCCGTAAGTATTGAAAAATGCTTCGAAGGAATGTAATTCAAGCCTGATTTCTATGAAATGGTCATTAGGAATGAATGATGTTGAACTCAGTTGAATTAATTTCCCTAATTCAAAAAATCTATAGTAGATTTTTCACTTCATCGTAGAATACAAGTACAAGGGCAGCTCCAGTACCTCTGAGTACATTGGAGAATGCTCCCTTGAAGAAGGCTGTAGCACCTTCTGTTTTGAATGATTGAAAGTGAACAGAAAACTAAGTGATGTGATTGTATTTCAATTGTGATTGTCTTATTGTTGGGAAGCAAAAATAAAATCGTTAAATATTCGAATAGATTATTGAATCAAATCAACATTTCATAATTCCATATTCTGAGAAATATCAAGCAAGAGAAATATCAAGCAACCTGTATTGGGGAAACAGCTGTGCTATACCTACAGGGTGTTCGACCATTGACGTGACTTAATGAATAAAAAACTGGATTTTTTTCAAACTTTAACACCCTCGAAGTGTTTACATGAAATTTTTTTTATGAAAAGAGTTGTTCTATTCGAAGCAGAGATGTCAGAACGTCCGAATGGCTTTCTCACATTTCACAGTTTAATTCCGATGGAAACATGCAACCCAGATGGTGTTTTTCATAACGAATTTCAATTGCTGTACAGGCTTACTTCATTGATTGCCCGTCCGGCATGCTAAATGTCCAACTAACATGCGCAGCATTTTTCAGATTAACGAACATGTTGGAATTGCAAATTAATGCGGTCATAATTTCACTGGACACTTCGAATGAATTTGCGCCAGGCCATAATGAATTCCATGATTTGGATCGCACGGCTATCACTCACAATCTGAAATTTATAGCAGGTGAATTCAAAATGCCACTTGTTAAGAGTTGATCCTGCCAACGAGATTTTGCATGAATTCAATTGACTATGATTCAGCAGGGAATTATTGGTTTAGCATAACTCTTTGTTCAACCGATACGCGTTCATCCTATGTTTCTTCATGTAGGAAACAGATCCATCAAGAAGATTTATTATTTGCATTTTACTGTGAATATTAGGCCAATCGAAAAGTTCCCGGTTTGATGCACAGATGGCGGTGCTAGCATTAAATCCCTAAAATTTTTAGTTAGTACCAACCTTCAAACGATACGTGTCAAAATTTGATAGCAGTCGACCATTAGTTTGTGAGATATTGCGTTGTGAGTGTAGCTACTTTTGTTATTTGAAAAGAGATGGAAATAATAAGAATTTCGTGTGCTGATGAAATATTGCTTTTTGAAGGGAAAAAATACAGTGAAGCAAAATATTGACTTGATGAAGAGTTTCCGGGGTCGACACCAAGAAAATCAACCATCATTGATTGGTATGCTAAGTTTAAACGTGGTGAAATGAGCACCGAAGACGGCGAACGCAGTTGACGCCTAAAAGAGACTGCTACCGACGAAAAAATCAAAAAAGTTCACAAAATAATTTTGAAGACGGTAAAGTGAAGTTGATCGAGATAGCAGACATTGTGAAGATATCATCTGAACATGTACATCATATCATTCACGAATGTTTGTACATGAGAAGCTGTGTGCAAAATGGTTGCTGCGCGAGCTCACAATCGATCAAAAGCAATAACGTGTTATTGATTCTGAGCAATGTTTAAAGCTATTTGAGTGCAATAAACCTGAATTTTTGTGTCGATATCTAACAATGGATGAATCTTGGCTTCATCATTTCACTCCACACACACGAAGTCCAATCGACAGTCAGCTAAGTGGGATCCAAAGCGAGGAAGAACAAAACAATCAGCTGGCAACGTTATGGCATCAGTATTCTGGGATGCCCAAGGTATAATATTCATTGATTACCTCCAAAAGGGCCAGACCATTAACACCGATTATTAAATAGCGTTATTGGATCGTTTGAAGGATGAAATCGTTAAAAATCGGCCCCATTTGAAGGAAAAAAGGTGCTGTTTCATCAGAACAATGCGCCGTGTCACAAATCAATGAAAACAATGGCAAAATTGCATGGATTGGGCTTCGAATTGCTTCTGCATCCACCGTATTTACCAGATCTGTTTTCCAGCGACTATGTCCTGTTCTCAGACCTCAAAAGAATGCTCGCTGAAAGAAATTCAGCGCCAATGAAGAACTAATCGCCGAAACAGAGGCCTATTTTGAAGCGAAAGACAAATCGTACTACAAAAATGGTATCGAAAAGTTGGAAGATTGCTATAATCGCTGTATAGTCCTCGAAGGCAACTATGTGGAATAATAAAATCGAATTTTTCCAACAAAATGTGTTTTATTAAGGTAGACCGGGGACTTTTTAATTGGCATGTTAGGTATACTTTGTGCGGACAACGTAATCAGAATCATTGGAAATTCAAGAAGAAAATCGAAAGACGAAAATCTTATATTTCAATGACAACATATCTCACCAACTTTCAATTTGCATGTTTATCTGACAATAGAGGCATCAAAATCATAAAATTCGAGCAGAATAGCAATAGAAATGAGGTATACAGGGATACTTCCCCAGTATCGGCTGATACGATACAAAATATGAACCATGTTTGTTATAGAGATGTCAGTTTCTGGATGTGCACCGAATTGTAATTTTTTCGTAAAACTTCTCCTCTTCGAGATTTTCGGCTGATTCAACTTATGAGAATTACCTGATATCCATGAATAATTGGATAGTAATACCAGTAGGTATATAAATCAATCCCAAAAACTACCTACTTCTTGTCTTTTCCTGAATTTGAATCTCTACTTTTTACCCTTTTTTCTTATCTTCATGGACTATGTGGAAGATTACATGGACATGGGAAAATCTCCAGAAACTCATAAATGCTTTATTTCATCTTTGCATACTTCCATAACATAGATTCAAACAGAACAGTGTTCCACCCAAAAATCCCTTGTTTTCTTCATACGTAAAAGCTGGTTATCTTGAATATCGCCCTCTAAGGATCAAGAGAGAGATGTTTGTTGTACGAAGACACAACGTTGAGAAAAGACAGCAATTACCGAACGGTTTTGAAGCCCGTCGAATTCAGGCTCTATTCAAGAAGCTCTCTTTAGTTATTTCCGTTTATATCGCCCTTGGGAAATGTTGCCAGGCGGAAGAAACATTCTGCCGATTCTCTGTCAAAAGTCTGTGTGCGTGAGGTAACAGTGTTTCCGGATATATCGATCTATTAAGCGCGTTTTGCTTTGGATGAACTAGAAAAGGGGAGGTAATAAACAGCCGATCTGTATTCCGTTCGCTTCGACACTTAATCGAAACAGTTTTTCAATATTTCTCAAGAAGATGAACGGTGCATCTCTTGTGACAACTTTATGTTATGTCGGTACAAATTGAATTTTTGTATTCATTCTAAAATTGATACAATTTCAGTAGGTTCGAGATATTCAATACATTTTTCATTTGTACAGGATGGGCAAATTTCGATGTTTAAGCACCACAACTTTTGACTCATAGATCTGATGCCCCATTCTCGTTTTCTATTTCTGAGAAACTAACAAAGGTTGTATTCATTTTTGACCACCTTCTTTTGTTTTCGAGTTATAAGCGAAAATTGGAAAAATCGCAATATCGAAAAAAAAATGATATCTCCCCTAATACCTACTGTTGATAGAGCTCTAAAATGAAGAAAAAAAACAGATTTTGTCTATTTCCTCTGATTTGAAAGTTGTAGTGCTCAATCAACGAAATTCGCCCATCTGTACAGGGCGTACCAAATTTGGTGCTCACTGAAAGCATCTAGAGAACTATAAGACTAAGAGAAGAATCTTCAAAGACCCTGATCTCTTTTTTCGAAAAAATAATAAGATATCAGAAAGCAAATCATAGATATGTTTTCGAGTTACTGGGCCTTTCTTAAAAATAGTTTCTTCAAATATTTCGCTATATTCTGGTTCTGAGATAATTTTCATGTTATTTTATATTTCTGAACGCAATTTTTTCAGCCGCAGTTTTGTTCTCAAAAATGTCATTCCTTCCAAAGATATTGAGACACCTTATATATAATATTTTTCATTTTTTTCGAGATTTTATTCATTTGGTGTCTGTTGTTTAATTGAAATCAAGTCATATACAGGGTGATTCACCAGGATGGCCTATTAGACGTTTATGGAAAACTAATCATAATTTTGAGCTGAAAATTTGCATATTGGGGTTTGAGACAATGATCTTTCTCCCTGAAATCAGATTTCTACAACTTCCGTTTATATCGTAAACAGACTACTACTTCCTTATTTCAAATGGCACATCCAGTATAATATTATTGCATCATTAGATAGCTATTTTTTTATGACAATTTCGGCAATATTCAATACCTTGGGTAAAAACTCAACGGTTCATGAGTTAATGGGATTCTTATAATAAAGTTCATGGCGATGAGAACTCATATTTTTTTTAATATTTCGACAAAAAAGCTTTTTTTGAAAAAAAAATTCTACAAATACGTAGTATTATAAGAATGTTAGCGGTTTGGACCTAGAAGGTACAGGGTGTTAATAAGATCATGAACTTGGACAACTCAAATTGATCAAAACACAAGATTTTCTTTATTTGTATTTTGTCGGGGGTTGAGTGGAGTAGCCCTGGCTAGACTTCGCCCCTGAAAATTGCCAAAAATAAAGACTCTATTATTATTTTTCATTTTTTTAGTCGATTCTACGTACAAAATAGTGAGGGTTACTCAAGCAAACCCCTTTACCTAAAATGAATACTTCAACAGTTATCGAGGAAGAACCTCAAATGAGGAAACAATGCAATTCCTCCCTGTGTGGAGTCGTCTGTGACTTCCGGAAAACACATAAAGAAACTAAAATTTGATTCTTCGACACCCTATACAATCTGGCCACCACAAACTATATATTTTCAAAGGATGTTATTTAAAAAACTTTCTGACTTTATAAAGATAAACTCTGAAATTCGATTCTAAAATAACATCAGCCACAGTTCTAAAAAACCAATTTCTTGAGTGTACTCACAAAGATTGAAAGCATACTTAAATTTTAATGATTAATTGTATTGGCAAAGAAACAATTTGCGAGCGAAGAAACAGCTCAGGTTCCTCTCAGAGTTTTCTTCGCCCGTCAATTAAAATTAAAACACTAAACTCCTACCCCTTCTGTGGAATAGTTTCGTTCAACTCGAAATGAACTTCAAGGTCATGCCGTCGGAGTAAATTCTACAATTCTGGATGAAATTGCAAACTCACGTTAAGTTTCACACGCACAACCCTCAGAAGACAGGGCTAGACATCATAAATTCGTTCAACAACCCCGTGCAAGCCACGGAGCTCTAAGATCTTTTATAGAGTTGACGGAGTGGGAGAACATATTCCTCACGTGACATACATATATGCATTTCTGCTGTTGTAATACGATATTTGATATTCACAGATGCAATGAAGATTATTGCGAAAATTTTCCTGTTTACAATATACTCGACGTTACATCCATTCGAGGCTATTTGATATTGCATTCCACTAAGCCCAACCGTCAGTTGAGTTGAATGAGTCATAATTTGACCTGAAGATTTGTCAAATGCTACAAATTGCTACAATGAATAAGTTGGAATAATCACTTGTTGAACTTCAATGTAATTCTGGAATTTCTTCAAATTATTTATTTGTGATTCTTTTCTTCAATTCTTTCATTTTACTATTTTGCCCTTTTACATTTTGTCAATCTGTTTTTCTCTTATTGTATTGATGTAATATTTTGTTTTTCATTTTATGACTTATTTTGTCATTGTAGGTACTGTTTTCTCATTTCATCAAATTTTCATTCTATGGTTTTATTTCAATTAAATATAAAATCAATCTTCCATTCTATTCAGTCAATATCTTATTTTGTCATTATATAAATTGTATATCTCAAATTTTGTCATTCGTTCACTGTGTTATTCTGCCTCTCTTGTCATTCTGTCGAAGTTCTATATACAATGATTAGTCAAGAGCAGTATTTCCATTATTCTCAAGTACAGTAAAAATTTACTCACTCTAGAGTATAATTTTTCACATAAGTACAATGTCATAACAGAGAATATTTTAGTAAAAAAGTTTGTTGCATTGGCAATGTAGCGAATAACAATCGTGTCAATTGCTAGAAAAATCATGACGTGGTAATTTGTCAAATCATCGTATGCGATTGGTCACCAAGGAAGCGCCAACGGATGCGCGTATCTGAAAGATTTCTGAAAGATTTTCAATAATTATCAAGACTTTGGAAAAGATACGTACCTCGTTGAATACACTGTATCCGTAAAGTATGGAACAAATTCATTTTTAGCTGAACAGACCATTTTAAGAATTAATCCAATTTTCTCTCAGATAATACTTGACCAGATAGTAGTCGTTTTCTATTCCTATTCAACAACCAGAGAGAAAACTTGATTTCATTAAATTAATGTGAAATATCTTCCTTCCACAAAGAGTGGAAGTTCAATTAGAAATACTGGCAAGATCAGCCCTTACCTCTGCGAATCTTCGTCTCTATGTCAGCACAGAATCATGCTTAGAGTCTCATGCAGAATGAGAATTATTCTAAAAAGAAAGGTATTACCGTTAACAAAAAATTAATAGTACTTAATGATATTTGAAAGATGACAGCGCAAATAAGATAGATTGACCATTAATTTGTGAATACAATTGGCGCATGAATGACGAGCGCTCAAAAGCTCCTGACTTCAGTGCCTTTCCCTCATCTGAAAGCCGTTTTTCGGCATTCCAACCTATCCAATAAAAATAGATCGATATTTATATCGCGCCCTGCTTCAGAAATAAAAATCTCCCTACTTTTTGTCCACCCCAGAACATTGTGATCAGCAAACGTAATGACAATAAATTCCGAGATATACATCCTATGAAACATCTCTGGGGTAATCCGACTTGGATTACTCCAGACTCTGGGTATGTCGAGGATTTCCGTCACGTACTGCGTATGAATTATAAAAAAGTTTCAGAGGCAGGATATCTCTTCAAAGGAGTTGAGTTGATTAATAAATACGTAGTAGGTTACGTGCCACTTCGGAAAAGCTTTCGTTAGAAATACGAGCCTGTTCCGATGAGGAAGACTGGCACGCACCTAGGGACTATGCCTTTATGCAGTAAATCCATTCCAGTGTAATCCAGAAATCTAACTTGTATCGCGAAGCGTATTTCTGGATTCGGCTTGCAGTATTTCTGGCTGTTTTTACTGATAATTTACATATGGCAGGAAAATCAAGTTTTGTGAGATCGAACTTTCTGGATTACCTACTTTAGAATATCTGTTGCCAAGAGGTTAGGTTTTGTTAGTCTTGGTAGCTCAGTTGGTGAGAGCACTGGACTGTTAATTCGTAGGTTGCGGGTTCGAGTCCCGCTCAAGGAGGTACTTTTTTTAGGAATGGAGAGTTGTCTGTAAGCCCTCATTTAATCTGCTATAGTAAATGTAAATAGTTAATACTAGGGATATTGTGGTTCCGACACTTTTGAATCGGAGGTTTAGATATTGAATACTTACGAAGTCAAATAGATTTAGATCGTCTGACAAATCAGGAAAGCAGTGGAATTCTTGCCTCATGCTACACATCTTAGTGATAGCAATACGTGCGTTACACCAGTAATTTTAAAACACACAGAAGTTATCATTGAAAATAGAGAATAATAAACCAGACACAAATGTTATATTTGAAATTCTAATAAAGATTACTCTTGGCCAACTGAATTCTAGATTTTAAGACCAAATTTTGAACATATTATTTGCAAAAGCCGCATTTCTGGATCCTAGATATGAAACAGAATTGTTCATCGAAGAGATTAAGACCAATTTGAATTAAAATTGATCAATCCACATGATGATGAAAATAAATCTGCTGATGAGGCTGACAATATTGAAGCTTCTGCAGTAAAACGACCAAGGTTGGCTCTACCATATCTACATAACGGTCATATGGGGAGAAAACAGTCCAACTAACAGAATTGAACGCTCTTAAAAGACAACCTTACAAATGTTTTGAAGTAATGAACAATCTCTTCAATTTTATTTATAGATCATGTTTCCAATCCATTCAATTTATTAAACATTTATTCTTCTATCTCGATTCATAAATGCAAATTCGGGTGCATTTACGATTCATTAAAAATAATGAAACAAAGCTAATCATCAAATACACATTTTGTACGTTCCATTGCAGTTAAATATTGTGAACACAAAATTTTGCTTTGAACAGTGAAATTGGTTTACAAATTAACTGCTGACAAAATTTGTATAACGGTCATAATTGACTCCCAGCGATCAAGAATGTGATACAGAAAATTCAGCTCGACGGGTAATTGTACGTAGACTGTGGATAATTGAATTAACCGATTATGGAAATTGGCAGCCTCGCAGATTATTGAATTGTTATTCGAGATGAGCTTGGCATTAATCAGGATTATCTAAATATAACCGTTTTAGAGTGAGTGAGACTTGTATGGTTGTACTTTGCCAATCAAAGAACATTTGGGGGTTTGATTACTTGAAATCAGAATTTACAGTCATCGTGACGAAATGATAGCTCTGAACAGAAGCGTTAACTATGTTGTACCCTTCACAAAATGCGTTTGTTTTTTCGGACGATATTACATCTTATTCTAAATTTGTTATACTCTCCACAAAATGCGTTATTTTTCGGAAAATAATAGTTCTCATTCCAACTTTGTTGTACAGAAAATGCGTTATCTTTAATCGTATCATAGTTTTTCTATACACTCCATAAAATATTTTATCTTGTGAATGATTATACTCCTAACCTAACTCCGTATTCTAAGTCTTCTGTAGACTTCAAAAAATGCGTTATCTTTTCGGAAGATAATAGTTTTTATTACAACTTTGTTGTAAAAAATCTTTCGTACTTTCGTATAATAACTTTTCTGTACCCTTCACGAAATGGTTTATCATTTCGAATGATTTTACTCCGTATTCTAACTCTTCTGTACCCTTCACAAAATGCGTTAACATTTCAGAAGATAATAGTTCTTATTACAACTTTGTTGTAGTCTTCACAAATTGCGTTAACTTTCGTATTATAACTTTTCTGTACCCTTCACGAAATGGTTCATCTTTTCGAATGATTATCTTCGTATTCTAACTCTTCAGTACCCTTCATAAAATGCATTTTTTTTCGGAACATCACAGTTCTTACTCCAATATTTTTGTACCCTTCATAAAATGCGTTGTTTTTTCTGAAGATAATAGTTCTTATTCCAACTTTGTTGTACCCTTCACAAAATGCGTTTACTTTTCGGAAGATAATAGTTCTTATTACAACTTTGTTGTAGTGTTCGCAAAATGCGTTAACTTCCGTATTATAACCTTTCTGTACCCTAAGCAGAATGGTTTTCTTTTTCGAATGATTTTATTTCGTAGTCTAGCTCTTCTGTAACCTTCACAAAATGCGTTATATTTTCGGAAGATAATAGTTCCTACTCCAATATTATTGTACCCTTCATAAAATGCGTTGTCTTTTCGGAAGATAATAGTTCTTATTCCAACTTTGTTGTATCCTTCACAAAATGCGTTATTTTTTCGGACGATGATACTTCGTATTGTAACTTTTCTTCACGAAATCCGTTGTAGTTCGAAAATATAAGGCATTCACTAAATGCGTTGTTGTTCGAAAATATAACGCATTTACGAAATGCGTTGTAGTTCGAAAAATAACGCATTCATGAAATGCGTTGTAGTTCGAAGATATAACGCATTTTGTGAAGGGTACAGAAAAGTTAACGCTCCACGAATTACCTCCAGAATCAAAAGAGAGTGTGAGGCAAAACACTGAACAGGATATATCAATCCAGTGATTTCATTCGGAGAATTAAACACCATCACCATAAATTCGAATAGCTTGATTCATTTAAACGAGAAATTGAAGAGGAACTCGACGAACATTTCCTCCCCTCTTTTAATGTTATCGAACGATGCCTTTCTGCACACTGCTGCATATTTTGCGAAGTGTTCATTAAGCCCTAGCTGAACGACGCAACGTATACCTGAGGGGAATGAATTAAAACAATTACATTTAATACTTACCGATTTGCAGGACAAATTTACATAGTCCCTATCTGCTCGCTCCCGTTCGACCTGAAACATAAATTTGTGGCAATGAAAACTGCTTGTCGTCGCTTTTATCTGGGGAAAGAATGACCTGCACTTTCAGGACTGAAATTAATTCAATTATTTGGTGACGTGGTTTTTTATTTTTCGTCAGAACCGAGTTGTGGTTGGTCGATAGTCGTCTGATGATTTCATTCGGGTTCTCATACAGTTTGGAGTTACATTAGTGGTATTTACGTCGAGCAAATATCAGATAGGGTAGCTTGAATAGAATTATTTCTTCTCTATTACATCAAAATCTGATAACTATACATATGGGCAGGCAAGCTGCATACGTTTAAACTTCTGTGATTGAAGTTTTGACAGGTCATTGAAAATGAAGCCTACATATAGGGTTAATCAATCAGATATTACTTTTTTCTTGATATGATAGGTTTAAAAATTTTCTTAGGATTGAAAGTGTGACTTTTTGTGGACTGAAGGTTTTCTTCTAGGTTTAAATAGTAATTTTCTTCAGAAGTGATTTTATCCAAAAATATCATTGACTATCACACTCTTCCCCTTGAATTCTAAATGGAAACGTCCTGAATGTTTTAATCGACTGAATCTGTAGCCATTAAAATAATAAGAGTTACGATATGATAATTACACACATTCTGTTTTTTTTTCTGTTAAATGAGGATGTTCCCATAGCGATGTTCATTTCACAGCGATGAAGCATTCAAACTGACGAAACTAACAAGTTGGATATGAGAGATAAGATTTTTAGAATTATCAAATTCAAGATACCTTAGGAAATATATATGTTTCTCAAATTGTCAATTGAAGACTGAATCATCCACATATTTGTCGTTCATTCATTCGAAAACTGAGCCACCAATAAAAGGATAGATTCAGAAATACATACTTCCTTAAAAGAAATTCAGAATGAAAAATAATGAAGGTAATAAATGAAAAATCCGTTCGTTTGGTCATGGATTCAAAGTGCAAAAAGCTCCCAAATTTGGACGGTGAAGATAAGCTAGATAGGTTGTAAAATGAGTAGAAATGGAGCAGCTAATTGCTTTTCAACTTATCAACCAGTGAATAAAAATATTCTTCATGAGACATAGGTAGTGATAGACCGATTTCGCTCTTTTCACAGCTTATCAGTATCGCACAACTCAACCAATGATGACAACAAGCTGACAACACAGAGCATTATTCAATTGAAAATGCTGAGGGGGAAGCAGCTTGAATTTTTCAACATTAAGTGTATCGCATTGACTCATGGTCTCTGTTCTACTGTAGGCTTTCAATTCCTCTCTTTCCATCTTTTTATAGGATGTATCCTGTTTGTGCTCCTTCACTAATAAATGAATAAAAAACAAGAATGAATGAATCTTGTATATCATTGAATTGGATTGTGCTATACTGATGAACTCTAAAAAATCGAAACCTGATCTAGATTTCCGTTAAGAGCGTTATTTATTATAATTATTATTCTATTTTGGCGTTACTGTTGCGTTCGGATCATTGGAAAAGTAGTCCTCCACTTGGTAAGCGATGTTATTTTGACTTAATATTGTTAATCAATGCAGGACAGGACTTGATGGGATAAAACAATTTCTCTTTGGAAACAGCCGTCTAGCATTGAATGACAGTTGGAAGTTGAGCTTTTAAAACTTCATCGCTAATCCGTTACAGAACGAAAAATATAAAACTAGATTAAATCGATGGAAAAATTAAGAATGAATCTCGGATGCAAATGAATCGTCAATCTCGTTTTCTTTTCCTTCTCCTTACTATTATAATTATATCTGAATTTCTGTTTCTTTGTGTACCGACCAACTACCTCCCCAAACTCGAACCGAGTTCTTGACTTTTTTTTCTTTAAACTCCCGAGAGTTCATTTGGCTTAAAATAACTTTCTTCTCCGTCCTAATGCACTAATTTATTAACTGAAATCCAATAAGATACCTTCTTATTGCTTGTAACTATAAGTATCCGCTTTCCAGAAATCAGAACTCGATATGAGTTGATGTGTTACACAAGGATTAAAAGAGGAACGAATTCACGCAGATTTCAATTTTGCAAAAGGGGAAAGGAATGCACCATGTTCAAGATATTATGTTGAGAGACAGAACCAGAAGCAAGGAAATCAAGAAGAGAACCAAAATCAGTCAAACAATACAGGTTTGCTAGTCACATAGCCAGACAGGACAGCAGGAGATGGACACTAAGAACATTACAATGGAGACCTCGTGAAACCAAGAGAAGTAGAGGCAAGCCTCATCAAAGAAGATGGGTGGAAGATATTCGAGAGATAGTAGGTAGGAACTGATTGATTCAGGCCAGAGATAGACAAATGTGGAAGAGTTTGGAATAGGCTTTCATTTAGGAGTGGATGCTGAATCTCTCTCTCTCTCTCTCTTTCAGCTAGTAACCATCCACTCATTCTCACATACACACATACTCTTCCACATTCGTCTACCTCTGGCCTGACTCAGCCAGTTTCTACCTGTTATCTCTCGGTCGTCCACCCATTTCCCTTGTGGTCTGCCTCTACTTCTCCTGGTCTCACGAGGTCTCCATTGTATTGTTCATAGTGTCCATCTGCTGTTGTCCTGTCTGGCCATATTACCAGCCCATCTCCACTTTTTGACCGCTATTTCCTCCATGACATCCCTGACCTTGTTTCTCTCCCTGATTTCCTTGCTCCGGATTTTGTCTCTCAATTATATGTTGAGCATAGCACGTTCCATTGCCCTCTGTGCTACTTTTAGCTTATTTGAACTTTTAACTGTGAGGGTTATGGTCTCCATCCCGTATGTGGCAACAGGTAGGATACAGAAGTCAAAAACTTTACGTTTAAGATTTATAGGGATGTCCGTATTTTTTAGTGAATGTGCAAGGTTTCTAAAAGCTGCCCACATTAGCGATACTCTCCTAGTGACCACCACTCTCTGATTATCCCTTCCCAAAGTGATATTGTGTCCCAAATATGAGAAACATTTTCTATTTGTTGCTGGTCTATCATGATGACAACATTTTCCCCGCTCATAATTTTGGTCTTCTGGATGTTCATCTTCAACCAACTTATTTTGATGCACGATTCAATTGACTTATCATCTCCTTCAATTCATGAATATCACTGGAAAACAAGAAAATGTCGTCAGCGAATTGCAGGTGGTTGAGAAATGAACTGTCAACTTTGATGCCTTTCATTTGCCAATTAAGTTTTTTAAATATCTTCAAGTACCAATGTGAACAGTTTTGGCGAGATAGTGTCGCCCTGTCTCACTCTTTTTTTATATTTATGGTGTTGGTTTTAGGTTTTCGTTGAATTTAACCTGCGTTTCAGCATTTTCATATATGTGCTTGTTAATCTGTGTATATCTGCTGTCAATTCTTGCATTGTCCATTGAGTCTAGGATGTAACGGAGATGTAACGGGGATGCTGGATAGCTGAGGAAAAATTAGAAGAAGTAGCAGCTAGCATGAGGCAAAACAGTTTTATCGCTACAACTTGTCCCCCTGTGGTTAACTCTTGATGGAAACTTCTGATAGTGTGATATTTTGTTCATTAATAATTCCATTTTCCTTATCATCACCAAATAGCTGTATTCAGAATCTGTTTCTCAGAGATTTCGAAAAGTCTTGTATAAACAGGCATCAAAATGCCATTTAACCAAAACGCGAACTTATTCAACTATTCCATGACAGTATCTCCCAATGAATTCTCCAATGTGGAAGTTATCTCAGGCGATAAATAAAATCTGGCTTGGAGCGAAACCGTTTCCAGACCCATTAAACAGTACTCGATTAGAATCTGGAAATAACGAGAGAAATTCCTCCATACCCTGCTTCTGAGTGATATAATTCTAAATTCACCCCCGCTGCTATATAAGACAATCACGCCAGGGGAATCCCCTCCAGCTAAGTACAACAAATCCCTCCGAGGAGTGAAAAGGATCGTCGATTTTGGGGCCTCTCGCTCTCTGTGCGGAGCATTTTGAAACCGAGCCTCTCATTCATTCTATTTATATTAAGTAGTCAGTTTCAATTAGCAAAACATTGACAGTGGTAATTCTCCGAGATTATAAAGGATCAGTTTGTGTGCAGACGTGAGGACGCTTAATTGAATGGAGGTTAACCTTGGTAGTAAAATGAAATATGCGACATTCCAGTAGGTTATATTCGAGTATCGAATAGGTTTATATAGCGTGTTTTTTTTCGAGGTATATAAGTTTAAGTTGGCATTACTGTTCAAGATGGAGACCGATTTAACAGATGTTAAGTGATTTATTATCAGTTTGGTTTGGCAATTCAACGAGAGTAGGCTCACGCCTGAACAACGCTTGCAAATAGTGCAATTTTATTTCGAAAATAATGGTTCTGTGCGGAATACGTATCGCGCACTACGTCCATTTTATTTTGTTTAGCGATGAAGCGCCGCATTTGGAGTGAAGCTTATCCTCAAGTGTATGTCGAAACACCGTTACATCCAGAAAAACTGACTGTTTGGTGCGCTTTATGGGCTGGTGGAATCATTGGTCCGTATTTCTTCAAAAACGATGATGGCCAGAACATTACAGTCAATGGTGATCGGTATAGAGCCATGATTACTAACTTTTTCATTCCTGAATTGAACAACCATGATGTCCAGGATCTGTCGTTCCAACAAGACGCAAGACGGCGCAACATGTCACACAGCTCGTGTCACAATCGTTTTATTGAAAGCCACGTTTGGTGACCGCCTAATTTCACGTTTTGGACCTGTGAATTGGCCTCCAAGATCTTGTGATTTAACACCGCTAGACTACTTTCTGTGGGGCTGTGTAAAGTCATTGGTCTATGCAGATAAGCCACAAATCCTTGACCATTTGGAAAACAACATTCGCCGTGTTATTGCCGATATAGGGCCACAAATGTTGGAAAAAGTCATCGAAAATTGGACGTCCAGATTGGACTACATCCGAGCCAGCCGTGGCGGTCATATGCCAGAAATCATATTTAAAATGTAATGCCACAAGATTATCTTGCGAATAAATAAAATTCAAGTCAATCGAATAATCCATCGTTATTTTATTGCAATTTAAAGTTCTATAGCTCTAAAAAAACACCCTTCATTAAGTAGTCAGTTTCAGTTAGCATAACATTGACAGTGTGTTGTAATGTTTGTAATGAGGAATGGTATTTTATATCATTCATAGTCGAATTACTTTATTGAGTAATGCATTTATATTTTATATTTTGACAATGATACTCTGTATCATTTAAGAATTGTATAACTTTATTGAGTTATTCCAACTATTTTTATATTCTGACATTGATGAGAAATGCTCTATACAATTTCGAAGTTATCACTTTATTGAGTAATGCCTTTATATTTTGACAATGATACTCTGTATCATTTAAGAATTGTATAACTTTGTTAAGTTATCTCTACTATTTTTATATTCTGACAATGATGAGAACATGATGAGAACAATCATTTCGAAGTTGTATTTTTTATCGAATCCTGTGACGTGTGCAATACAATGAATTTTTGTAAAGGAGCATCAATAAATTATTTATCTATCTATCTATCTATCTAGTGGTAATTCTCCGAGATTATAAAGGATCAGTTTGTGTGCAGACGTGAGGACGCTTAATAGAATGAAGGTTAAACTTGGTAGTAAAATGAAATATGCGACATTCCAGTAGGTTATATTCGAGTATCGAATAGGTTTATAATAAACACCCTCAGAGCGCTCTGGGGCGTAGTTAGCAGGGTTATGTTTCAAACTGACGTAAGTTCTATGAAAAACTATGTGAAACGCATGTTTTTTTACGTGCGGCTTCATTTGATGTGAGCTTTCGTTTGTGTTTATTACAAGATATATTCCGTTTCCATGCCAATGGAAATCACGATGAGGGAAATTTACGTTTCGAAATGAAGTTGGGAAGAACTTTTTTCATAAACCAAACTCAAACAAAAACAGAACAAGCAAAGCCGTTTTAGGGGAGTCTCGAAATTATCCACTCATGGCTGTTATTCAGATACTCGATTGAAATGAAGAAGACATGCTCGAAACCTGAAATACATCGATACCGAAAAAACAAAAAGTGCCGAGGGAGTCAGGGTGAAATAGAAGCTTCGTTATTGGTTTTAAAAACAGAACTTGATGCCAGTGTTACGCAACCATTCGATGGATGTTTTGGTATCTTTTTTTTGAAAATTTTAGAAATTCAGATATGTTAAACTGAAAATTTTCTAAAAGAAGGTTCTAGTGAAACAGAGTACAACGTTAATTTGGAATTGTATAGGATTTTTCAATGGGAGGTTTCATTTTGAATAGTTCGCTATCATCTTTAGGCATTGACAAGTAAATACTATCCTATTACTAAAAATAATCGCTTCAACAAGCTGGTTTGATAAGGAGCACAAATGGAGTTCAAGGTCGACGTTTAAGACTAATGGACTTATGGTCATTAGATACCGATTGGTGACAACTCGATCTTTGGCTGATGAGTGGTTAGGAGAACAAGACCATCCTGTAACTGTTCGAATGGTTTACCGCCGGATAAGATCTTTTGGACTGAAGCATTATCGACCCCATCTTGTGCTAACTCTGAAGGTTGAGCATCGCCGGCAATTATTACAGTGGTACAGAGAACGTCAACATTGGAATGTGGAATGGAATCGTTTTTTCTGATGAATCTCGATTCTCGCACATGATGGCCGAAGAAGGGTTAGACGACGTCGGGGAGAAAGACGTGAACCTCAGTTTGATGTTGAGCGTCATGAACACCGGACAGTAGGTGTGATGGTATGGGGTGCTATTGCACATTCAAGTAGGTCACCTCGTAGGTCACCTTTAGTCTTTATTTGAGGTAATACGACAGCACTGCGTAACCTTCAAGAAATAGTGGAGCCATTAGCCATATGTTCTCCCTTACCGCAACCGGCTCGAGAATCCAATATTTCAGCAAGATAAAGCCCGACCTTATGTTGCCAGATTTTCTTAAACTTTTTCTAAGCAACTCATCTGAATCTTATGCCATGGTCACCCAGATCACCGATCTTTCACCCATAGAGCATGTTTGAGACATCGTGGGTAGAAGGTTTGGAAATTCACCCCAGCCCCCACGTACTTTGGCGGCTCTGAGACTTGAAGTACAGGTAACTTGGGATAGTATCCCTCAAGAAGAAATAGACCATCTTATTGCATCAATGCCGAGACGTGTTGCGGAGTGTAAAGAGAATCGTGGTGAACAAAAACATTATTAACAAATTTATTGGAAAAACTTGTAAACCCTCCGTTTTTCTCTCCAAATTTCAATAATTTACTCCTTCCTATACTATCTTTGTTTTAGCAAGAAAAATTAAAATTTAAACAGCTCCTTCTGGGTGTTGCAGTTCCTTTGTCAGTTAGTATATCCACTGTGTCCGTAAAGTATGGAACAAATTCATTTTTAGCTAAACAGACCATTTTGAGAAATAATCCTGAAACAATTCGTTTTTGATTTTGGTTTACCGTATATTAAAATAATAATCTAATATACAGGGTGAATTACTTTTGAGTAATGACGTCACCGTCATTTTTTCAAATGGAACACCCCCATTTCGTCTCAATTTCCCGATTACTCTAGCTGAGCTGATTCCAAAAATGTATCACATGTTGATTCCAATTGGTACAGGATGGACAAAAATTCAATAGTTTTGTGTGTGCTCATAAAGTAAAGCGTGACATTCTTCATTAGTTAAATTAACAATATTATCAAAAATACTTATTGTCTAACAGTAATTGGTTTGAATGTAACACCCTGTAGTTTGTTACATTTTTAGATTAATAAAAATGAGCTGTTCCCAAACATGTTTGGCACTTGAGGTCTAGCAGACAGAATATGAAAGAAATTATTTCTTATCATTTTCAAAAAAAACATACTCGTCTAGTTTTTCGTGAAATGTCATTATTCGTTTGGTAATTTATTGTTGTTCAATGACAGTTTAGTACTACAATATTTCTGGTATTCGGAAAATTGAGACAAAATGGAGGTGTTCCATTTAAGAAAAAATGACGGTGACGTCATTACTCGAAAGCAATTCACCCTGTATATTAGACTATAATTTTAAAATACGGTAAGTTAAAATAAAAAATCGACGTGTTTCAGGATTATTTCTTGAATTGGTCTGTTTAGCTAAAATGAATTTTTTCCACACTTTACGGATACAGTGTATAATAATGAAATCTGTGTGAAACTGAAAGATGTGGCAGAATGCACCGATTAGCCACAGAATTAGAGAATAGTTATTTATAATACAAGTGCAGAAGGCATTGATATTCTTCCACGAGTTCAAAATTCAAAAACGAGCCACGAAGTGGCAAGTTTTTGAATGAACGAGTGGTAGAATGAGCCTTCTGTACGAGTATTATACATTATTTTCTCTAATTCATTGCATTTTCATTGAAATTAATGAAATATTTCCATAAATATAATTTAGTGATTTTTGTATTGAAAAATGTTGGTTGGCAGAACTGATTTCTTTAAGGCAAATTGATGAATTGACAGATAAAGCCGTGGCGGAAAGTTCAGAGAACCAACATAGAATAATAAAATATAACCATGAAAACTGTGCGTTTCTGATATATTCTCGCACGATTTTGTTCTACAAGATGTGGCAGAATGAACGGATTAGCCACAGAATTAGAGAAAAGTTATTCTCACCACTCTTTATTTTATAAATGGTTGAATTTAGATCGACGATGCACTGAGGCATTTGATCAGTAGCACCAGTTCTCCAACTTATTATACAGGGTGTTTCCTAAACATGCGGCAAAAATTCAGGGGGTTGTTCCTTGGACTATTCTAAGAATATTTTGTCCTTTGATGATTTTTGAAAAACCTATTTGTTTCGAAGATATAAGGGAAACAAAATTTCAGATAATAACATTTTATTATGAAAAATTACATGAAAATTCAACTCAACCTACAAAAACTGTTGAAAATGACCAACTCTAGCCAGCATACAAGCATCCAATCTTCTCCTCATTGACTGCCGAACCCTTTCAAAAACACCAGGATCATTTCTTATTAAGTTACACCCAGCAATGATCCGATTTCGCAAGTCTTCCACATTTTCTACTGGAGTGGTATAAACTAATGATTTTAGTCAAAAAACTGGCCGTTTTTAGTAATTGGAATGTTGTTAAACAAATTTAAAAATAAATTGTACCTACTTAGTAAACACAGTGCGGTACGCATTTTTATTTGAACTATTATTAATTTTAAAAATATGAAAAATGTCGTTCGCCCTGTATCTTCGAAACAAAGAGGTTTCTCAAAAATCAGCCAAGGACAAAACATGCTTAAAATAGTCCAAGGAACAACCCCCTAAATTTTTGCCGCATGTTTAGGAAACACCCTGTATAAAATATTCGACCAAATTCACCGAAAGCCAATATCCTTTTGATCAGGTTCGTGGTCCTTTCTATTTCGTTGAAATCAAATTTGTATTTGAGTTGCTCACAAACCAAAGCCGGTGGTTCATCATCGAAAATTATAAAGTAAATCTCCTCAAGACGGATGCATAGAATATCAAAGACATATTCGAGATTCGCCTTGTAACCGAATATCAACCCTAGCATGCGCAATCCGAGGTCCACACTCGTATAAATATCCGATTACAAACGCAGAAATATATCACCGGAATTAGTGGCTCTCTTATCCTTGTAGTTTAGGCCCAATGCCCGCCGAATTTTCAGTGGATGAGGCTCGCTTATTGAAAGGGTTTCTGCTTGTTTCCCTGTGTGCGGAAACTCGCACGAAGATTTGTTGCACAGCCAGCAGGGATTCGGATACAAAAAGCGCGCTTGAATGGATTAGGTCTAATGAACGTGCCCGGTCCTTACAATATTATGGCCTTTCTGGTTCAGCATGAGCGAAATTAATTCCGACCCTGGAACAATTTGTGATTTGTTGCTGACGTTTCTTTCTGTTTTGGTTTGTCGTCATTGTGTTTATTCGACGAATGGAATAATGAAGAAACAGGCCAATTCGGGAGATATATCGATTTTTGAGGGAAATTGAATTTTTTCCCAAATTTCGTGTTCAAATTCCCTCGAAACAAAATTTTTTGTCGAAAAATTTTCCATACCTAACCCTCAGAAAATTGAAAAAAAATAGAAGTTCCTTCATGGGATAATTGTATCATTTTATTAATTGGTTCGACTATGTAGATCACGAAAATCTTCGCAGTTGGGCGATCCGTTCATTATTTCAGAAATTATAGGTAAAAATTTGAAATTTTGGAAAACAAAATTGTTAATATTACCGAGGCTGCAACTTCTCCTGAACGTGAGCTACGCCCTTGAAACCTCAGTATGTTTTAGATCGTAACTTGATGTTTGAAAAACGTTTTACATGAGGTGCCTGCAACGAATAATTCAGGAGATATAACGGTTTTTGGGGGGAAATTCAAATTTTTCCCAAATTTCGAGTTCAGATTTCCTCAAAACCGTGAGCTCTACGAAGAATCGGTTAACGGTGCCAGAATTGACGATCTCTGGTTAGCCGAATTTCAATCTCACCTGAAAAATTTTCTTTCGAAAAATTTTCGTAAAATTTTTCATACCTAACCCTTAGAAAATTGAAAAAAAATTGATGTTCCTTCATGGGAATATTGTATCATTTTATTGATTGATTTGAGTATGTAGATCACGAAAATGCTAGCAGTTAGGCGATCAGTTCATTATTTCCGAAATTATAGGTAAAAATCTGAAATTTTCAAGGAAAAAAATTGTAATATTCCCGTGGCTACAACTTCTCCTGGATGCAAGCTACGCCCTTGAAACCTCAGTATGTTTTAGATCGTAACTTGATGTTTGAAAAACGTTTTATTTGAGGTGTCTGCGACGAATAATTCAGGAGATATAACGGTTTTTGCGGGGAAATTCAATTTTTTCCCAAATTTCGAGTTCAAATTTCCTCAAAACCGTGAGTTCTACGAAGAATCGGTGGGCGGTGCCAGAATCGACGATCTCTTAATCAGAGATCGTCGATTCTGGCGATTTCTGGCGAATTTCGATCTCACCTGAAAAATTTTTTGTCGAAAACTTTTCATAAAATTTTCCATACCTAACTCTTAGAAAAAAATAAAAGCCGAATATCGATCTCACCGGAAAAATATTTTGCCCAATAATTCTCGTATAATTTTTCATACCTAACCCTTGGAAAATTGAAAAAAAAAAAATAAAAGTTTCTTGTGTCTCCGCATGTTTCGTGTTGCTATTTCCCAAGATCGCTTTTTATTACCAACATGTGGTTTGAAAGTTGCAGAGATGTCATCAATTTTGGATCTGGTTGTACCAATAATTGAGAGTGAATTGTTGAAATATCAACTTGATACTCTCTATATCGATGTGAAACAAATTACTTCAGACTTTGGTTCAATTTAAAATGATTTCGTGTAAAGGAATTCTAGGTTAAGTATGCACGTTATCAGAGCATAATTTAAAAACCTTTTCTATCAAATAACCTATAGAACTAAAGCGAAATACCAACCCTACCAAGAGGAAGATTGAAAAATTAATTCCCAATTATACGACAGAGCAGAAAACCACAACGAAATAAATATCACCACAAACCATCGATACCCTTACCGTTACCAAGACACCCTGATCTCCCCCACCCTCTCTTCTGTCGCGTGCTTCATCATACACAAAACAAGTATCCGGAACACCCTTGTCATCTCTTACACGCCTTCCGAGGGAAAAGTTGCCCACTTTATCGTCCTTAAAACGTCTCATAAAGCTGACTCATAACAAGAGTAATATCGTTTTCTTAAATCTCCCGCTGCCACGCCGTCTCCACCTTGATACCGCCAACTTAATTTGTCCCATAATTCGGACATGTTATTGTGAGTATGTGCAACGACCGTGAACGATTTATTGGACAGGTGCAGGAGTGGGGAGAACAATGCGAGAGAACGTTTCTAACCTCACCAGACTGGCGGTTAAGTGGAAAAGTTCGAGTCTATAAATTTATTCCTTCGAATTGGAAATTCGGGAAAGGAAATTCAATTTTCAGACCGCGAACTATCGAATTCCTTGTACCTTTATTGTTATGACAGGCGTAGGTGGGCATGATGTGCCTGGAAACTCGGTGGATAAGTTGGTTCGGGATTTTTTTGAATATGGGAATAACAAGCGGTTAAAGAAGTTGGGGATATCATTCTAGTTTAGTTCTCCAATTATTTTCTCAGTGCTGTATAGTCATGGCAACTTTTGACTCAATTCTGACCATTTTAAGTGAACAACGTTGATGTTGTTTGATATCGATGTCAAGAGTTTTTTGCTTTCAACGATCTCCTATTCATTGGTGTATCTGATAATGAATATGAATTCGATGCTATTTGGAACTATTGAAACGGATCTAATGTATAGATATTCGTTTTAATTAGTTTCAGTTCAACTTTGAATCGAGTATCCTCTCTTAGCCAGAAGCTGAGAAGAGTTTGTGGTGACTCTTTTCTTCCCCCTTTGGTTCCGTATCTTTGAAGACTGGAACCTCTTGGCACATAAACAACATTCCAATGGAGACCCATAAGTTTACTCTCGAGCTCAAGCAAATTGGCTAAGAAAGTGATACTTGACAGATTCAACAGTCATACAGGAAATGGCCATCATACCATAAGAAGAGCACGGTTTCAGAAGAAGACATGGAACAAGTACCCAACTGATAAGAATAACATAGACCATAATTGTTGTTTTGATATTAATGATGGACTATATGTTAGATAGTTCGCTGGGATGTTTCCATCATCTAATGATGAAAACAGCTCAAATAACTATCTAACATTTAGTCCATCAGATGATGGAAACAGCCCAAATAACTATTTAACAACAGAGACCATACTTAAAGAAGAACAAAAAAGAAATAGCTTTTCCAAGCTTTTGACAAGGTTTGGCACTAAGGATTGACATACAAAATGTTGAAATTTCAATTGCCTATATAAAACTCATGAATTCATACAGAGAAAATATAAAACTCTACGTCAGAGTGAATGAAAATCCTTAGAGGAGGGCAACATGGAAGCAGGAGTGCCACAGGGCTCATTACTAGGACCGATATTATTTATAACATTTATACAAGCAACATACTAATCAATTAGGACACAACGTTAGGATTTTACGCAGATGACGCATCAGCTTTATCGTCAGGCAAAACGGAAGACAGTGCGACAAGAAGACTGCAAAAACAAGTCCACAATCTCGTTATGGTACCACAAATGGCGAATTAAGATCAATGAAGTTAAGAGCCAGGCAATCATGTTGAGATATAAAAGAAAGAAAACTAAACCTACAACGAAAACGAAGATCAACAACCAAAGGATAAAATGGAAAACCAGCGTCAAGTATATTGGGATGATAATGGACGAGGACTTGCCTTTACCAATCACATAGCAGAAGCAGGAAGAGAGGCACTGAAAATAAGAAAATATAAATCCATCATCAGACCTACTATAACGTATGGATATGAATTGTTCATCGTGAACAAGAAGAAATTTAATTTACTAGAAACAAAACAAAACAAAACCCTGGGAGAACACTTATTGAAGATTGGTAAGTAAAAAATGAAGAAATCAGAAATGATGAGGAACCTCACAAATAGAGAATTACCTATATTAAAAGATTGACAAAAACAGCATTCGACAAAATCAAATCACATAAAAGAAATGGCTTGACAAAAGTATTGGAATATGACTGCAAAGAATGCAGAAAAATGAAACGTCTGAAAACCATGTTTTAGAAGCAAGCGAAATCTTTGGAAACTGAAATATAAAAATTACCACAGAATATAAAAAGCGAAGATAGCAAAAAAAGAACAGAAGCTCGGGACTCCTTGAAGATTTTTTCTCTAAATCTTATAGTTCTCGAGATGCTTTCAGTGAACATCGAATTTGGGACACCCTCTACAATGAAAAGTGTCTAATAAAGCAAAATAATCATAATATTTATTTACTATTAAAAGCATTATGTATCCAAATGAGTATTTCAGACGTGAATTTCCGAGCGGTTAGAGTTTCCCCAAGTTACAAACCGACATTCACAGGGTTCTACAATATTGATTCAACGACTGCTCTACGTCGTGAAGTCGGAATTTCGGTTACTTCGGATTGTATATGAACAAGAAATGGGGTGAGTTGATATCAATAAAAGCGGGGGCGTTTGTCAGTTTATCAGATTGTTCGAGCTGCTAACAGCTGCTGAGTTTCTAACAATAAATTTCGTGAGGCAGTGTGATTACGGAACGTATAGTGTCTCGTTTCTGTTTGAAATTGGGGGGGAAATTGAGCGAATGTTCTGAAACAATAATGGGGAATATTCCCACAAGATGTCCCTTTGTCCCGAAAATAGTATTAGGCTCATTTGAATTTATGTTTTTTTTTCTTGTTGGGATATTCTCTTGAACCAACATTAGAATGAAATGTAAATTATGATATTTTTTTAAGGATTATCTATATTGTAAATACAACAAAGCAATACTTGGCACAAGAGTTCTCGACTAAGGACATGGATCGCACTAAGCTTACAACTTTTTCTTCTTCCTCCTTCATTTAGGTTGTTACCTATTCTTCTTCACATTGTAACTGTTGAAATGGACACCCAGCTTTCCAACCATCTTTTCCTTGGTCTTCCCACTTCTCTTTTTCTGATTGGTTTTCGGTCTCGGGCTCTTCTTATGAGTCTTTTACCTGCACCTCTCCTGATATGGTCATTCCATTATCTGCGTCTTTTCCTCATTTCAACACGTTCAAAAGGTTTGGATGATATAATGGTATTCGTATCTTCAGCATGAAGACAAGGTTCGTTCATTGCTTCAGTCCAGCATTGCACTGGATTCAGTTGTTGGGACGAATTATCAGTGAAATATCTTTCCACTAGATATTCCCTTTGAACTGATGAGCAACCATAAGCATGAATGTACGTCCGTAGACATGAAACAGAATTGTTTCCTTTGTTTTCCTAGTGACTGGTAACCCAGACTGAAAAAAACTTCAAATCGAAGATATAAAAGCTCAATGCTTCGACAGCAGTTAGGCCATCACAATGGCCTAAACCAGACACTCCAGCGTTAGTGCCATTTGTGTACCATTTATTGGTATCTATTTTGAAAGTTTTGGTGGTGTCTTCACAACTTATATGCAAAGCAGAACTTGTTAACTTGGCAATAGAACAGTTGGGTTAAGGCCCTAAGTATTGCCCTTTTTTTGAGAAATGCGAAGCCTTCGACGCCATCTCTTAGATTAGCAAGGGCCACATCAAGATGTACTAGGTTAAAGAAACCCGTGCCTCTTTCATTTTTAGAATCTTTCAGGATGAACCGGATTCTTCAAAATGCGTTGTAAATCCTTCTTCTTCCTGTTATTGTTGGCTTCCATCCTGTAAATCCTTTTTTCGGAATATAATTTGTCGAATTTGCATAAATTCATCGAAGGCAGTTCCTCATGACAGTATAAAAAGCTGCATTATACCTAGCTCTCTGAGTCTACCAAAAGATGAACTCAGATTATTAACTGAGTTCATCCTACCTTACTATAAAGTCCTTAGATTTACACAGAGGTATTAAGTTTGGAAAAATTTCAAGACTATCTCTGCACATAACTCATCGAGCCAAAAAAATCAGTCCGACTATCGTAAAAGGCTTTGCTCACGACTGAGAATGCGATAACCATGATCAGATATTCCTCTAAACAATTATTCGTCCAGGCATGTTAAAGATATTACGTGCTCCATTATGGAACAGGGTAACGAGTAATAGGAAATCTTATCAGCCAGGAACAAAAGCTTTGCAAATATTGGAATTTCCACCCCTATAAGCGTCAAGAGGGTAAAATATTCAACAGATGATTTTATCAATTTTCCAGCAGAAGACCTGAATTCTCCTTGAGATAACCGACGAAAATGGTGGAGAAAGTTGAGTTTGAAATAAACTGAATAATCTATAAGGTGTACAACTTTGCTTCCGTCGTTTTGCAATAGATGGCTATAGCGGTAAGTCGAGATGAATGAATCATAGATGTCATACAATAACTTTAGGTATTTGAAAACATAACGCCATCGAAATATTAGTCGATTTGTGTCTGCATCAAAAAGTTATTCTCGATTAAACATATCAGCTTACGAGCCAAATTCTCGTCATTTGCGGGAGGTTTTAATTTTCTGCTTAAATATGACGAAATTTGCGGCTGAGGCTCATCGAATGCTTCCAAAGACCCATAGTGAGGCCGCTATTATTGAAATAACATGCTGAGAGTAGTTTCAACGCTTCAAGAACGGTGATTTTGACTTCGAAGACCAGCATGGCGGTAGAAGAGAGAAGTTTTTCGAAGATGCAGAATTGGAGACTTGTATCAAACGCAACAAGAATTGGCAGCTTAGCATAGTGTATTATGAGTTGTTGAAACCGACTGAAACAATCACAAGCGATCATTATCGAACGCAATTAATACGTTTGAACCGAGCATTGAAAGACAAACGGCCGCAATACAACAAGAAACATGATGAAGTGATTTTACAGCATGACAATGATCGATCACATGTTGGGAAAGTGGCAAATACATACTTGGAAACGTTGAAATGGGAAGTGCTACTCTCTTCCTTCGGACTATTACTTGTTTCGATCAATGGCACACGGCCTGGCTGACCAGCACTCCGATCTTATGAATAAGCAAAAAATTGGATCGATTCGTGGATCACTTCAAAAGATGACCAGTTTTTTCAACGCGGGATTCGTACGCTGCCAGAAAGATGAGAGAATGTAGTGGCCAGCGATGGACAATACTTTGAATCATAAATGTATAACTAGTTTTTCACAATAAAGCCTCGAATTTCAGGAAAAAACGACTAGACCTAATTTATGTAGATATAAAGTAGAAGTAGAATAAAATTTCTCTAATTCTGTGGTTATTCCGTTCATTCTTCCACATCTTGTAGAACAAAATCGTGCGAGAATATATCAGAAACGCACAGTTTTCATGGTTATATTTTATTATTCTATGTTGGAACTCCGAACTTTCCGCCATGGCTTTATCTGTCAATTCATCAATTTGCCTTAAAGAAATCAGTTCTGCCAACCAACATTTTTCAATGCAAAAATCACTAAATTATATTTATGGAAATATTTCTTTAATTTCAATGAAAATGCAATGAATTAGAGAAAATAATGTATAATACTCGTACAGAAGGCTCATTCTACCACTCGTTCATTCCAAAACTCGCCACTTCGTGGCTCGTTTTTGAATTTTGAACTCGTGGAAGAATATCAATACCTTCTGCACTTGTATTATAAATAACTATTCTAGAATCAAGAAGAATTCAATTCTAATCATGATAGGCAAATATATTTCATATTTCATTATTTCAGTATGAAAATCATTATTTTCAAATATTCTTTCGACAAAAAGCAATACAAAAATATTCAGACAATGAAGCATGTATCGATAAATCCAGTATTAGCAGTGAATCACATACATACAATACTTGAACTCGTATTATTGTAATCATTTGCTGTGCACAATTAATATTTTAAACTTAAATCTACAGTATTATAGAGTTTATTTATGTAATGTCTGAATAAACTCTCTTATTATTATTATTATTTATAGAATTAATGGTTCTTTTGTGAAGGCTTCTTTCTTACATTGCTGCACGTTGTAGAAATTATGAAACGTACTATGATATTCACATATTATTTTCCAACCATATAAAGAAGTGAATTTTCAACTATATTCATCAATAAATCTGGTAGTTTTCAAAATAATCAAATAGCTCATTATTCGAATGAACATCGAGCTCAAAATGAATTAACTTTCAGCTAAAATCTCCGTAAATATTGTGGAGATTTAAATCATATTCCATCCATATAACCTATGAAATATTCAATAAAACTCCATACGACTCGCCCCAAACAAAACTGAAATTTTAACAGTTGTTTCCCAATGAGCTTCATAAAGCAATACCATCAGACTTCCACACAGAAAAAAAAAATTAAATAATGAATGAAAATGTGATTATTCATGGCAGTAAATCCTAACGAAAATTCGTCACGAACATTCATGTTTCACCGCGGCATGACGAAAAAAAAACAACAGGTTTTGTGGAAATTGGAACAGACCACGAATGCAGCGAGCGAAAACCGTAAAGGCCAGACAGATAAATTTTCCTCGATTAACTGTTCAACATTTACGTGAACGATGTCATAAATGCTAAACATGAAATAAAATCGTTGTGTGTGTGAGAGCCTTTGGACCTTCTCCGAGCTTCAAATTTAATAATATCTTCGGTCTGCGCTTTGAGTAGGGGGCTGTAGGAGCAATCAAAGTGTTCCGCTTGATCCAGGACGTTTCGCATCAATGCCCAGCCGGTGGTTCGTTCAGAAGATGCAGCTCTTTGATATCGAATATTATTTGGCAGTATGAAATATCGCTTCAGGTACTTGGGTAGGAGATATTTTCTTGGAACTAATTTGATGCTAAATTCATACTGTATGATTATGATAGGATACTCTGGGACGTAGGAGTAGGATAGAGAATGTTTTTGGTTTATTATTTTCAATAACGAAATGATAAATTTCACTATAGATTGGTGGTGTAGGATCAGAGAAACAGGAAAATGATACTCTGTTAGTTCGCCGACGTTTCGGAAAAATTTATTTCCATCCTCAGGGCTCTACAAAATTTACGGAAAACATCATTTGCAACATTGATGAAGGTGTTTACAAAATAAAGGAAAGATGAGCATTACTAAAAGTTATTGAAAGAAAATATCACAGAAAGGATGGTCTGGTATAATTTATATATACAAAGAAGCATTATAAAATTCAAAACATTTTTAGTTTAAAATAAGAGTAAAAATAAAAAGTAATATAACACATATAGGTATAAACAAAGTACTTACAAGTTAGACAAATGTATCTTCCCAAAATCATCTTATTAAAATTTAAATCAATTCTCCAATATTTTACGTGTAAAGAAATCATAATATGTATATTAAAAACCGGGGACAAACAATGCGACCGATGCATAGATAGTATGTCGACAGACGGAGGTGAAATCAAAGGAACAGCGGACTCGAAACAATTAGGGTAAAAAACTTAGACGTATGTATGTGATGCGCTGAAGTAATGAAGTCGATAGGGGCTAGAAATCTTTATTTTGTTCTATTATTATTCCGTAGTTCGGTATTTGTTTTTAATAAGGAAAAAAAATAGAATCGGCTAAGTTGTTGTATGTCAGCTCTAGAATTTACTGAGTCATGGATACTTATTTGTAACATCTCAAAAATTAGCCGATTGCTCAAGTATGGCTCCCTATTTAATATTTTGACATCTTCAAAATTAAAGTTGTGACTTTCATTCAGGCAATGTTCGGCCAAGGCTGTTTTAGGGTTGGAGATCGGCAAACGGACAGACCTAATATGTTCCTGTATTCTGGATTTCAGATATCGGCCCGTCTGGCCTATGTAGACGCGAGAACAATTTAGACAGCTGATTTTATATACAACATTGGAGTTCAGAAGAGTTGGTGTCGGGTTTTTGACAACACTGAAAAAATTCTTTCCTAAGGTATTTGAACTTTTGAAAGACACCTATCGCCCCTATCGACTTCATTACTTCAGCGCATCACATACATACGTCTAAGTTTTTTACCCTAATTGTTTCGAGTCCGCTGTTCCTTTGATTTCACCTCCGTCTGTCGACATACTATCTATGCATCGGTCGCATTGTTTGTCCCCGGTTTTTAATATACATATTATGATTTCTTTACACGTAAAATATTGGAGAATTGATTTAAATTTTAATAAGATGATTTTGGGAAGATACATTTGTCTAACTTGTAAGTACTTTGTTTATACCTATATGTGTTATATTACTTTTTATTTTTACTCTTATTTTAAACTAAAAATGTTTTGAATTTTATAATGCTTCTTTGTATATATAAATTATACCAGACCATCCTTTCTGTGATATTTTCTAGTCAATAACTTTTAGTAATGCTCATCTTTCCTTTATTTTGTAAACACCTTCATCAATGTTGCAAATGATGTTTTCCGTAAATTTTGTAGAGCCCTGAGGATGGAAATAAATTTTTCCGAAACGTCGGCGAACTAACAGAGTATCATTTTCCTGTTTCTCTGATCCTACACCACCAATCTATAGTGAAATTAAATTTTGGATCACCACTTCAGATCTTGCGAAATGATAAAGTTTGACCATAAATGAAATTGTCACAGTTTTCGTTTTGGAATGTGTCAAATCCCAAAAAGGAATAGCAGAAACGGTCCAAAGCTTTTTGCATGAAATTTGTAACAAAACTGAATTGATGTTCATCCTCCAATCTAGCGATTGATCAAGCCAAGTAGCTTGACATTTAAACCAACTACTCGACTTGAAAATCAAGCTCGTGAATAATTACATATTTGAGCTAGACATGATTTCAAATATTTATTGCTTGACTTGATATCAAGCTACTTGATATTACTTGAGCTTGGTATGCACACGTCACACGGTATATATTTCTGAAATCTTGTGCGCGCTTTGACTAAATAAGAGGATTCCTCGAACGTCGAGAGAATGAAGCATTCGCCATTGTGACTTTTGTGTTTTCTCACATTTCTATGAAATCTGTTGGTAGATTTTGGTAGTTTCAGGAATATCTTTCCAAACTGGTCCAAAATGGCCAAGGATTTTGTATCAACGGCAGCATCTTCATCCTTCAGCTCCTGTTGAAAGACAATTTTCCAGAGCTGCTCTTACAGTTACTAAACCCCGCAATAGGTTAGGCGACAAATCTTTAAGATGCTTCATGCGTCTTAGATCCTGGATGGAAAATTATGAAATCAAACAAATCCTGGAGGTTTCTCAATATTAAGAAACTTAATTTTTTTATTTTTTTTTATTTTGTTATGATTTATAGTGATTTAATTTATGTTTCTTTTCCACAAAAGTTGATTTTTTCGGTTCTTTCATACAATAAGTTTATAAATAAAAGTGTTTCTTGCAAGTTTCATTCTCATTTCATCATTTTTTTTATTGATGTGACACTACACAATAAAACTGGTAAAAATCAACTTGAAAATCAAGCCATGCCGTGAATCCCTACTGCAAGCACAAGAAAAGGAAAACAATCCATGAATTTCCAAGGGAAAGCGTAACAAAATTTTTAAATTAATTTCTAGAAAGCCTTGACCACCCAGCCCATTTTCCAGATCTGGCCTCCAGTGGTTACTGGCTTATTTCAGAACTCAAAATAATGCTCCAAGGAAAGAAATTTGGATTAAATGAAGATGTGATTATCGATATTTAAGCCTATTTCGAATGCAGAGAAAAGTATATAATACAGAAAACAAGTTAGAGGAGTTTTGGTGTAAATGTAACTCTTGAAGGTAACTTTGTTGTAGAATTTCTAAGAAAAACTTCACTTTTACTGGCTGGTCTGAGTACTTATTGAGTTGAGTATTCCGTTCTTTTAATAAGCATAATTGGTAATGTGTTGTCCGCACATTGAAGAGGCACATGACTTGGCTGATGATTTATGTATAATGAACTGACGGAAGTTATGACAACAGCCTCCTGATGATCTCCAAAAGCACAATAGGCTCAAAAAAATCCTTACGTCAAGCGGGCACTTACGGTTTCTTTTTAAGATGCCTGATTAAATGAGAGATAACAAGTAAGGTATTTTGTATAAATCTTAAAAACACTCTTTTGAGTTGTAAGATTAAATATCATTCAAGAAGTATCTAATTAATAGGATAAATTATGAGACAGATACTTAGATATGAACAACGTGCTATGGAGTAACTACTATAAGTACTTTTAACTGACAGTTTTTCTCACAAGACCAAAAGGTATAATCGAAAAAGACATTCAAGCTTCAAATGTTATTCAACAATTTCATCATTGCAACCAGAAAAATATTAGCGGAGTCAATATTCAACCAAAAGTTGAAAAAAATAACTACTCAGTCTAAACCACTATATTCTGATGAATGACTTCCGGGCAATTTATTTTCATCCTTCATACCGGTAATTCCAACTGCAACAGTTACCAACTTCGCCATCCAAGGAATCTTTTGAACTTATATCCAGTGCTGCCATCCGAACCCATCCCGAGACGAAAGCTCTCATTCTGAATGGATTCCCAAACGATCTTTCAGGCTTCAGCCAAGGCCATTGTTTCTTGATTTCCGTGCAGCGAGCGTTTCTCGCAGATATTCATCCCTGTCCCCGAATGAATAAATATTCCAGTTTGGTAGTTCTTTCCATTTAAAAAGTTACCCGACCATACGACGCAGAGATGGGAAAATGGGCAATCGGTGCAAATTTGAAAACTTCGCCGAAGGCATGGCTGACTCCTGTTCCACTCAGCACGCTACATACAAAGTATTTCCTGCCTGCGGTTCGGCCTTAATGCAGCCTGCAGGACTATAGCTGGTTCTGCTAGTGGATGAATTTGCTGGGTTTTATCGGATGAAAAGGCTGCTGCCATATGGAGGTATATTATTACGTCTAGGTTGATGAATGACTGCACTCATCAAGAAAAACTTAATATAAATAAGCGAGGCTCGTTTCATAGAGAAACGGAGATAAAGGGTTTCTAATAAGATTTCGAAATGAAAAAACAAACTAATATATTTTAGGAGAAATCAATGGACGTTTAGTTTATTGAAAAGGGGAAGGTATGCCTAGGGATTCACGGCTTGGCTTGATCTTCAAGCAACTTGGTTTCTGCTTGACTTGATTTCAAGTCAAGCTCAAGTGTAGTAGTTTTTCAATCCCGAGTCAAGTCAAGTATTTATTTATCAAGTAGGTACTTGAATCATATCAAACTACTTGATTTTAAGTAGTTTTATGGTGTACATGGGCGCCCGCAGAAATTCTTCTCAGGGGGGGCAAAATGAAAATTATTGAAAAACGATAAGGCGTCCATGGTTGTCTTTGAAAACCGGAAAATTGTTGAGAATCCATTACTTCCCTTTTTTCCATGCACTTTGGATTGAGAAAGTAATATTGAGGGTGTTGTGATGAAAAATGAGGCAATCAAAACCTCAGGGGGGGGGCATCTTATAGATTTGTTGTCTAACCTATTGCGGATTTTTATAACTGTAAGAGTAGCTCTGGAAAATTGTCTTTCAACAGGAGCTGAAGATGCTGGCGTTGATAAAAAATCCTTGGCCATTTTGGCAGAGTTTGGAAAGATATTTGTGAAACTACCAAAATCTACCAATAGATTTCATAGAAATGTGAGAAAACTTCTAATGAAGTCTGGCGAATGCTTCAGTCTCTAGGCGCTCGAGGTATCCCCTTATTTCGTCTAAGCGCGCAAGAGATTGCAGAAATATATGCCGTGCGACACTAGCATATCAAGCTCAACTAATATCAAGTAGCTTGATACAAGTCAAGCAATAAATATCTAAAATCAAGTCAAGTCAAGCTCAAGTATGTAATTTGTCACGAGCTTGAGTCTCAAGTCAAGTAGTTGGTTGAAATATCGAGCTACTGGGCTTGATGAATCCCTAGGTATGCCATCAACGATGGAAAACGTTTCAGTGAAAATAAATGAATAAAGAAATAAAACAATATTAGCCGAATGAGCTCTACAGCTACGATTACTGCACCATATTCTTTTCCTGAGATTTTCTAAGATCAATTTGCACATGTGCATCTGTATGTCCTCCATAACTTCTTGAATTCTATCTTCAATATATATGAATTGATTGTGGAGCATTGGCATAAACCTTATCTTCCATGTGGCCTCTAAGAAAACAGTCTAAAGTTCTTAAATCATAAAATCCTTGTAGCCAAATGTCATCACCTCTTAGAAATACAATACGTCCAGGAAAGTGATCATATCGTTGATTGTGTGGCATGTAGCGCAGTCTTGTTAAAAATAAACATAATTCATATTTATATCTTCCAATTCAAATGTGGTCTACCTAATCCCCAAGATCGGCGAAGAATTAACAAACCCGGATCTTGAATTTGAATTTGGACTGTGGCTATTTCTATTGAGATATTATACAACTATGTTGAACTATTTTCTTGACATACAACTATGTCATCATAGAGATCCGCATCTAATCTCAAATCTAGGTATTCAGGACGTTGAGTGAAGATTCTAGTTATTTGAAATAATTCAGACAAATTTGAATGCTTGGTATTCTTCGATTATCTGATAATGGCATATATCGAAAGGAACGAAATCTGACCTTTCTAGCAAGCATTGATTATTTATTATTTTCATATTCTTCTTCATTCTTAAGAAAATTGTTCCAAAGTAGTGATGAATGATATTCTGATGTTGAGAGAGCATCCTTGTTGAGAGTACCATTTAGTGCCTCTGAGACTCTGTGGCCTGTGGTTTTCATGGCATGTCACTACTTTATAGATTAATTGACCAGCAGAAGTTTTAACTCCAGATTTGTCTTCAGAAGACATAATTTCACATAGTTATTTTCATATTGGTTTTCCTCCAACGTTTTCAAAGCTGAATTCAAGAGATGACGATGAATATTAATCTTCATGCAATATATCTATTCAGATCATTTCTAATTTCATATTCCAAAAGCAATAAAATATTGTGTTCCACTTGGCATCGAACTCGGATATTTGTCGAAACCAAATCCCAATTTTATTGACCCAGCCTTTGAGCCTTGAAACGTACTTTAATTGGAAATAAAAGCAATTTGAATCGTTCTTTTTTTCTTTTTCCATGCAATAAAAGCTATATTCATACGGATTTATTACTTTCATTTCGTGAATTCCGTTATTATTCTTTGAACATATTAATTTCGGTGAAAAATCCTCTTTTTGCTCCATTATTTTTTTTAATGAACACAGAATTTCAAAAGCGAAATAAGTGATACTCTATTAATTATCAGCGTGGTGGAAATAATGTTTTTTCAATAATTGCAAGTATCCTACCCGACCCAACTGAAATTTAAAATTGGTTTCTGATTCAGAATGCAACATTTTGTAATGATCGTTAAAAAGATCAAGGATTTTATTATAAAGCGTTTAGTACGTACGGAAAAAAAGAAAATTACCAGCAATAAGCCAATAAGTTCAACTCAAGAATAGGTATTCTTCAACAAAATATAATCTAAAGGGTGTTTCTTTTAGAGCTATAGAACTTTCAATTGCAATAAAACAACGATGGATTATTCGATTGACACGAATTTTATTTTTCCGGAAAATGATCTTGTGGCAATACATTTTCGAAATGATTTCTGACATATGACCGCCACGGCTGGCTCGGATGTTGTCCAATCTGGACGTCCAATTTTCGATGACTTTTTTCAACATTTGTGGCCGTATATCGGCAATAACACGGCCAATGTTGTCTTCCAAATGGTCAAGGGTTTGTGGCTTATCCGCATGACCGATGACTTCACATAGCCCCACAGAAAGTAGTCTAGCGGTGTTAAATCACAAGATCTTGGAGGCCAATTCACAGGTCCAAAACGTGAAATTAGGCGGTCACCAAACGTGTCTTTCAATAAATCGATTGTGGCACGAGCTGTGTGACATGTTGCGCCGTCTTGTTGGAACCACAGCTCCTGGACATCATGGTTGTTCAATTCAGGAATGAAAAAGTTAGTAATAATGGCTCTATACCGATCACCATTGACTGTAACGTTCTGGCCATCATCGTTTTTGAAGAAGTACGGACCAATGATTCCACCAGCCCATAAAGCGCACCAAACAGTCAGTTTTTCTGGATGTAACGGTGTTTCGACATACACTTGAGAATTAGCTTCACTCCTAATGCGGCAGTTTTGTTTGTTGACGTAGCCATTCAACCAGTAGTGCGCTTCATTGCTAATGAACGTATTGCGCGATACGTATTCCGCACAGAATCATTATTTTCGAAATGAAATTGCACTATTTGCAAGCGTTGGCCAGGCGTGAGTCTACTCACGATGAATTGCCAAACCAAACTGAGAATAAATCACTTGACAGCTGTCAAATCGGTCGCCATCTTGAACAGTAATGCCAACTTAAAGTTATATACCTCGAAAAAAAACACCCCATACTTCGAAACTGAAATAACTATAAACATATTAGCTGCAAGGAATGTTAAAACTTTAAAATTTATAAGCTAGTGAACATAATTTGTTTCGATATTATAAATGAGCAAACAACTTTTTTATTGAAAAATATACAACGACTTAAACAAATATTTCCTCATCCTTTACCAAATTTTATAGTCGTCTTTCGATTTCTTTTATCACATTTTTTGTACCTGAATTCATATGAATACTTTGTACCATTTGTAGAACCTTCAATATTAAAAGTATGAAACTTGTTTTGATAAAAATCTCACCAATTATAGACCTCTTATGTTTTCATGACATATCAACTTAAGGGTTAATTGAGTTATCTTGAATTTTTTCTTGGAAAATTTTTCTCATTTTTCTATGCGCAACAATGTGCTTAATATCCTCGCATTCTGTATAAAAAAAGTGAACAGCTCGAGAAGGAATGTTTATTATTTCATTCCCGTCTTCCACATTTTTCGATCTTCAAGAAACATGGGCGCCTCTAATTAAACTGTATACTTCAAAAAGTTTTCCCTCAGCTTTCCAGTCGACCCCACTCTGTGAGCTGCAAATCTTTCCAATTTGTAAGAGAAGTTTCCACAAATGATGCGACAAATTACGACGTAGCACACAACTGTTGTCGGGCTTTGTTGTGCAGGTGCGTGGACCCCAAACACTCTTGGGACGAAATTACTCTCGCTTCATTTGAGACCAGCAGTTGGAGTCTCTTGACTCTGGCAGATTTAATACTCGAGATTGAAAAGTAAATAAGAATTGTGAGGGAACAGCGTTGGGAATTGTTGGGATCTCGATGGCGAAGTTTTACACGGTGTGTTTTTGAATCGATGCGTTGAACATTTGGCACCAACAAGACATTTACTTTTATACATAAAAATCAGCAGGAGATTCCACAAGAAATATCTATGAAAAATGCTAATGCAAGTTTTTTTCGAGTATAACATATTTTTTTTTTGTTGGTGCCTAGGATTTAAGAGCTGATTTCAACTATATTTGAGACTCTCAATCTGTACAAGCAATCCGTTTTTCTCTATCAGCTCTACTTTTTTAGATACATCAACTTATCTTCCAATAATGGAACCATTGCCTGTCAGGTACCTGAACTGACCCTTTTAATCCCTTAACTCGGGTAAGTAAGAGAAAAAATCATACTTCCTGCGTTACAAATAAAATTCGGCTTAATAAAGTAATTTGTAAAGGCTCTTGATAAGAATGAGTCATGTTTTGCACATATAGGGGTAAAAATGAATCAGTTGAACACAGAAAAACTCAAAGCAGGAATATTTGGCGGCCCACAAATAACACAATTGATTAAGGATCCTGCCTTTATAAATTCAATGAATCAAGTTGAACGAGAAGCTGGTACATCATTTGTTGCAGTTGTAGAAAATTTTCTAGGCAAACATAAAGCTCAAAACTATGGTGAAATGTTAAACAAGATGCTTAACAGTTTCAAATCTTCAGGGTGCAATATGAGTATTAAAATACACTTTTTACACAGCCACTCAGACCGTTTTACAGAAAATTTAGGAGACATGAGTGAGGAACAAGGTGAAAGATTTCAGCAAGATATCAAAGTTTTGGAGGACCTCTAACAAGGAAGATGGGACATGCACATGATGGCAGATTACTGCTGGAGTTCAAAAAGGGACTGTTTAAAAAAACATTCAAGAATGTCTCGGGAAAGAAGCTTGTATTGTTGTATTTGGCACCCTAAATTACCTAAACGGTTGCATTTAGAGCTTTGATGAAAGTTGAAATAAAAAATTCGAGCAAATTTACCGAAAGCCGATTTCATTTCTTCCCCAAACGATATTATTTTCAATAATAAACCAAATTCATTATTTTATTATACAGACTGGCCATTTGAAAACGAAACAGACAAGATTACAGACGAAATAAAGTTTTTCGATAGAAATGCTCGGACAGGTTGATTTCTGTTTCGAGAAGGACAACTTAAGATGTAGGTTACGGACGCATAGCGCTTCAAACCTTGCTACTACAACCCTCACCCCCAAATTTTGAATAGAGAAGATGGGGTGAGTGATACCTCATTTGAAAGGTATTTTTATACTGATTTCAGCATAGTACTTGTTTTTTCATTTTATGCATTAGTTCTCGAAATATTTTTAACTAAGTATTTGAAAATGAAGTAGTGTTTTCATGGCACTTGTAGTGTTTTGTGAAAAATCGACATTTTGAGCTTCAAAACACCATGTCTGTGGCTTCCTTCCTAACTAACTAACGCATGAATATTTCGAGAACTAATGCATAAAATGAAAAAACAATTACTGTGCTGAAATCAGTATGAAAATACCTTTGAATTGAGGTATCACTCACCCCATCTTCCCTATTCAAAAATTGGGGGTGGGGGTTGTAGCAGCAAGGGTTGAAGCGCTATGCGTCCGTAACCTACATCTTAAGTTGTCCCCCTCGAAACAGAAATCGACCTGTCCGAGCATTTCTATCGAAAAACTTTATTTCGTCTGTAATCTCGTCTGTTTCGTTTTCAAATGGCCACCCTGTATATGATATGATGTCTATATTTTCAGAATGAATATAACCAACAAAACATGATATAACAAAAGATTTGATTCGATACACGGAGCAGTAGAAATTCTAAATTCTCCAAAAAAATTTTCTACCAATAAACATCTCTGTTCTGACAAATAACCCAAACAAAGCCTACTTCGAACATGGATTTCCACAATGAAGGGGAAAAAGCGTAACAAGTTCCAAAAAAAGGATCCTATTCATGTTTGATAAAAGCTTATTGTTCCATCAACGACACATATTATTCTGTAGAGAATAAACCTCACTTCAATGTACAACCATAATAGGCATTCATAACCTGAATTTCGGTTATGAATATTATGGGTGATGATATGATTCATTTTCCTAATGAAAGTAGGTGTAATGAAATTGACGACGTTCTTTCAAAATCGAAAAATATCATCAGGAATCAATAAAAAGCTCATTATAATTATGCATCTGGAAAATTTACCACATTCTGATTGGATTTTTTATATGAAATCTTCAATTGAACATTATTGAAAATGACATATGCTCCCTCTATCTATGCTCCCTCTATCTCAGAGGATTATTTCTCATAATTCGAAAAGTACAGAATATCGTGAATAATGATGGAGCAATCTATCGAAGAATAAAATTCAGTGATATAATATCTTCAGTATTATTAATCTCAAGAACGATTTCTGACTTCTTTATAGTTTTAAGTAACCACCTATTAGTGAATGACAAAATATGCAAATGCATTCAAATGTACTGCAACCGACATCCAAGCAGAACGGAGAAAGATGTATATGCAAATAATAATTTTCACGGTGGTTTAGAACTAATCAATTACAACGACAAATTAAGTTGGAAGTTTGTCTAACCAGAACTTTGCGGAAGATAGATTCTAAGACCTTGGGTTAAATGAAGACTTCGTGATATACTTCGAATTGAATCAGTTTGGGTTTACAAAAGGAAGTTTCTATCTTTCCTCTAGTATAAATGGAAGTTTGCCCAGAATACATAATTTCTGTCATCTCTCCGAAGGAAATTCAGATCATTCATAACTTAGGGAAAATAGAATGGGAAAATCGCTAAAGGTTAGTTGGGAAAATGTATTTATTCTTCGAATCAAAAGTCGCGGGGATATTATTGAAAATGTGAACGAATACAGGCTGTTACTCCCATACAGGTCACATTTCAAATTTCTCGTCGAAATAACTAAATTGGAGCATTTTACAACATAATTGTTGAATATCTGTCGATATTTAATTAAAATATTTATATAATTTGATATAAATCGGGTCATTCAATTTGGAATGAAGATCGCTACAAGTTAACCTTAATTCGTTTATTATTATTATAACTCTGTTACAACTAAAATGCAGATCGGCACATATCACATATGCGCAACTGCCGTTGCTATGGATGCAATATGTAACAATAATAGACAATAGTATAAAGTTCGATATAAAACTGAAAGATAAAACTCCTATTTCAAAACACACATGATTTGAAACATTTACTAAAAAATTCAATGAAAAATTGTCCAAATTCCTATAAATTTTCAATATTCAAGAAAGCTGCACTCATGTTTCGATTCTTCCACTGTTCCATTGGTGCCAGAGCGACTTGGAGATTTGTACGCTGAATCCCATAGTTCCGAGTGAATTTTCCAAACCTGTATATCAATTTCATGCCCATCGGACTATACATTCTATATCTGGAAAATTTGAAATTCCTATTGCGTCATATGTGACCCACTCAGAACACCTATACCAAATTTCTTCAAAATCGAATAGGAAGTGCATTTCTTAAATCTGTAATAAGAATTTGCGGATAAATAGAACAAAAGACAAGATATCGTAGTTTTAAGAATGGTTTGGATATGCATTTTAGGGGCGGACATTCTTATAACGAAGACCACATTTTTTTCACAAAGCTTCCTCAAATTCTGTGCAAATTATTATATCTGAGCGTGTGGAATGAGTGTTAAGTGTAGGGACTCAGGTTTCCTGTTGGAAGCACAAATCTTTCAAGGCTGGAAATGAGTAACAGGAATGTCAAACGCATTCATGTTATATAAGATAGGGAGAAGTCTATAGGCACTTGGGAGGGTGTGCCAAACGAGGGGATGGATTCTACATACAGTAGAAAATGTTCAAACAACTTTTCTCCGAACAGACTACAGCCGTTTGTTGAAAAAATTAACAATAGTTTTGGGTTGTAGACAGAAAAGCACAAGAGTTCGTCAACATCAGAGGAGGGTTAAGAATCCAGTTGTCATGAATGTGAAACAGTTCTTTTTCTAGTATGCATTGATGAACAATTTTTTTTTTCAATATACCGGGTGACCCACACAAAATAGTCCAGTATAAGTTCACTTATCAATGATCGCATATGGGAAGTAAAATCCCTCATAAAGGGTGTTTTTTTAGAGCTATAGAACTTTAAATTGCATTAAAACAACGATGGATTATTCGATTGACATGAATTTTTTTATTCGCAAGTTATCTTGTGGAATTACATTTTAAATATGATTTCTGGCATATGACCGCCACGGCTGGCTCGGATGTAGTCCAATCCGGACGTCCAATTTTCGATGACTTTTTCCACTATTTGTGGCCGTATATCGACAATAACACGGCGAATTTTGTCTTCCAAATGGACAATGGTTTGTGGCTTATCCGCATAGACCAATGACCTTACATAGCCCCACACGAAGAAGTCTAGCGGTGTTGAATCACAAGATCTTGGAGGCCAATTCACAGGTCCAAAACGTGAAATTAGGCGGTCACCAAACGTGTCTTTCAATAAATTGATTGTGGCATGAGCTGTGTGACATGTTGCGCCGTCTTGTTGGAATCACAGCTCCTGGACATCATGGTTGTTCAATTCAGGAATGAAAAAGTTAGTAATCATGCCTCTATACCGATCAACTTTGACTGTAACGTTCTGGCCCCATCATCGTTTTTGAAGAAGTACGGACCAATGATTCCACCAACCCATAAAGCGCACCAAACAGTCAGTTTTTCTGGATATAACGGTGTTTCGACATTCACTTGAGGATTAGCTTCACTCCAAATGCGGCAGTTTTGTTTGTTGACGTAGCCATTCAACCAGAAGTGCGCTTCATCGCTAAACAAATTGAAATGGACGTAGTGCGTGATACGTATTCCGCACAGAACCATTATTTTCGAAATGAAATTGCACTATTTGCAAGGGTTGTTCAGGCGTGAGTCTATTCATGATGAATTGCCAAACCAAACTGAGAATAAATCACTTAGCAGCTGTTAAATCGGTCGCCATCTTGAGCAGTAATGCCAACTTAAAGTTATATACCTCGAAAAAAAACACCCTATATAACTGCTTAGAGACCCATTATACAAGACACACTTTGAGTTGACTGCAAGAAATGGCCATTAAGATCTTGTGATTCATCGTCATTAGGTTTTTTGTGAAATTTTGCGAAGGATCGTGGTTATGCCGTTAATCCTCAGATTATTGACGATCTGAAAATCAACATCCGTCTAATTATTGGTAAGATATGGACCGAAATGTGCCAGCAAGTCATTGAAAATTACCTAACAAGGATTGAGTGCAGTGTAAGAGATCAATCACTACGAGGACATTTGAATGATGTATTCAAACATTGTATTTTACATATCATGGTGAAGTACAAGTATTATATTGAAATAAAATTTGATCGATATTCTAAATAAAAGCGTGTTTTACTTCCGGAACTACAAAATGTATAACCCTTTACATATAAAATGCAAATAGTTTTTTAAAACCAATATCGATCACTGAAGAATAAAAAATGATAGGAAATATATGTCATAGGCTGTAATACGATTAATTCCGTAACAAAATTGATACACAATTTCTTTTGATAATTCGATTTAACGTGTAGGTTTTAAAATATTTAACCTCTCAAACATCATCCCTCTAGATATTAATTTCGTGTCGTTCTTCCATAACAACGTGAAGGAAAAGTTTCGAAAGACGTGTTCGTAAAGAAGGTACCTACAGGTTCAGGAATTTAATCAACATTTCTTTGAGTGTACTGAACTAATCGCACATAAAAAGATGGTAATCTTGGGTTTTTCATCTTAACGGAAGAGACTTCAATACCCCGCTCCTCGAGATGAAACAAGCCCATTTCTTAGGGTGGTCTTTTCAATGCGGCATAAACTTTTTAGAACTCCATGATACGAAATTCCTTCAGATAGACACTGAATGCGCCTTAGGGCTTCTTAGATAATCTCTGTGTCTTTCTTGAGTTTGGTCCCACATAATTGAAAAAAAATTCAGATACGTTCATCTCAGAAATTTGAGCCTAGAGAATTGTTGGATATAATTTGTATACTGAAAAATATGGGTTATAAATATTCATTTTGGCCATCTAAAAACAAATTTACAAATCTGAAGTGTCCCAAAATGTTCTATCCCTTTCGCAAGTCATTCTTAAGTATTCATCACAGTTAATTTCTATAATTATTCAATTTTTTAAAATAATTTGAACTATCACTCATCAGACAACATCAAAACTATCAGAAATGTTATATAGCGATACATTCTGATAGTCATCAGGCTGCAATCAAAGCATTGAGCTCACATATAATCGATGGTGATATGAGTGCCGAAGAAAACTCAAAGAAATAGGCAAGAATAACTTTTTAGTACTTTTAGTCTGGGTTCCCGGCCACTCGAGAATTAAAGGGAATGAAGAAGCCAACGCACTTGCTAGAAAAAGAGCCCAAAATCCTTTCAATGTCCCGGAACCTTTCAGTGGTATAGGCAAATGTACCTACAAGAAAGAGTTTCAGGAGAATGAAAAAACCGAAAGAGAAACACTCTGGTGGAATCTTCCTGGTTTGGATCATTTCAAAAAGTTTCTTCGAAACTTTGACACTGCGAGATCAAAGAAGTATCTGGAACTTAGCAAGAATATAATACACCCCCTCACTGGATTTCTCACAGGTCTCTGTCGCCTTAGGAAACCCCATGAGAATGGGTCTAGCAGAAAATGGCGAGTGCAGGTTGTATGGGTACGAGGAAGAAACTCTGGATCACCTGGTGACAGAATGCCGTGCCATTATTAGCCAACGCAGAATCTGCTTTGGATAAGACTTGTAGAAGTGAGGAATTAGCATCATTGAAGCCATCTCAGATACTGGAGTTCATAAGTCTGGAACTGGAAGGCGAGATGTAGATCATGTTATGGCGAATATTACCCTCCTGTCAAAAATTCTATGTCAATGGAATGCAGTTATCGAAAATTACAGCGATAATTGCATTGTAGGAAGCGAAATAGCACTGCGATAATTGTTCTGTTCATAGATGTTCATAGATGCATAGTTTCTATGAATCTTACACAGTTCGAATCTATGGAATCTATGTCACTTTGACAAGTTAACAGTTTGTTCGGGAAATATTCCTCCGAATTACACTCGTGCATCAAAATGACCGGATAATTTCGCATTCCAGCGTGTTTTCTTTGAAAAACTGCATTCGGTCATTTTCATTTTTGGAGAAAGAGCCCGACACCGAAGGTGGAGGGCTCTTTCTCCAAAAATTAAAATGAATTCATGCAGTTTTTATGACAACACGCTGTCATGTAAAATTATCGGTAATTTTGATGCACTTGTGCAATTACTTACGAGAATAGCTCTGATGGAGGTCACAATAGACCATTTGGTCGCAGTGAAACGAAACCTCCTGAATTAAATTTAAAATCTTAATCATAACCTCAAAACAAATTTGGGAATCTCAAAAATTCACCGAAGGCAATGACGTTAATTCCATACATACAAGATGACATAAGTAACGTGAAATGATATTTTAGGCGCTATATTCATAGACACTAGACAGTTTCTGACTCAGGAAAAAAATTATTTCTTCATTTTCATACATAATTTCATAATTGAGGTTTTCCAGATAAACTGTTGAGTAAGAAAGATAGAAAGCTGCTAAATGCTTCCATATCAATATAATTAATTTTAAAACTTTTCGATACAAACCTCTCAACATCGATTATTGCGCTCTTTTCCTTCAATTTTCATGTTCTACAATACTCAAAACTTTAAATGAGAAAATTTCAAAGAAGGTTATAAATTTTCTACCCGGACAATTTCAAAAGCAATAAATAACAACTCGAATCCAATATAGAATCGAAATGAAAAATTATTAGTTCCACAGCTATTATGAACTTGAAAAGAACATTCATCCAATTTTATTCCTAGATACGGATGTTGTGCCTTATTTGATAACTTTTCTTGGAATTGATATCTCGATATGTAGGCGTACAACGATCGGAGGTAAAGGAAGACAACTTCAAATTCAAAGTTTTTTTACAAACAATAATTTCTCGCTCTTATTGAATAGGTACCATATATTCTTCAAGTTAATCAATATCACTTACCTTTCTCTTGGATATAGTTATTTGTTTTACTAGGCAGCAAAGTAGTAGATTGACTGCCGCGGATGATAGTTCATAGCGTAGCGAGATTCTCTACTTTGCTGCCGAGTTAAATATATATATTTTTTTCTATAGTTTATAATGATGAACGTAAGATTATGTATTTGCAAATTATTACAATTCCCAATATGATGAATAATTTAGGAGATATAACGATTTTTGATTGGAAATTCAATTTTTTCCCAGATTTCGAGTTCGAATTTCCTCAAAACTGTGAGGTCTACGCAAAATTGGTGAGCGGTGCCAGAATTGACGATCTCTGAATAGCGGAATTTTGATCATACCTGAAAACTTTTTTGTCGAAAAATTTTCGTGAAATTTTTCATCCTTAGAAAATTGAAAAAAATTTAAAGTTCCTTCATGGGACTATTGTTCCATTTTATTCATTGATTTGACTATGTACATCACGAAAATGCTTGCAGTTTAGCCATTAGTACATTATTTCAGAAATTATAGATAAAAATCTGAAATTTTTGAAAAAAAAGGATGAAATTTCCGAGGCTGCAACTTCTCCCCTTTAAACCTCACTATGTTTCAGATCAGAACTAGATGTTCAAAAAACCTCTTTATTTGAGGGGTCTGTGAAGAATAATTTAGGAGATATAACGATTTTTGGATGGAAATTCAATTTTTTTCTGAATTTCGAGTTCGAATTTCAATATTTGCTGTCAATTGGAGAATTTTTTTTTTTATCTGTGGCTACAATATTTAATGTTCGGACTCGTTTGGATTGTACATAAGGGCAACTAAAGTACAAATCGCTATTAGTCCATCACTTATTCAAAACAAACCGGGGTGGCTTCATGAGGGTGTTCCTCAATTAGAAATATTTATCGTATCGTCAATTATTAGGATTCTGAAAAATTGAATGATGTGAAAAAAAATTAATAAAATTAATCTTAATTTAAGAAGCTTTCTTAAGAAATATCACAACCATTGAATATTCTCAGTATGACTTTTTGAATCGAATGAGCTTAACATAGTTTTCTGAATGATTTTTACAATGTCTGCATTTGATTCTATAGGGTGTTTTTTTTTCGAGGTATATAACTTTAAGTTGGCATTTCTGTTCAAGGTTTCGACCGATTCAACAGCTGTCAAATGATTTATTCTCAGTTTGGTTTGGCAATTCATAATGAATAGACTCATGCCTAAATAACGCTTGCAAATAGTGTAATTTTATTTCGAAAATAATGGTTCTGCGCGGAATACGTATCGCGCACTACGTCCATTTTATTTTGTTTAGCGATGAAACGCACTTCTGGTTGAATGGCTACGTCAACAAACAGAACTGCTGCATTTGGAGTGAAGCTAATCCTCAAGTGTCTGTCGAATCACCGTTACATCCAGAAGAACTGATTGTTTGGTGCGCTTTACGGGCTGGTGGAATCATTGGTCCGTACTTCTTCAAAAACGATGGCCAGAACGTTACAGTCAATGGTGATCGGTATAGAGCCATGGTTACTAACTTTTTCATTGCTGAATTGAACAACCATGATGTCCAGGAGCTGTGGTTCCAACAAGACGGCGCAACATGTCACACAGCTCGTGCCACAATCGATTTATTGAAAGACACGTTTGGTGACCGCCCAATTTCACGTTTTGAACCTGTGAATTGGGCTCCAAGATCTTGTGATTTAACACCGCTAGACTACTTTCTGTAGGGCTATGTAAAGTAATTAGTCTATGCGGATAAGCCACAAACCCTTGACCATTCGGAAGACAACATTCGCCGTGTTATTGTTGGAAAATGTCATCGAAAATTGGACTACATCCGAACCAGCCGTGGCGGTTATATGCCAGAAGTCATATTTAAAATGTAATGCCACAAGATTATCTTGCGGATAAATAAAATTCATGTCAATCGAATAATCCATCGTTCTTTTATTCCAATTTAAAGTTCTATAGCTCTAAAAAAAACACCCTTTACATACATCCAGGGATATTCTAGTAGACCATTCCTAACGCCTACATACGTTTCGAAATTCCATATGATTTATCGGCAATTATAATACCTCTAGGGTGGAACCTGGAATCATTATCGATAACGAAAATGAAAGGAATCGACCCTTTCAGTAATTCATACGGTAGAATGGCCCATACCAAATTACGTACAGAATGACCAGATATAATGGCCGTAGCACAATGCAGTAAAAACAACATCGGATGGAGGGTACATATTATTGATATATTGCGGCTTTTGAACAACGAGAATACACACAGTTGTGAAGTTTTGGGTCGGCTCGCCTTGCTATTTTGCGGTTATTAATTAACCTTTGCAATCAACGCAAGATAATTAGCGGAAAATGAGGTATATTTTGTCTTTTCTACACTCTGATTTTACATCTGCATAGTATGGCGGTGAAATATCGTAATAGCCAATTAAATTCGTAGGGATTTTGTTAATCGAATTGGAACTTTGTCAATGTTATGTTTTCATTACTAAATTACTAAAATGACTAAATCCAATCAGAAAAATTCTAAAGAGTTTTTCAATAAGAGGTTTAATTTTGAGTAGTCCGCTACCTGGGCATCTGTCACAATTGAAGCTGTCATCTTTTGAAATTATAAAGGGTGTTTTTTTAGAGCTATAGAACTTTAAATTGCAATAAAACAACGATGGATTATTCGATTGACATGAATTTTATTTATCCGCAAGATAATCTTGTGGCATTACATTTCAAATATGATTTCTGGCATATGACCGCCACGGCTGGCTCGGATGTAGTCCGATCTGGACGTCCAATTTGCGATGACTTTTTCCAACATTTGTGGCCGTTTATCGGCAATAACACGGCGGATGTAGCCTCACAGAAAGTAGTCTAGCGGTGTTAAATCACAAGATCTTGGAGGCCAATTCACAGGTCCAAAATGTGAAATTAGGCGGTCACCAAACGTGTCTTTCAATAAATCGATTGTAGCACGAGCTGTGTGACATGTTGCGCCGTCTTGTTGGAACCACAGCTCCTGGACATCATGGTTGTTCAATTCAGGAATGAAAAAGTTAGTAATCATGGCTCTATACCGATCACCATTGAGTGTAACGTTCTGGCCATCATCATTTTTGAAGAAGTACGGACCAATGATTCCACCAGCCCATAAAGCGCACCAAACAGTCAGTTTTTCTGGATGTAACGGTGTTTCGACATACACTTGAGGATTAGCTTCAATCCAAATGCGGCAGTGTTGTTTGTAGTGAATAAGTGGTGTGATCCAACCCCACTGGTTGCAGATAGTGCAATTGTTACGCTGAATGGATTGCGCTACCAAGCCGTGATCAATGATTGATGTGGATGACGTTTATTTTCAACAAGACGGCGTTACATGCCACAGAAGCAAAGAAACAATAGCAATTCTGCTATAAAAGTTTCTTAGATGCCGTAGAAGTGGTCACACTTGGCCACTGAAATCAAATGATTTAACACTTTCAGATTATTTTTTTTGTGGTCACGTGAAATGCTACACAATGGATTCAAAACCTCAGAGATAGAAATCGAGAATTTATCGGGGATATACAGCCGTAAATGTACGAATTAGTAATGGAAAATTTTATGAAATTTTATCACTTGCCATACCTTCCTCTTTACAATGAGATAAACATCAATTGATTCTTCTTGAAAAACCCTCTAGAAGGTCACTGATTTGAAGCCAGGCTCTTTTGCTGGCTTGTTTTTGTATACTCATTCATAATGTCTGTATTTTCGAAGAGCCTAGAATCATATAAAAAGGTTCGACCTACTTAGACGTCTCAAATTCAATTCTGTCCGGTAGGCCATCGTATACCTATACGATAACTTTCGAACAGAAGGTCTTGGAAACTTGGGATTTTCAGGGTAGGCCTAGATTTCGAACGCTGTAGTTGAGTTTGTTGATGGGCAAAATCTGACTAGGGGTTCCGTGAATATGGTCGTTCGAAATTTTGTTTTTCTGTTCATTTCAAAACAGCAGATTCGATCTAAATGAAAATTTGTAGTTAGGAGAAGTATGAAAATTTCAAGCCTCGTGCAAAATTTTATTTGGATCCTGAAACAAAAACCATAGAAAATCCAAGAAGTATATCGAAAAAAATGCTCATTATTAACGTGACCATGAAATCGATGGAGTTGAGATTTTGGTTGAAAATATAAATTATCCATTTTGAGCTCCGTGCAAAATTTCATATTAATAGCTGCGTCAGAAGCAGAGAGAATCGGATTCTCCATCGCTTGATGGAATGGGGGGATATGAGGAGACATATCGGTGAGTATACATAATGCTCCGGATTAATATCAACTGTGTCGATTGAAACCTCTTACGTTTTCCCATTTCTAGCCAGTTACCAACCTCGAGATGTATGTTAAAAGCTTCCTGATCGTTTCTCCTGGATGTTATTTGAGATGGATTTATTTTCCAATTTTACATGATAGGACTTCAAAACCACTCTGATACTGAAAGATATTTACTAGAAAACTTTTCAAAATTGTTGATCAACCCCATCTAACCATAATTAAAAATATTAAAAAAAAAACAAGAGGGATTATTCATGCGACAAAATTCAGGAGATGAAAGCTCGTATGAGATTAAGATAATCTTTTCAATAACAAAATTTCAACAGCCCACCTCTTTCGGAGATATAACCCTTAAAAGGTGGAGTCTTAAATTGAGTTTTCATTTTTTTTTCTGAAATTCCAGTAAAGCAGAAACTTCTGTAATTCTGTAGTTTTCGTGCACTCGCAAAGGACTAACCAGCGGTATTTTTCTAATATTCTTGTTACCCTCACTTTATTTTATTTCAAAATGTTTTTCGAATTGAAGTTTCATAAAATGAAAGTATAAATTGAAATCATGGTTTTGTTTACAAATTTTTTTTTATTCCTGAATTTTTTTTCCCAAAACCAATAGTTGAAGAGAAAAACCTATTTTATAATTATTTCAATAAAATGAGTGGAAAACACTAAATTGTAAAATGTGGAAGGATTCAAAATATTTGAACTCCATTTTCCTTCTGCAAAGAGAAGGAATGTTTTTCCCCCAAATGAATTATAATCTTGGTTTTGTTTGTGATGATTTCAATGATATTTATTATTTATATAGCCCTCATGTTCTTTTCAAGATGTATCAAAGTGAAATTTCGCTAGCTTTCAAAAACAAGGGAGGCCAAGGGGGAGCCGATTTATTTTGGGGGGGCAAAGTGAATCGGAATAATTCGCGAAAATTATAGTTCTGCTGATCTTGTAATCATTTTATAGCCTTAGTTTGTAAAATTTTAGGGAGGGCAGCAAAATTTGAAGGGGGCTGGGCCCTCACCCTCCCCTTAGCATCGCCACTGTTTTAGTTTAATTACCTTCGTCCCGTTTACAAACTGAATTATTCGAACACATCAGAAGTCTCCATTCCAAGTTCGAAGTTCGACTTCAAAAAAAGTCACATTAGAGATCAAATAAACATATCGTTTAATCCAGCTGAAATATCCCGTCTGGCAAATATAGACTCAGTTTCCACAGAACAACAACCCAATATGACATTTTTAAGCGACCTCCTCCAAACAATGGCGATGAAATAATAGAACAGTCTCCAACCATGTAGTTATTTCAAATTGTCGAATCGCAACGAAAGCATCCGGAAATATTTCATCCAGCAAAGCAGCATTTCCCCAATAATCTGCAGTTCAACATTCGTATCGTCGCCGTAGCGCCGCTACGCTCAGGATGATTTACAAGATCGTAAATCAGTCGGAAAGCCAGAGGCACGAAATCATCGGGAACGGTCTCTAAATAAGCCGCTCCATACAGGATAACATTCGGATTATCCCAATTAGGAGATTATTACACCTATTGTAACGACCTACGCCCTTTGTTGATCAACTCACCGGAATTTATTGAAAAAAAATCGAAAAGGCACTGACCTTGAGTCAGGAAACTTTGTACTCTCGTTTAAATTTGTATTCATGTAATTATTTCAACAATTTTTTATATATACTTATACTTTTTGCCCAATCCAGCTCTTCAGATTACTTATACCCGCCACTTACGAGGCATTCTCTAGATCATCTGGAAGCGAGCATATATTTGTGCGTCGACTTGGGCATCGACTTCGACATCGGCATCGGTATTTTTGCCGATGAATGAGAAGAATTTCAAACGACAAACTTCACAGACTGGCCAAAGTACAGGGATACACTACAGGAGAAAATCACTGAATTCTTATACTAATAAGAACTCCTGAAGTACTAGAAGACTAAGTTGAAAAGTGAGCGAAAAGAAGTCTTCGAGGAGAGCACTAACAGAACCAAAAGTATCCACAAGTAATAGAAAAACTGATACAGAGAAATATTCAGGAAAATCTATTACTTCAAACAGAAAGAAGGCAAGAAAGAGAAGAATAAAACAGGCAAGTGGTAAAATTTCTAGGAGAACCCAGATGAAACCAAAGGGTGAGATAACTGAACCTTATTGCATAAAAGATGCAATAGTGCTAACAGTATGAGAAAACTATTATAATTCCACCACTACACGGAGCAAGTGGGGTTCAAAGCTTGAAAAAGCCGAAGCACTGGTCTATGTAGTAGAAAAAGAAGTCAGAATCAACTACAGAGAAGACGATGAAATGGAAGACCTAAAAGAGAAAGTAGAAGAAAATGAAGAATTGATGTTGGAACCACCTGATTGCCATACCACCAACAGCACCAACAAAGATCAATGAAGGCATCAAGACAGTGAAAACAAGAAAAGCTCCAAGTAAGGACAAAATAACAAATTTCATAAAATAGCAGCGCTAACCATTCTAGCCAATGGAGTGAACTATACATTAAGGATGGAAACTGCAGAAGTGTTCAATAAGCCAGAGAATAATAGAAATTCCCTTAAAACTATGTACAGGCTAATAAGTCTAAAGTCTACACAGCGAAAAATAGTTGAGGGAATAAGGATGAAAGAGGAGCACTGCATCTGATACCACTTGTGCAATTCAGAAGAAATCATTTCACAGAACTACAACTACCGAGGGTTATCGTATATGTTACTGGATCAAGAAATACAATATAAAAACGAATGGCTCATTTTCTCGAGGACTTCTACCCTATTTTATGGTATATTTTGAATGAAAATTTGAATTATGGATGTAAATAGGATAATTTATAATTTATGTGAATTATTGTTATAATTTATCGAGTTGTTAATTGCTCAAAATTTGAATGATAAATATCATATCGTGCTGTTATTTTGATATATGAATTTTACTTTCACCTCTGCTTCTATAAGTGCTAAAATGTATGTTCAAAGGAAATCCATGATGCTGAAAGCCGTAAGTACATATTCAATTTTCCGAAAAGTGTAGATGAACCCGGAACGTCCTTGTGTTGGTTGAAAAGGCTGGAAATCCCATTTCCTGTTATCGAATATCACATTTTCCTGTCTGCCAGGATGATTCATAGAATATTGAACTTTGAATTATTGGTCGACATCGGCTCGAGTGAAATACTCCTCGTGAGGATGCCAAGTCAGGTGCTGCCCCCTGCAATATCAGATTTAATCGCTTTTCGAATGATGGGATATCGGCTGATGAAGTAACCATTATATGCTGGTAGATTAAACGATAGTTGATGATAATAGGTGTGAAATGGAGCCCCAGTTCAGAAACAGATGCTGGAAGGCGGAAAGACGAGGTATTAGTATGCTATAACCACCTGCTAACATTGTTAGATGATGAATGTGCTAGTTTGCAAGCTCGAGTCGTATAATGATTATCCTATCCTGGGAAGATTAAATGGGTAGAAAAGTTAGCTCATCTGATGGGATCTGAAGGGTGATCCATCTGAAGTAACTAGATGTTTGTCGATGATTAATGAATAATTAATGTTTATTTATAATAATTCACAATCAGAGAGTTTTTCACACAATAACCAAGTACTCTGTCACAAATAACGGGTGTTTTTTTCGAGGTATATAACTTTAAGTTGGCATTACTGTTCAAGATGGCGACCGATTTAACAGCTGTCAAATGATTTATTCTCAGTTTGGTTTGGCAATTCATCATGAATAGACTCACGCCTGAACAACGCTTGCAAATAGTGCAATTTTATTTCGAAAATAATGGTTCTGTGCGGAATACGTATCGCGCACTACGTCCATTTGGAGTGCCGCATTTGGAGTGAAGCTAATCCTTAAGTGTACGTTGAAACACCGATACATCCAGAAAAACTGACTGTTTGGTGCGCTTTATGGGCTGGTGGAATCATCTGTCCGTACTTCTACAAAAACGATGATGGACAGAACGTTACAGTCAATGGTGATCGGTATAGAGCCATGATTACTAACTTTTTCATTCCTGAATTGAACAACCATGATGTCCAGGAGCTGTGGTTCCAACAAGACGGCGCAACATGTCACATAGCTCGTGATAGATTTATTGTAAGACACGTTTGGTGACCTCCTAATTTCACGTTTTGGAACTGTGAATTGGCCTCCAAGATCTTGTGATTTAACACCGCTAGACTACTTTCTGTGGGTCTATGTAATAGTATATTGTGCAACAAGTGGGGAAAGTCCAACTTTTCTCGCGAGTGTGGAAGTTTGTGGCACGAGCCTGAAAGGCGAGCTATAGCTCTAAAAAAAACACCCTTTTCAAGGCGTTCATCAATCAGTCATCAAATACTTTCAATCTGAAGTTATCTTGAAATTAACTTACGATGAACCAGTAACAAACTCTAAAACTCAGCTCTGAAATAGGGCATGCTGCATTGAGATGACTTCCATAAGAACGGAAACTCAAAATTAGAGTTATCTCCAAAATATATTGCTTCACCACCAAATAACAGCAATAAAAAAAGATGCAATGGACGAGAAGTTCGCCTAGAGTGCGTAGAATTCAATTTGGAAAGTTATCCAGTTTATTGACTTTGAGTAGGGTCGAATTGTAAGCTTGCGTGAAGCTGGCCTATCAATAAGAGCGGCTTCCTGAAACAAGTATATCTTTACGCACTATACTACAGTGTTGAAGGATCTTGCAGTCCAAGAACACCGACCGAGTAACCCATAAAACAACACAAAGATAGTCACTTAAGAATTATGACTCCAAGAGACAAATTTAGTACCTCTCACCGAGAATCAGTGGTTGGAACAGAGTAGATGACTAATATTCGCTGTTGATGATAAATTCTGACACTGAGAGTGAATTCAATTACATATGACGTTAGACTAGTTGTCCTATTAGTCCAATTGAAAAGTGCCCGGTCTAATGCACAGATGTCGGTGCAGGTATTAAATCGATATGCTCTTTAGTTAATATCAACCTCCAAACGATATGTGTCAAAATTTGACAGCGGTCCGACCATTAGTTTGTGAGATATTGCGTTGTGAGCAATATCTAGCTACTTTTGATATTCGAGGAGAGATGAAAAAAAATAATTCCGTGTGCTGATAAAATAAGGCTTTTTGAATGGAAAAAATGCAGTTGAGCACAATCTTGGCTTAATGAAGAGTTTCCGGGGTCTGCACCAGGAAAATCAACCATCATTATTTGGGATGCTGAGTTCGAACGTGGTGAAATGAGCACCGAAGACGGCGAACGCAGTGGACGCCCAAAAGAGGCTGATGCCACCGAGGAATAAATCAAAAAAGTTTACAAATTAATTTCGAATGACCGTAAAGTGGAGTTGATCGAGAAAGCAGACATTGTGAAGATATCATCTGAACGTGTACATCATATCATTCACAAATATTTGTACATGAGGAAGCTGTGTGAAAAATGGGTGCTGCGCGAGCTCACACACAATCAAAAGCAACAACGTGTAACTGATTCTGAGCAGTGTTTGAAGCTGTTTAAGTGCAATAAACCTGAATTTTTACGTCGATATGTGACAATAGATGAAATATGGCTCCATCATTTCACTCCGGAGTCCAATCGACAGTCAGCTGAGAGGACTGCACAGGATGGATCTCACAACAGTCAGTTGGCAGGGTTATGGTATTAGTATTCTGGGATGCGTAAGGTATGATATTCATTGATTACCTTCAAAAAGACCAGAACATCAACAGCGATTATCATATAGCGTTATTGGATCGTTTAAAGGATTAAAGACAAGGCGGCGTGTCACAAATCAATGAAAACAATGACAAAATTGGATGAATTGGGCTTCGAATTGCTTCGGCATCCACCGTATTCGCCAGATCTGGCTCCCAGCGATTTTGTCCTGTTCTCAGACCTAAGAAGCGAATGACAAATCGTACCACAAAGATGGTATCGAGAAGTTGGACGATCGCTCTAATCGCTGTATCGCCCTCGAAGGCAACTATGTCGAATAATAAGATCGAATTTTGTCAAAAAAATGTGTTTTACAATGGTAGACCGAGGACTTTTCAATTGGCCTGTTATATATGCAAGATTCTTGAGTAACGTAACACTCGTCTTCATTCACTTCAACCACCGACATTACCTGATCTGTCTCCTATCGAACATATCTGTCACCATTAATATATAAAAGAAGTACTAAAGAAAGTTTGAATTGCTTTAAGAAAAATTTGTTGTTTTGTTTCCACCTTCTTCGAGACTAATATTGATCGCCATTTGTCTACGGCTACTTGAAAAATCAATTCCAATAATGATCCTCCTATTCATTTTGTCCTCTAACCGATTGAAATGTTTCATTATACCGGACAAATAAGAATTATTTATTCAGCTTTCCATCTGTTACCGATGGCAACTCAATAGAGAATTTCAAATTCCATCAAGACGAACCAACAAGCCACATAAATGGCATTCAGGCATCTATTTTCTTGGAAAGAGGTTATTACTTTATAATACTCGATAAAAATGCTCATTTCTGGAACAATGACTTTGAAGGTCTTTTGTTGTCTCGCAGTTGAAAGGAAAATTTGCGATCAAGAAAATGAAATAGCTATTTATTTGTCTTGGTGAAATTCATTCGAACGAAATTTACAGGTCCGAAGTAGCTCTTACGATTCTAAAAGTTTGTCCATGAGTTTCGAGCCTATCCACACACTTTTTCTTGAAAATTCAATTTTAGTCAACATCACAAGAGCCTTCAAAAGTGGTATTCGTACTCTAATGCTCCTCTTATGTTTCATATCTTTTCTGTAGAAAGACTCATCTCTGCTTTCCAAATAGAAATAGGCTTCAAACTTGGTCATCACTTCTTCTAAGAGACAAATTTTTTTCCTGAAGCATTCTTTTGAGATCTATCAGTAAAGCGGAAAACACTGGGAGGCAAGAACTGGAAATTGAGCTTAGGGGTCAAGCAGTTGGAAGTTCAAATTCGTTCAATTTGACCAATGTTTGCATCACTCTTGATGAAAGAGATTTTTTTGACATTTGAGAACGTTTTTTCTTGCTTTCTGTACTCAATCGATCCAATCACATTCACTGTTGATAGTTTTACTTTTGTTGAAATGCAATATTAAAGAACAATGTACCATGCACGTCTCCTTGGACGTCTATCACCTACTGCTTTCCAGTAAGATCACTCTCTATTTGATTCAGGAGTATAGTGACAAATATACTTTCAACTTTATTTTATTATTTACTATAAGTATTATTTTTAATACTTCGTCAACATTGTCTAGGTACATTATTGGATCAAAAGCTTCTGGATACCGCATTTGTGAATAAAACGTCTGGTGCTAAATAACACAGCTAAAAATCTAGAGTTATTGTCATCTCGAAATTGTGAAAACTGATATTAAGCTTTCCCATATAGCACTAATGGCATTCAAAAACACCAGACAACCCTATAAAATTCTTTCTGTTGCCGTCCAGCCATCGATAAAAACTAAACCCACAGAATGAGTTACTACTCTCCAGATGGATAGGAATTAGTTCGGGAAGTTTTTAACCATCTATCAATCTCCCAGAAAACTGTCGATCCGGTCCTGTCCGAAATTCAATTATTTCTCCTGTGCGTGTTCCAACGAACAATACATCAATTTTCGATCAATAAAGAATGAGTTCTGTGCCTTCTTATTCGTGGAGGAAATCGAAAAAAAGCCAACGCTGTTTTGTCTCTTGAATGGAGTTTTGCTGCTGTTGACGAGAAATTATTGAAAACTTGGTCGAAGGTACTTTGAGGGCATGGTGATGGCAGACGCTGAAAAGAGCAATTATTGTTTGGAAGGCCTAGGTTTATATTGGATTTTCATATTGATTCTAGACCAGTTGGACAACCATTGTTCTTTGCGGTATCTATAGTTTCTGTAGAGGGTTTTATTCATCAAGACAACCAAGCAATGCGATAGGTACAATACAAAATAAATTTCGTCTCATAAAAATTTATAATTTCGAAATTCAAAGGAGTATTTACAATTATTCAATGGATTAATCTGGCCTTACTGAAATTTTGTAGGTTGACTGTTGACTATCACGGTCATTTCACATCTTCTTATCAATGAATAGATCATACGTCGAATAAAGTAGGCAACCTTCAGATCTTTCTCAGCATACTATTTCAAGATATAGAGTTATCCATGGATAGTTCTTACATTAAAAACTGATTTCCGAAATTGAGGTGCTGGTGGGCAGAATAAACTGAAAAATATGTGCAACAAAGAACTGTCGAAATCTAGGACAAAAATTAATACTGGATTTGTATCATGACTAGCTCAGTCTGCAACTAGCAATTGCTGCTCTTTGGATTTTAGGCATCAAAGTGAAATGGATTTTATATACTGACCATAAGATACGCTTCTACAATATAATGGAGATGAAGCAGATCCTTCAACTGAGATTTTGTGTGTTATAAGCAGAATTCCCGTTACTAACAAACCATCAGGACTTCCTCAAATAAACCTCCATAGCTCAAAAGTCACATTTAGGGAAAATACTGCTTGGTGCTCCTTCTTTGGAGAAGATGATGTCACCTCCATTGTTACCTTTGACCGGTACTGATAGATCATTTTTTCATTGAAAAATATACAAAGAACATCTAGTTCCAGCAAGATGATGCTGCAGTAACACCAGATAATATCGATCAATATCATATACCCAATTTTCAGAATTCAAATAGTTCTTGTTCTCCAGAACCGTCCAATGAGTACTAGAACTTGGGACAGCCTGTAATGCTTTTTATAGGCGATTAATTTGTTATTATATCTCTTGCACTGTATTCACTTCTCTTTGGTATGTGGCAACATGCTGTATCAAGTATCATTTATGGATGTTTAGAGAGAAAAAAATTTCATATGAAGTGTTTATTATACAGGGTGGCCATTTGAAAACGAAACAGACGAGATTACAGACGAAATAAAGTTTTTCGATAGAAATGCTCGGACAGGTCGATTTCTGTTTCGAGGGGGACAACTTAAGATGTAGGTTACGGACGCATAGCGCTTCAACCCTTGCTGCTACAACCCCCACCCCCAATTTTTGAATAGGGAAGATGGGGTGAGTGATACCTCAATTTAAAGGTATTTTTATACTGATTTCAGCACAGTAATTGTTTTTTCATTTTATGCATTAGTTCTCGAAATATTCATGCGTTAGTTAGTTGGGAAGGAAGCCACAGTCATGGTTGTTTTGAAGCTCAAAATGTCGATTTTTCACAAAACACTACAAGTGCCATGAAAACACTACTTCATTTTCAAATACTTAGTTGAGAATATTTCGAGAACTAATGCATAAAATGAAAAAACAATTACTGTGCTGAAATCAGTATAAAAATACCTTTCAAATGAGGTATCACTCACCCCATCTTCCCTATTCAAAATTTGGGGATGAGGGTTGTAGTAGCAAGGGTTGAAGCGCTATGCGTCCGTAACCTACATCTTGAGTTGTCCCCCTCGAAACAGAAATTGACCTGTCCGAGAAAAATTTTATTTCGTCTGTAATCTCGTCTGTTTCGTTTTCAAATGGCCACCCTGTATAGATTACCCTAGTATTGTGTTGGACATTATAAATTAGATTTTGTTGGGTAATACTTCGAATCCAGACGGAGAAACACTGTTGTGAACAAAATAAGGACTATCTGGATGACCTCGTGCGAGTCCAGAAATCTACGAGGGAATTATTGTATCACATGCTTCGTGAAATACTGACCCAATGAAAAAATGTAATGAAAATCCTTCTTTTATCATCGTTATCCTGAGGGAGTAGAGACGGGATTATCCGCAACTTGCTAGATTCCCTCCTGGAAATAGGGAGCTGGGATTCAGTGGTCCCAGAACTATCAAGAAGGAATATTGGGTGCAGAGTTCTGGATCATATTTTCCGTGGTCTCCATTCAATTCATTTTTGTCTATACTAGCACATATGATGTCGATGAAGATGTTAGAAGCAATCTGAGATGCTATTTTCTCGTAGAAATTGACGTTGCATGGGAGAAAATTACCAATTAACTTCATTGATGAGATTGGGGAGGAAGCTTAAAATGAATGAAAACTCGTCTTGAAGGAGGCAACAAAACAACTGAGTAGGTGATATTTATTGACGCTATTTATTCGCCATGATTCTGATAATGTAGTAAATTAGTGAATATCAAAATTCGCATGAAACTGCTATTCCATATTTAGTCACTTAAACTCAACTCGATCGGATCTGTTGCTACATTATGATTTTTTTCGTTATTCTGCTTGAGTTTTCGATTCTGATGGGAGTATCAACAAGAATTTCTGCAAGAAGCTTGATATTTTTATACATACCACGGAAATATGGAGTATTTCAATGGAGTAACAAACATAGATAGAGGAAGTATACGCAATTTTTACATGTACCCAACATGGTGAGATTACGTTGTCGGATTGTGATATGTTTTCATATCCACAATTTCACTATATCGTTATGAATGTATATCGAATGAAATATATTTATTTGAGTGACTCCCGATTAACTATACAAATATTAATATTTGTAATCCGATATTTTTCCTAATTGTAGAATTTATAATAAGCTGAATATTTATTATTTTTTGTATCTACTTGCTGAAATCTAAGGTTTGGCAACTTTTGCTCTCCTAGTGTCATTGGTTGTTTCACGTCGTTTGGCGCGCTTGAAGTTTGTTTTCTGAATTCTTGATATATTCAGGTATTTATTTCAATATACAGGGTGTTTCCTAAACATGCGGCAAAAATTCAGGGGGTTGTTCCTTGAACTATTTTAAGCATGTTTTGTCCTTGGATGATTTTTGAAAAACCTCTTTGTTTCGAAGATACAGGGCGAACAACATTTTTCATATTTTTAAAATTAATAATAGTTTAAATAAAAATGCGTACCGCACTGTGTTTACTAAGTAGGTACAATTTATTTTTAAATTTGTTTAACAACATTCCAATTACTAAAAACGGCCAGTTTTTTGACTAAAAATTGATAAGTGCAGATGGTAAAGGAATACAGATTAAACACGGTTTTCATTTGAATTCGTTTGCTGGGTGTAACTTAATAAGAAATGATCCTGGTGTTTTTGAAAGGGTTCGGCAGTCAATGAGGAGAAGATTGGATGCTTGTATGCTGGCTAGAGGTGGTCATTTTCAACAGTTTTTGTAGGTTGAGTTGAATTTTCATGTAATTTTTCATAATAAAATGTTATTATCTGAAATTTTGTTTCCCCTATATCTTCGAAACAAATAGGTTTTTCAAATATCATCAAAGGACAAAATATTCTTAGAATAGTCCAAGGAACAACCCCCTGAATTTTTGCCGCATGTTTAGGAAACACCCTCTATTTTGAGGTAATATGAATCATTGATTCACTATGGGACATAAGAACTGCGTTCTTTGTGGAGAAACTCGCGAATTGAGTGAAATATCGTATCACTGATATGTTTTCATTCCCGCGCGCTTTCTTTCAAATTTGATAGTTCATGTTAGGGACAAAATTTGCTTACTGAAAATGACATATTCTCCCTCTATCTATGTTATTTATTCTGAAGTCGAACCCAATTCCTCCTGAATTTATTTCGGAATTATTTCAGATTATTTGAATATTGAATGATTATAGATTATTGTTATGGATGATCTTTCAGTTTGACCAATATAAAACATAAGAACTCAGTAAATATTACGTGTTACAATCAACACTTCAACGATTAATTGAAGGATCTAATTTAGAAACATCATTCGATCTGGCTGGCTGTAGGGTACCTGATGTTACCTGATTCAACAAACAGGTGGCGCTTGATGGTAATTATCACTAGAGGCACCAAGACTGTTCGCTGTCGTATGAGTAAGGTTTCCATATTCGGAACAATTAATCGATATATTGCATTTAGATTGAAGCAATTAGTCCGAAACCGCAGTCTGCGATTAGGTTTCGTTATTCTTCTTTCAGAGTTACTTCGATGCATCGATACTTCGATGCATCGATACCTCGATGCATCGATAAACTTGATTTACATCATTTCAAATTTTGTTGAATATGAAACAGAAATTTGTCGGTGTTGCATAACTGATATTTCATTTCTATATACATCAATATTCATGTTCATTGTATTCTTAGTTATTGATGAAATTTTTACACAGGCAAAAAAAGCAAATTGAAAAATTAGTAACGGAAATAAAACAACTGATTTTGAATTTTTTGAATTATGTTGATTTCGAGAATATCTAGTTTTTGGGATACGGGGTAATTCATGTTCATTCTAATGCTGACCTGCTAATCTTTTCTGACCCATTGTTGATCTGAGCCATAGAGTAGTGAACATAGATAGAGGGAGGATACGCAATTTTAATATGTCCCTAACATGGTTAGATTACGTTGTCGGATTGTGAATATTTTCAAATCCACAAGTTTACTATACCATTATGAATGTATATTATATTGAATGAAATATATGATATTTTTTTGAGTGATTCTCAATTGAATATGCAAATTTGAATATTTGGAATTCGATATTTTTCCTAATTGTCGAATTTATAGTATGCATAATATTTATTATTTTCTGTATCTACCTGCTGAAATCCAAGGTTTGACAACTTTTGCTCTCTCATTGTCATTTATTGTTCACGTCGTTTGGTGCGCTTGAAGTTTCCTTTCTCAATTTCTGATATATTTAGGTATTCATCTCAATATATTTCAAGTTGATATGAAACGATGATTCACTATGGGACATAAGAAGTGCGTTCTTTGTGGAGAAACTCGCGAATTGAGTGAAATATCGTATCACTGACATGTTTTCATTTCCGCGCGCTTGGTGTCAAATTTGATAATTTATGTTGTTGACAAAATTTACAGATTATCTTACTGAAAATGACATATGCTCCTTCTATCTATGTTTATTAGTCTGTTTTCAACCTCTTTTTGCAGTGCGAATAACTCAAATAATTGCAATATTGCGTGGCGAGAGTGCAATAAAAGTAATTATCTTGTGAGCGATAATAAACTCATAAACTTTTTTACTGTCATGCAGATTTCGAAGAAAAGTAAAATAGTTATTGGATCATTTTTAGGGAAAACTTTCCTCTCTTCGTTTTGGCGAGAATTCTGAAATTTTATATTTTGGTCTTGGGGGTGTTAATTACCACGGGTGAACTCCATATCTACGCCCTTGTGCCAGATGCCCTTCAAAATTTGACATTGGAATTATAACTTTCACTACGAAGTCGAGCGAGACAGAAATGTAAGCAAAACTTAGAAAAACGAAAGCATAGGAATTTCAGCTGGAATTCCTGACTAATACCCCACAGTTAATTTTTAATTCGACCGTTTCCCCGCTTTAACGCACGCAAACTGCCGTGTGAATGATTTGCTTATCTGGATTGGCAGTTCCCAAGCCTACCCAAATATCTCCATTTGCGTTGGGCGGAGAGATATATTTGGACGGACTTGAAAGCTCACGAAGTCAGAGGCGTTCTCTTACTCGTAAATAAAATTATTTCGTCTCAGTAAGCTCGCTATGGAAGGCTTCCTTCAAGTTTTACAGTTAGCGTTCAAAGAGGAGTGATAGTAGATAAAGGGTGTTTTTTTTAGAGCTATAAAACTTTAAATTGCAATAAAACAACGATGGATTATTCGATTGACATGAATTTTTATTTATCCGCAAGATAATCTTGAGGCATTACATTTTGAATATGATTTCTGGCATATAACCGCCACGGCTGGCTCGGATGTAGTCCAATCTGGACGTCCAATTCTCGATGACTTTTTCCAATATTTGTGGCCGTATATCGGCAATAACACGGCGAATGTTGTCTTCCAAATGGTCAAGGGTTTTGGCTTATCCGCATAGACCAATGACTTTACATAGTCCCACAGAAAGTGGTCTAGCGATGTTAAATCACAAGATCTTGGAGTCCAATTCACAGGTCCAAAACGTGAAATTAGGCGTTCACCAAACGTGTCTTTCATTAAATAGATTGTGGCACGAGCTGTGTGACATGCTGCGCCGTCTTGTTGAAACCACAGCTCCTGGACATCTTGGCTGTTCGATTCAAGAATGAAAAAGTTAGTAATCATGGCTCTATACCGATCACCATTGACTGTAACGTTCTGGCCATCATCGTTTTTGAAGAAGTACGGACTAATGATTTCACCAGCCCATAAAGCGCACCAAACAGTCAGTTTTTCTGGATGTAACGGTGTTTCGACATACACTTGAGGATTAGCTTCACTCCAAATGAGGCAGTTTTGTTTGTTGACTTAGCAATTCAACCAGAAGTGCGCTTCATCGCTAAACAAAATAATGGACGTAGTGCGCGATACGTATTCCGCACAGAACCATTATTTTCGAAATAAAATTGCACTATTTGCAAGCGTTGTTCTGGCGTGAGTCTATTCATGATGAGTTGCCAAACCAAACTGAGAATAAATCACTTGGCAGCTGTTGAATCGGTCGCCATCTTGAACAGTAATGCCAACTTGAAGTTATATGCCTCGAAAAAAAAACACCCTATATAACTCTTGGAGGTCACTCTGTTGACAAATAAAGTCAAATGTTTAAGGAAAAATGTTTTTTTACTGAATATTGAGGTATTAAGTAAAATGTTAAAAGACCAGATGTCTCGAAATTATTATTTGTAAAAAAAATGGTGTCATTTGAAGTTCATAGTAGTATCAAAGACATAAATAAAAATTGATGTACCGTAAAAGCCGACAAAACTCTTTGTTAACCCAACTCCAGCCTTTCTGTACACTATCCAACGATTTAATTGCATGAAACTTGAGAATGCCGCGTTAGATAGGTCAACATTTGCTCAGTAATATCAGTAAGTTCTCGATTCAGAGATCCTATACAGAGGGACCATATTAGCGGTCTAATACGGTTAGAAGTCACAGGAGAGTGCCCCAACTCCATGATCGATTGGAAATTGCCGTAGGCTGTGGAAACAGAGAGTTCGCCCGAGAATTGGCTATTTGTTTCCAGTTTGGAACTCGAACTCAAATAAAGCTATCCGAATGTTTCTGTCCTATTTGGTTGTGGGGCGGTTTCTGATGTACTCCTTGACTCTGGACCTCGGAGAAGTAGAGTACACACAGATACCTTTTCCATCTCTGAAGCTTGTCTGAATAACGCCATATCATTTCAGCAGGATTTCATTCAAATGACAAAACTGTTCGGCAGACTGTAAATAGTATTGATGAAAAAAATAAGACACTTGACTAGACGTTCCATAATTCTAAAAAAAATATATGGGGTGTTTTTTTTCGAGGTATATAACTTTAAGTTGGCATTACTGTTCAAGATGGCGACCCATTTAACAGCCTGTCAAGTGATTTACTCTCAGTTTGGTTTGGCAATTCATCATGAATAGACTCACGCCTGAACAAAGCTTGCAAATAGTGCAATTTCATTTCGAAAATAATGGTTCTGTGCGGAATACGTATCGCGCACTACGTCCATTTTATTTTGTTTAGCGATAAAGCGCACTTCTGGTTGAATGGCTACGTCAACAAACAAATCTGCCGCATTTGGAGCTAATCCTCAAGTGTATGTCGAAACACCGTTACATCCAGAAAAACTGAACGTTTGGTGCGCTTCATGGGCTGGTGGAATCATTGGTCCGTACTTCTTCAAAAACGATGATGGCCAGAACTTTACAGTCAATGGTGATCGGTATAGAGCCATGATTACTAACTTTTTCATTCCTGAATTGAACAACCATAATGTCCAGGAGCTGTGGTTCCAACAAGACGGCGCAACATGTCACACAGCTCGTGCCACAATCGATTTATTGAATGACACGTTTGGTGACCGCCTAATTTCACGTTTTGGAGCTGTGAATTGGCCTCCAAGATCTTGTAATTTAACACCACTAGACTACTTTCTGTGGGGTTATGTAAAGTCATTGGTCTATGCGGATAAGCCACAAACCCTTGACCATTTCGATGACAACATTCGCCGTGTTATTGCCGATATACGGCCACAAATGTTGGAAAAAGTCATCGAAAATTGGACGTCCAGATTGGACTAGATCCGAGCCAGCCGAGGCGGTCATATGCCAGAAAACATATTCATAATGTGATGCCACAAGATTATCTTGCGGATAAATAAAATTCATGTCAATCGAATGATCCATCGTTGTTTCATTGCAATTTAAAGTTATATAGCTCTAAAAAAACACCCTTTATAATTTCTTCTCTGCATGCATGATTTAGTCATCTGTATCTCGCGTTGTATGAGTCCGATTGGGTTCCATTATATAGCGTTAGAAAGATGAGATTTCTTGCTAAAAAAACTATCGTGATAATTTTGTGATTAGGTGACTCAGTATAGCTTGAGCACGCATCAAAGAAGGACACAAGCAGAAATAAAATACGGTAGTTTTGATGTCGAAGATGCACCCCGCACTGGAATGCCAAATGAAGATAAAATCATGGTCATTATCAAGACCGACCGTTATGTAAGCTAAATATTGCACAAAAAATCGTTTGGAAGCATTTGTGGATAAGGCTAATCTCAAGAAGAAACTCGATGTATGAGTACCACACGAGTTAACGCAAAAAATGTCATGGACCGAATTTCCATCTGCGATTCGCTGCTGAATCGCAATAAAATCGACCCATATTTGAAGCAGTTGGTGAATGGTGATCACTCACGATAACGTCAAGCGAAAACGGTCGTGGTCGATATGCGGTGAGTCGGTGGAAACGGTGGCCAAGCCAGAATTGACGGCCAGAAAGGTTTGGCTGTGTGTTTGTAGGGATTGGCAGTTAATTATTTATTTATTTATTTATTTAAGACAAATAAGAATACAAACAGGTAAAAACCAATACAGTATTCACAGTTTGACAATTAATATATCATACAAGATATTGAAATAATGAAAACAAAATTCAAGCTATGCTAAGAACTATAAAATAAAAAATAAAACATAACATTATCTGAAAATGATCAGCATACTGAAAAAACAAAAGGCAACATTAATTTCAAAATTCTCTTCAATTCATGGAGTTGAACATTGAAAATATCAGCATCACATGAAAAAGAATTAAATGTTGACAGCATTCTACACAGTGGCGAATTTTGGGTTATATTAATTCTACGGAATGGAACCGCGAATAAATCACGGGATCTTAGTCTTCTCTCCGGTACTCGAAAATCGATAGATTCGAGAATTTCTGGGACATAAAGTATATTATTTACTAATTTGAAAAGCAGACACATATCATTCAGTCTTCTACGATTCTCCAAGATTAATATTTTAAAACTTCGTTGAATTTCGATGTAGTCATGATCAATAATCTGAATTTTACTTCTGAAAGACAAGAACCTCAAGAATTTATGTTGTACACTTTCTAATCTACTAATATAACATCTATACTTTGGATTCCATATTGACGTTGCAAAATTAAGCCTACTGAATACAAATGAATAGTAAAGAGTCAACAATGTTTCATTTTTCTTGAAAAAATTTTTATGCCTGAGAACAAACCCGAGCATCTTATTCGATGACTCAATAACTCCGTTAATATGCACGTCAAATGTTAACTTCGAGTCCAGAAATACCCCCAGATCTCTCACAGCATCTTCCTGCTTTATAATCACCTGATTGATAGTATAATCAAATGCAAATTATCTACTATGGGCTGCTCCCCTACGGCACAACTGTTAACTTGGAACCATACTGTCAACAATTGGACAGTCTGAAGCAAGCATCACCCAGAAGTGACCAAGTTTGGCCAATAGGAGAGGAATTGTGTTCCATTAAGACAACGCCACCACACACATCGATAGTGATTCTCCAGAAGCTCCAAGAGCTTGGTTGGGAGGTTCTTATGCATCCACTTCATAGTCCCGACCTGGCAGCAAGTGATTATCATCTGTTACTGTGCATGGCGAACAATTTTTCTGGTGAAAAATTCGCTTCTGAGGCTTGTGGAAATCGACTGACTCAATTTTTTGCCGATAGGGAAGAGGGCTTCTATGAGAGAGGCTATCACCTTCAAAATGGCAACAAGTTATCAAACAAAACAGTGTACATTTGACCCGAATCGGATCATTCCAACTATAGTAATTAATGTCTTGTTTTTCATGCAAAAATAGTGTATTTATTTTCACTACACCTTATTTTTATTTTTTTTAGTTTATATTCGCGATCAATTGTATATTTATTTTATTTTTTTGGTGAATTCTTGTAATCTGATTATTTAAGTTAGCATCCCTGTTTATGTTTAATGAATAAATAAATTAACATCTGATGTGAACTCAAAATTTAGAGAGAAGAAAAATTAATTCAGAAAATAGAACTGAATCCCCTTATTGAATTTCTCTCATTAGGGTTGTTATATCACTATTTAAATTTTGTTTTATGTAGTACAATGCAATCTCCTTTCGCAAAAACTTCTCCAGCGTTCCCGTTTGAGTATTCGAATAATGAACCCAATCCGAGGAATATTCGAACGAAGGAAATTTTCTACTTTTCACTTTGATGTAACGACGTGATTTACAATGCTGATCAGACAGAGAAGTTCATAGCCGGCACAAAGAGCGGTATTATTAACATAATTCTTTATTTTTATGTACTTTGCGAGTTTCGGATGTTTCGGTAATACCTTAAACGGATTATGTTTTGTAACGTTTAGATAAAAAGCGGAATTTCCGACTGAGAATTTCGACAAATGCAGGGGGAGGGGTGGAAATTCGGGGGTGAAACGAAGTTATTCGGGGCGAAAAGGTCCAGAAGCGCCGTAATTCTGACTGGATGGAATTCTTCATTTCTCGTGACTACGTACAGAGTGCGAAAGGGAATATGAGTAATTCTTCATTGATTACTCATAATGAAAAATGGGGAGCTATTGAAGAAAAAAGCCAGATGAGAGGAGGTATTGTATGAATCTATTCAATTCATACGATATGGGATCTAAGATGATTTGTTTTTTCTCAAACGTACAATAACGTCATATTTTGACGGACAAGAGCATTGAAAAGTCCGAGAACTGAAGAATTTGGTGTATAAACTTAGGATAAAAGGATAAAAAATATACCCCTAAGGGATCCGTAGAAAGGCTTTGCTAACGGTCGAATGGAAAACAACCTGAATGCCCATAAAACTCGGCATTTCAGAACGAATAAGACAATTGAGTTTAGACCAGTCTACAACTACAACATACGTTCAACACTTGCACTGACAACGAGAAGATTAAAGATTTTCACATCTGTTCCCGAGACCGACGAAAAAGTAATGCAACGACCCAAGTGAACAGAGACCCTCAGAATCGATTAGACAAATTATCATCTTCTTCACACATTTTTAGTGGGTTGGAAATAAATTGAATAAGTGTTTTTATCCCGTTCTTTTATTTCCCTAAATTGACCTTGGCCTTGAACTATTTTAGTTACAGTATAAGGACCACAACCCACAGATGAATCATTTTTCCGTCTACTGGAGGGAAAAGTGTATAGCTAATAATATTAACTATCAACTATTATGCTTCATGTCTTTCAAATTTTCCACTGATCCATAAATTATAAGGATCGTCACTATAATAATAATCTTATCATTTATGTCACATGAACGTTTGCATTTAACACCTTTGTGTAAAATATTTGTTTGGAAGTGAAACAGTGATTGAAAAAAACAGTTTTTGACTTATTTTGAAGAATTGAATTGAATTAGAATTGAAGAACATAAAAGATCAATTCTTCAAAACGAGTCAATTTTCCAATCACTTAATCACTTCATTGACTTCAATAACACAAAAATTTTACACAAAGGTGTTAAAGGCAAGGTAAACTCATTTATTGTTATTCTCCACATTCAATCAAAATTTTCATCAAAAGGTAGAAACCTATTATCGCAATGAAAATAACTATTTAGTTTGTGATTTAAATTATAGTTTTCTAGAATAAAAACTTAACGAACCAATATTTCAAGTTTGACCTTAAGATCTCAAAAACTGAAAGAGCTATGAAGAAAAATCAAAAAAATCTAAAGTTTTGACGGAATCGACAATACTCAGCGCAAAAGATTACATTTTTTTTTGACTCGACAAGCTTGTCTGAAAGTGATGAAACACGATATCAACCTTCTTTTAAATAGGAATGCCCAATTTCTATATCATACTCATGATCTCCATGGAACGCTGATTTCGAAATAACCCACTTGTCATCATTTATTAGTGGTTATTATTTGGACGTAGGCCACTTTTTTCATGGTTATTGTGGTTTAAACGAGAGATAATATATTGGAAACCGTTGAGATAAGTGTATGAATTTTTTATTGGTTTTCACGTCTTCTGCCAATTCACAGATCACTTAAAAAAGTATCATAAGTTCATTTACTCCATAGAGTAATAAACATAGATGGAGGAAGTATACGCAATTTTTACATGTCCCCAACATGGTTAGATTACGTTTTCGGATTGTGATATATTTTCAAATCCACAATTTTATTATATCGTACAGAATGTATTTTATAAGGAATGAAATATTTATTTGAGTGATTCCCGATTAAATAGGCAAATTTCCATATTAGGAATACGATATTTTTCATAATTGTCGAATTTATAGTAAGCAGAATATTCATTATTTTCTGTATCTACCTGCTGAAATCCAAAATTTGGTAACATTCGCTCTCCTAGTGTCATCGGTTGTTTCACGTCTTTTGGCGCGCTTGAAGTTTGTTTTCTGAATTTCTGATATATTTCGGCATTATTACAATATACATATTATAAGTTTATATCACTATGAGACATAGGAAGTGCATTTTTCGTGGAGAAACTCGCGAATTGAGTGAAATATCGTATCACTGATATGTTTTCATTTCCGCGCGCTTCATGTCAAATTTGATAGATCATGTTGGGGACAAAATTTGCTTGCTGAGAATGACATATGCTCCCTCTATCTATGTTTATTTCTCTGTTTATTTCTATTTTTGTGCGGCTCTAAATTCGAGAATCACAGATATTGTGACAAAATGACACAAAAAAATGCAGTAAGATCCTGTCAAAATAACGGTAATAAAATAACTAACGAAATAACGTTTCACGGACGTATATCAAATTATCTGGACCTGTTCGCTAAAAGAATCTGTCACATTCCAAACGAATAACTACCCTAAAAAGCCCTTCATAAGGGATTAATCTCCATTTCCAATCACTGACCAACAAACGTCGAAAAAGAAAAGGCCGGACAGATATGAATAACCCCCGTGATTGAAAACATGACGTAAAAGCTGAATTTCCTCCCCGAAAACTGAGTGCAAGCGGCGGTTTTATTCAATTTGGGTAAACATGACATGAATTCATTTACAGGGCTTAGCTTAGATGTCACGTTGATGCTTTCGGTGAAGTTTTGTGTTCTAACATAGATATAATTGGATTGGAATCATCAAAGAAGTTTATCCTTTTGATAGATACGTATCCAAATCAGCAAAAGACTTCCCTATAGACAAAAAACGCATTTATTAAAATATACAGGGTGGCCAAGGTCGATGGTTCCCTGGAATTTTACGGACAACGAAAGGTACGACTTCATTGAATATTTCCCCCTTGTCAAAAATTCTTTGTGAATGGAGTGCAAGTATCGAAAATTACAGCGAATATTTCCCTCCTGTCAAAAATTCTATGTAAATGTAATGCAATTATCGAAAATTACAGCGATAATTGCATTGTAGGAAGCGAAATAGCTCTGCGATAATTGTTCTGTTCATAGATGCATAGTTTCTATGCATCTTACACAGTTCGAATCTATGGCATCTATGGAATCTATGTCACTTTGACAAGTTAACAGTTTATTCGGGAAATATTCCCCCGAATTACACTCGTGTATCAAAATGACCGGATAATTTCTCATTCCAGCATGTTTTCTTTGAAAAACTGCATTCGGTCATTTTCATTTTTGGAGCAATTGGGGCTCTTTCTCCAAAAATGAAAATGAACTCATGCAGTTTTCGTAAGTAATTGCACAAGTGCATCAAAATTACCGATAATTTTTCATGACAGCGTGTTGTCATAAAAACTGCATGAGTTCATTTTCAAATTCTCGTCATTTGCGGGAGGTTCAAATTTTCTTCTTTAATAGGTTTGAAGAAATCTGCGTCTGAGGCTCATCGAATGCTCTCGAATACATATGGTGAGGTCGCTATTAAAGAAATAAGTTGCCGAGAGTGGTTTCAACGCTTCAAGAACGGTGATTTTGACGTCGAAGACCAGCATGGCGGTGGAAGAGAGAAGGTTTTCGAAGATGCAGAATTGGAGGCATTACTTGATCCAGACTCCTGTCAAATGCAACAAGAATTGACAGGATCATTGGGAGTTACGCAACAAGCCATTTCAAATCGCCTGAAAGTCATGGGAATGATTCAGAGCAAGGAAATTGGGTACCGTACGAGTTGAAGCCGAGAGATGTTGCTTGTGAACAGCTGCTTGCAAGGCAAAGACGGAAGGAATTTATGCATCGCATTGTGACTGGGACAAAAATGGGTTCATTACGATAATCCCAAGCTCAAAAATACTTGGGGATATCCCGGTCATACTTCCACGTCGCCGTCCAAACCGAATATTCACGGTTCCAAGGTCATGGTCAGTATTAGGCAAGACCAGCTCGGGGTAGTGTGTTATGAATTGTTAAAACTGACTGAAACAATTACAGACGATCTTTATCGAACGCAATTAATGCGTTTGAGCCGAGCATTGAAAGAAAAACGGCCGAAATACAACGAGAGACAGTGATTTTGCAGTATGACAATGCTCGACCCAATGTTTTTTTTAGTTTTGTCGTATCTGCTACCGATTTAGAGAAAATATTCCAAACAATCCTCTCGTAATCCCAAAGAAAATCTAAATTATTATGAAGATCCAGTTAGTAAGCTGTGATCAATAATTTAATTATAAATTCTGCTACTTCACCACCCAATATGACAAACAAAGAAGTAGGACCATACGACACATCTCTGTTTCATTCTGTATCTCAAAAACAAAGTGTTTGCAGGCCCATGTTTATAGAATTTTTTTTTGCCAATAATCCAAGGCATCTCTCATTTTTCGTTACACCTACCTCCTTTTAAGGAACACCCTGCAGAATAACAATTCTAGACTATTCAATTCATTCGCCAAATGCACCCTTGCATACCACTTATGCCAATGTACAGTTTTGGGGATCCCAAGGGCCAAATAGGCGCCTGGGTGAACCAGGTGAACTCACCCGGAAAATTTTGAATAGTGTAATTTCTTTCTACGTTCATGTCTGGACGAAGAAATGATGTTTGTGAAATCAACTTTTCAAATTATAAACTGACGTTGATTTTTTGCAGAAAAAAAATCTTCTTAACACTAAAAACAAGAGAGATAATGGCGAGTATCGAAAAAAACCAAACGGTAGAGTTTCGAACACTTTTTGCACCAGTTCGAAAAAGTCGAACACAGATAGCGAAAAAGCGTTTGCTTCTCGTACGATCGTATAAAAAAATCGAATTCGCCAGCGTTTCCGAATGAACCGCACCTCCGACCATCCGTAAAAGTTATCCAATTAAGTGTGTGAGTTCAGAACTGAGCGGAACCCATTCGAAATATAGCAAAAAAATTAATTTCCCTTTCGCTTCGGCGAAACTCAAATAAACTTTTCTTATTCTGTAGAAAGACTGGAGGAAAGGCGAATTTCCACTACGACGTGCCTGAGGACTTCAATTTACATCGTAATTACCTCGGATAATGTAACCGAATTTCGTGCGATTCGGAAAACTGTGAGAAAACTTTCAGTTCGAAATTTGTGCGAATCCGAAAGCATCCCTCCGCCCTATTTCATTGTGGAACGCTCCGCGAGAGGGAGCCCGTAATGACTGTCATTTGTCTGCGACGAGTGGAAGAAACTTAGCCCGTTTCTTTGCGATTGCCCATTAACCTGATTTACGAAATTTTACTCGGAATTACCCCTAACGAAAGAGCGATTCCTCAAAGTTGACGAAGTTCTCGCGTGCTGAATTATGGGATTCTTCTGCATTTTTGTTGAGGCGGTACTGTATAAAGTTATGTGTCTTTAGGGGGTATGTTCTTTTCATCCGTTTTTTAATTAATGGGATCTGTTCCCCCTGATGCTCGGACTAATAGATTCGCAACATGCTACCCCTTTCCAAATGCCCACCACGTTTGAAAACTTCATCAGTTGGATTAGTCCATGATTCAAGGCGTACTTACTTCGAAGACTGCTGAAAGTAGTCCCTAGGTATTTTTCAAGAAGAACGATAGAAAACATTTAAGTAGCTATTATGGGCGTAGTAAAAAGAAATCCATTTTTGCATGAAAGACAAGGCTTTAATTACCATAGTTATTATTATTATTATTTGAACTGAGGTCGTTATGGTTCAGTAAGCCTTCCGGGAACTGCAACCATGTAGATCTTTTGTTCTCTACCCTACTCATTCATGGAAACCCAAGGAGGTCGTCAATGACGTTAATAAAACTGACAACCTCCTTAGGGGCCTTGGCCGTTACCTCTCTGGTATCCAGGACCGGCGCACCCATATGAATGATTCTTAGGCCAGCCAGCTCAGGACACTTGCATACCATGTGTTCGGCTGTTTCTGCTTCCGATCCACAGAGCCTGCAAATCTCATCTGCTGACTTAACCATGCGGTTCAAATAATGTTTGTACCGACAGTGCCCCGTCAGCAGTCCCACCATCACCCGAAGCTCGGCTCGTGACAGCATTAAGAGCTTCTTGGCGTAGGTAGGTGAATTAGTCACGAATTTCTTTGCCTGAGCAAGTCCAGGAGTGTTAGTCCAGTGGATTTTGCTGTTATTCAACTCCCATAGCTGGACCGCAGCTTTATATTGGTCTTTTCCTAGCCCTCAGAAAGGCTCAGGGCTCAGGTCCAGCAGGTGTTAACCTTGATGCATTTTTTGCAAGTTCATCAGCTTTTTTTTAATTACCATTTTAGAATGATCTGATTTACGTCAAATATGCGCTGTTATGTTCGATAACTTGTTGCCATTTTAAAGGTAATATAATTATGCCTCATTCATAGAAGCCCTCGTCCTTATTGGCGATTTTCACAAACGACTTTGTGGTCAGCAAAATTGTTCGCCATGTACAGGAACTGCCAATTCCAGACTATGAGGTAGATGCTTAAAAACCTCCCAACCAAGCTCCCAGAGCTTCTGGCAAGTCACTATCGATGTATATGGCCTGGCGTTGTCCTGATGGAACACAATTCCTCTCTTATTGGCCAAAGCTGGCCCCTTCTGGCGATTGCTCAGACGGACCAATTAAAATGACAGTAGAGTTCCGAGTTAACCATAGGGGAGCAGCTCATAGTAGATGAGCTGCCAATCCCTTCAAACACACAGGAAAACCTTTCTGGCCGTGAATCCTACCTTGGCCACCGTTTCCTCCGGCTCACCGTGTTTCGACCACAACCGTTTTCGCTTGACGTTGTAGTAAATAATCCACTTTTCATCACCAGTCACTAACCGCTTTAAAAATGAGTCGAGTTTTTTGCGACTCAGCAGCTATTCGCAGATGGAAGTTCGGTCCATGAGGTATTTTTGCGTTAACTCTTGAGGTACCCATACTTCGAGCTCCTGCTTGAGACCAGCCTCATTCAAATGGTTCCAGGTGGTTTTTTTAGCCAATCGTTAGTTCTTCGACAATCGAAACAGTGCTCACATGAGAAATGAACTCGACAATGTCTATGATTGTATCGACATTTTCGACAATTGGCCTTCCAGTACGTGGTGCATCTTTGACATCGAAATTACTGAAACTGAATCGACAAAACCAAAACTGCGCCTGATTGGGTATAACAGTATCAGGACTTCAAACACTTTTAACATTTTCAGCCGCCTAGCTTGCATTTTCGACTTTATCGAAAAAAAAATGTAAAATATAGCGTATTCTCTTTGTTAGTGACCTTTGACGCGCACTCAAACTAAACTGGCCAATTTTGAACACCTGTTCGAGAAATAACTTGGCCAGCAAACTTTGCTTCCAAAATTGTGATTGTTCTTTTGCGTGTAGTCTTGTTGAAAATAAACGTCGTCGATCTTTCAATTCCAGCCATAAAAAATCATTAAATATATCCTAATTCCCAAGATCGACAAAGAATCGACAAATCTGGGTTTTCATCTAACCTAAGGGCTACTTCAACAATATTCACAGTTGTTCTTGAGTGACGCAAATGGTTCATATTCTTCACATCACTAGCTTAGAGTTGTGCTTCAGCACAACCAAAAAATGCTCTAGTTTTGTGAACTGTGACTGCAAAATTTTCTCCATATTTGTCCTAGTGGATTCAAACAATTTCAATGTATTGTTGAAGCATGTATCGTTCCATCTTTCGTGAAAGCGTAGTTTTTAATTGCCAAATATCGAAAAATTATAACTTCAGAATTGACTGCTGCTATGATAGAGGGCTATTCAAACTGAAACCTCCTATTGAAAAACCCTAGATATTTGACGCAGGTAAAATTATAAATACAAGGAATAAAAGATTATCTCCTCTTAAATTTCAATAAACTGTAGTTGGTGATAGTTCTCTATTCAGTGTTGAACAGACTGATTTCAGAATTACTTAGAATTGAACAAAAGCTGATTTCACAAAACAAAATATTTAATTTTCTACTAATATTAACAATTTCATCGAACAGAAAGACTAAATTCCTTTCGTTCCATATCGTTACTCTGTCATAGTTTAGATTATGAACCATGCAAGAATAAAAATACGAATATCCGTCACAATGATTTAGGTGGAATAATCCCTATGCATATTTCTAGAATTAATGTAATTTTTCAGGAAGAATATTTCATCATTCGGTTAAATAAACGATGAAAACCCTTCGTGTGGAAAGGGTTTTGTAAGAGGATTATTTCATGTTGAATGTTCGCAATCACCGTAGTGTGAAGTGATAAAGGGAGTGAAGCGGTGAAATGCCAATTTCCGGAAAAATTGCGGAAAATAGAAGCGGTTCCATTGTTTCGTACAGAAATTCCTGTAGGTGTTTCAAATTGTTAAATTGAATGAAATAGAGCGGAAAAATACGTTTTGCAAGTGAGATTTTTCCTTGGATTATTTCCGATTTCAAATGAGTAATTGATTCCTCTGACACTATTGAATGTTTTAACTCGAATGGAATAGTTTGCTGAATGTTTGAATGATATTTCAAATTTTATGATTGAATAATTGTCTTCATAAAAATATTTCGATTTTGGAACGTTTGTAACTTTTGTGAAATTAATATAATCGAATCCTACTTTTGTGGTTTAGGAAAATTTCCTGTTGGTATTCACTTCAGGAATCAAGAATAGCACCCAATATGGTAATGAACGTTTGAATTTGTGGATGTGAAATAAATACCCTTCACTTTTCGCCGATATGCAATTCAACAGTATTTTTTCTAAAGATGATCCGATGGCTTTTGATGCATCGAATACATAAAACAATTACTTGTCGAAATTAAAAATTCCAGGATAGACCATCCGGTCCAAATATGTAGAATTTAAGGTTAATGGATTTTCTGAATTCTTCTGCTCTTTTCTAAATTTTTATGTGTTCCATGGAAATTATTTTCAACTTTCAATGATTCTCCGAATTGTGAATTATTGATTTCTTCCGCTATTAGATCTCGTATTGGATGTACCGGGTTTTTCACCATAAGTTGACCCCCCCTTTAACTTTGTTTCTAAAAGAGGTACAGAAAAATTTTTCCACGTATAGACTTTCATTTGTGGATAATCTATTCCCTAAATAGAGCATTTCGAAAATATGACTTTAACTGGAAATCGCTAATGAAATAGTTATTTTCCTTTCTGTGGAAAGTGCCTTTTCCGCAATCGACAGCTTGACCGAACGACGCGAAGCCTCTCCTGCGGAAAAGTATCACTTTCCAGATGAGTTAAGAACGATATTTTTCCTACTAGCGTAAATGAAATACTTTCAAGGAGAGTTTTTGTCTTGACACCGACTGACGTTATAAGAAAATATATTTTTGCGCGCTCAGCCGCATAGAGAAACGTTTGAATTTTATGATTGGCGCATAGAGACATGCCAAGATTTTATGACTGATGTGACTCTTTAATATTTGCGTGCGGAAAAAACCACTTTCCGCACGCATATGCGTGCGGAGAGTGAATAGGGCTTTTTTCCGCACGAATTTGGAAAAGTAGGTACTACTTTCCAAACGTCAATGCGTGTGGAAATTAATACTTTCGAAACGCTAGCAGGAAAAGGTTTTTTCCATTTTGATATAAAAAAACACGAGTATATTCTCACAGAAATCGATGGATGTTCATTTCATTGGAAAGAGTAAAGTATGCCATTAGCGATAAAAAATGATATCAGCCAAATGGCCGCCACAGCTCCCGTAGAAGCATCATACCCTTCTCATGAAGTTTTCCAAGACCAATTCGCACATTTTTGGATGTAAGTCCTCGATATCTTCACCAATTCAAAGTTTAAGTTCTTAAATCGATTGTGGAGCATTGAACCTCATCTTTTACATGGTCCAAAAGAAAGAAGGTTAAAGGTGTTAAATCAGAAGACCTCGATGGCCAATTGTGATCACTTCTATAGTATATCCAAAGTCACTTGGAGAAAACCAGAATATTTCGATAATACAAGGGTTTCCAAGTTTCCAGAAATTACTCTTGGTCCAGTGAATTCATTCCCTAACAATACTTTCAAATAAACCCCGGTATTAAGCAGATCGCAGTATCCACATCAAAAGGACATCTAGCCAAGCGTTTTTATGGACTAGTTCAATCGACCTTTGATATACTATACAAGAAATAACACAATCTGAAAACTTTACCTGTCAATTTGCGATTGTTTCGTAGCTTGGGTGGTACTTACCACCCTCTTGGTGCAAATAAACGTCGTCTACATCAATATCTTCCAATTCAAGCCATCAAAATTCATTTATCACTAAGATCGACGAGGAATCGTCAACACTACAGGCTACAGCAGCAATATTCTCAGTTGTTCTTGAGCGACACACACGGTTTCGATTCTCCACATCAATCATTTATCCCAGGAGCTCAAATTTCTCCACCAGTTTCACTATTACCTACTGAGAAGGTCCTTCACGACGACCCTAAAGTACTTTAGTTTATCTGATTTTTATCTTTTTGGTAATGAATTTCAACAATTTCAATGCGGTGGTGGAGCGTGTATCTTTCCAATTTCAGTAATAGCTTGACAGTTTCAAGAGTGACAGCTGCCACATAGCGGAATATTCGAAACGATATATCTCATTGGAAAACCCTTTATAATTCAAACGAATGGTTCAAGACTACATGTGGGGCATTTTTGGAATCGGTTAAGTGTCCTCTAACTCTGTATGAGTTGCAACATAGTTCACCCTGTATAACAGAGTTACGTTTGTTCCACCTTAAAAACGTAAAGCAGCAATTCGACCACCCTTAGACTTGAGGTCAACAAAAGTCGAACAAGCAGTTTGCTGAATCGATAAGAATGAGCATAGAAGGTCAACGAAAGAACGATAGGATCTCCTGCTTTCCCTATCTGGACGAAATCGATGGGTAAATAATGAATCCGAGTAGGCAGGTCAATTATTGATAGCTATCTAGTATTGACCATTACTGCAATTACCTGCCAATCACGGACTGGGGCTTAATTGCGTGAATGATTACCCAAGCAAATAGATTTTGATAGTTGTAATGGAATATATGCCTGTAATCATCCCCCAGTCATGATTATCAGATGACCAACACCGGTAGTTGATGAACGCGTGTTGCAGGTGTCACTTGCCCAGTTATGTAGGTCAGTTGGTGGTGGTTGATGTTTGAAAATATAGTTTATGAGGGTATTTTGCTTTACACTTGGTTGATTGCCAATCGTTTAGCTTCACGTCAAGGATAATCCTTTGATGTTTTGTATAAGTGTTTTTAATTATATCTTTAAATCCCTCTGGGACCTTTAGTCGGTAGTTTCTTGTAAATTCTTTATTTCTTTTTCTTTTTTGTTTTTCATTTTTTTCACTGTCATGATTACCTAGTCAATATAATAATAATAATAATAATAATAGAGTCTTTATTTTTGGCAATTTTCAGGGGCGAAGTCTAGCCAGGGCTACTCCACTCAACCCCCGACAAAATACAAATAAAGAAAAAACAAAACAAAAAAATCAATAAAAGGAAAAAAACACAAATGAACCCTATCAATATTCAACTGAAATATTTCCAAAAATGAACATAATTTACAAAAACTATAACTGGCTCAAAAACAATGTATTCTTCAATTCTCTTCTCAAAGAGTTCAAAAAAGAACCCCTACATGAAATCAGCATTTCATTATGCAACTTCACCGCATTAAAGGTGAAAGAGCGCTGAAACATGGCTGAACCAAATCGAGGCAGCATGAGCCTCTGCCCATGTCTTAAAGCAACACGGTGAACATCTCGTCTGTAGACCAACCTGGCTTTCAAATAAGGAGGAATACCCGTTCTCAAAATTCGATGTACTAAAATACTCATATGAAGCCGAAAAATATTTTCGACCCTGAGCCACGTTAACCCATTTATTCCATTACTGATCCCCCTATCGTACTTTCTCAAACCTAAAACGTAGCGGCAGCACGAATTCTGCACTTTTTGTAACCTATATCTCTCGACAGAGTCTAGACAAGGATAAAAAACTGGCAATCCATAGCTCAGCTTGGACAGCACGAGTGTTTCGCAGAGATACTTACGTGAATGGAAATCTAAAAACTGTCTCTGGCGATACAAATAACGTAGTGCCAGAAAAGAATTTCTCAACAACATCGAGACATGCTCCTTGAATCTCAGTCGACAATCGAAAAAAATTCCTAAGTTCCTGCAGCAGGAGGAGGATGGAATCTTCTCCACACCTATCTTAACGTCAACCTCAGCATGAAACGTTCTTGGAAAGAAGGGTATATAGAAACATTTTTTCACGTTAATTCTCAGATTGTTCATCCTGCAATATTGCTCAATTCTGGAGAGATCTTCATTTAACCGTTCAACAGCCATAGAAATAGAGGAGGGGAGGAAAGAAAGGTGAACCTGAGTGTCATCACAATAAAAATAAATGTCAACAAACTTAACAACTTTATACATATCAGCTATATATATAAGGAATAACAGAGGGCCAAGAATGGAACCCTGAGGAACACCCGAAGTTATCAGACAGTACTCCGAAAATGCATCACGCAATTTAACGCACTGATATCTACCAAATAGATAAGACTTAAAAAATCTCAAAGAAGATTCATCAAATCCGAAATAACCCAATTTAGCACAGAGCAACTCATGGTCTAGGGTATCGAACGCCTTTGCGAAATCTAACAAGGTAAGAAATGAAGCATGCCCACTATCCAAAGAACGCAGGATGTCATCAGCTACATTTAAAAGAAGAGTGGTAGTGCTATAACCCCTTCTGAAACCTGACTGGTGAGCAGTAAGAATTCCACTCTCGGAAACATAGTCATAAATCTGAATGAAGAGTACTTTCTCGAGAATCTTCGACATGGCTGGTAATATACTTATAGGTCTAAAATCGGACAAATCTTTAGGATCAGGAATCTTGGGTAGAGGATTCACAATAGAGCACTTCCAGACGCTCGGATAATAACCAGACTCAATGCAAACATTAATTATATGCGTAATGTGTGGCAAAACAACATCGACCGACAATTGTAGCATTCTAGCAGATATACCATCAATGCCCAATGCGTTCGAACTAAGATTTGAAATAACAGACCTTACCTCCTCCATAGTTGCAAGTCTGAAAGAAAACTCCATATTCGGATCGAATTTACTCGAACAATAATGACTAGTTGTCTGCGGGCAAACATGAGGAGGGCTGAAAACAGAACGAAAATAATCATTAAACTGCTGAGGATCAACAAAGTTTTCGGGCACCGACATCTCTGAACCAACCTGCAATGATTTAAAAGATTTCCAAAAAAATTTTGAACCTTGAGAGCGGGCTTGGGACATAAAGCTGAATTTTTCCCTTCGTACAGCCGATGTAACAGCATTTCGCAGACGAGCATAATATCTGTAATCAGCTAAGTTTTTCGTAAGCTTATATCTTGATAGGGCCCTGTTCCTCAACTTCATCATGCTTTTCACGGTTGGCGTTATCCAAGGAGCAAACGGCTTAGAAACTCTCGATTCAACATATGGGGCATGTAGGTCAAATATTTCCGTAAGACAACGACAAAAGTTGGAGATCTTCAAATCAATATCACCAATATAGAAAACATCATCAAAACATGCACCAGAAAGGTCCGACAAAAAGTCCTGAAGTACAAAATTACGAAAATCACGATAACGTATTAACTTTGGCGAATTAATCTTTTTTTTTAAATTGATCTTGCAAAATACACCCCTATGGTCAGACATCGAATGATCAATGACCCCAGAATCAATTACCAGTTCAGGCCTACTAGAACAAATCACATCAAGTAGAGTATGGGATGTGGCCGTTATACGTGTTGGTTCATCTATTAGTTGTTTCAGACCATAAGATTCAATGCAATCAGTAAAATTACTCACAATCAGTTGATTCTCGTTTATGTCCCCGGCGACAATAACATGCTCATACCTTGAGGATACCATGGATAAAAAATCATCCAAGTAGTGGATTAAATTTGAAATACAACACGCGGCTGTTCGATAAATAGATCCCAGCAGAAGAGTTTCCTTGCCCAACCTCAGCTCGATCCAAATATGTTCCACCCCATCAGGCAGGTCAAAGTCGACGAACACACTCCTCGATGATAGAGAGTCCCTCACATAGAAACCAACTCCCCCCCCAACACGCGCAACACGATCACAACGGAAAACACGAAAACCTGAAATAAAAATGCTTTCATCCGGAATGTTTTGGTTCAGCCAAGTTTCAGTTAAACAAATTATATCAATACGTTCAGCAGTAATAACATCAAAAAACTCATCTAATTTAGGAAAGAGAGAACAAATATTAAAATGGGCTATCTTCAAACATGCACGTGATCTACTCTGCATAATCTATTCTAGACTTAAGTTTACCTATATGGGACAGAAAATAGTTACATATAGAACTGTTAGCACTGTGACCTATATCATGAGCTGTATTGAACCTTGAATTAAGAAACTTACAATTTACACAGCAAATATCATTCGAATCGCAATTTTTGATTTCATGAGGGCCTGAGCATTTGGGACATAAGTCACATTCGCTTTTACATTCACGCCGGTAATGACCGAATTTCCAACATTTGAAACACCTTATAAAACTGAAATGTTCCTTTACAAAACACTTCGACCAACCCAGATAAAGAAATTTTCTCTTAATAATGTCATTAAACAAAAGTGGGGCCACTTCAAGAACTACATTGAATTTATCTTTGAACTTAATTTTGGTAATGAACTTGATATCCTCAATAGAACAATTTAAATTGTTTATATGAATTACTTTTTCCAAAAAATCGGGCTCACCTACTGCATATGAATCAACACCATAAACCATAATACGAGGCCTCAATTTTTTTGGGACGGTTACATTGTATACACCCTTTGTTTCATTTCCTATAAGGGATTTTAGTTTCTCTAGGGAATTATTGTCACCACAAGATATAAGAATTCCATCCTTAATTCTTTTAGTTCCCAAAACGAGTGCTTGAGCAGACGATGGATTCACTTTCGATTTTATTTCGTTTTCGATCACAATATTGTTTACATTTTTATCGATTGTTTTTACTAACAGCACATGGGAATCCCGGCTTCTTTTAACAGCTGATGCGTACGTTGACTTCTCTGACTCACATTGATCCGCCTGCAATCGAACACTGCGAGGTACTTCACGTTGGAAATCCCTCGAAGTTTTCAAAATCTTATTTGAGAATTCTAGTTCAGAGACATACTTTTCTAACAGAATTTTCTCACGGGTCAAACATTCGACCTCTTTCTGCAGAACAATGCACTGAGTTCTCGAACATGAACCGCTGGTATTTTCCGACGACTCGATACAACGTCGACAGAGGAAATTATTTTTGTCCACATAAACCACCTTGCAAATAGCATCCAAACACTTATTATGTACCACAATTTCACAACCTTCAGTTTTGCACTTAATATCACCTGAACCAGCAAATTTTGAACAAAAACGACATTTCTTGTCATTAGTATCAGATGTTGAACCGCCTGCCATGACGGTCAACACAACAATCTTTTATATATCTTTTATATCGGCATTTCTCTGTTGGTTCCTAATAATAATTTACGTCATTTCTATTGCGTTCTTTTCCATTTTTGTATATTTGATGTATAAGTGTGACTTTAGGTGCAAAACTGAATATTTAGTAATAATAATAATAATAATCTTTATTCCTGACTCTTAATCAACAAATGTTGGTGTCAGAGCCTTTGTAAATTGTTACAAAAATAAACTTTAAATTTTAATATATATAACACATAATTTTTTATGAGATCCTAGTTATTTTTAACATACATTTTAAGGTTTTTAACAAATTTGTAATAGTCATTATTTTCCACTATGTTCCCTGGTATTCTATTATATGGTATTATATGGTATTCTGAATATTTGACGATAAAATTAAAAGGATATTTTCAAATCAAAACGAACTGCAGTGCAACTCATATCTGGTAGTAATAAATTTAAGTAGGTAGCAAAAAAAGATTCGACAATTCTACAAATGCACATTTTTCTCTAGGTGGCTACGTATACAAGCAAAATTGTCCCATATAGGGAAATGAAAATACTCATATAACTGCTCAGAGACCTTCACATCCATAAAATGTCACTGTTTGGTGGTCTGGTGAAGTGATTGGCCCGTAAATCTAAAAAATGAAGAAGTTATTTCTCAAACCATCAATTCTCATCGCTATAGCGAAATAATCGTCTTATGCCGATAATCCTCAGATTATTGATCTGGAAACCAAAATCCGTCAAATTATTATTGGTGAGATATTGTCCCAAAGACATCACGTGGAGGACATTTGAAGGATGTTGTATTTCACATATAATGGCATTCTATTCAAATGAATATTTCATCGCAATGAAAGTGTGTTCATTAATGTTTACTTTCGAAACCACAAAATGGATAACCCTTAAGAAGCTACGATTTTTTTTCGAAAAGTTTAAATGAAGAATATTTATCACCAAGAAGATATTCACATAGAAATAAGAAAACTGCTAAGGAGTCTTAAAAATCTAGTGTCGAATTCTTCGTCGTTGAACTTGAATGTATCTTTTGATGAGAATAATTCTATCGATCTTGATGTAATTAGGGATTCACGACTTGGTTTCAGTTTGACTTGATTTCAAGCCAAGCTCAAGTCAAGTAGTAGTTTTTCATTCTCAAGTCAAGTCAAGTATTCATTTATCGAGTGCTTGAATCATATCAAGCTACTTGATTTTTAACAGTTTTATTGTGTAGTGTCACATCAATAAAGAAATAATGAAATGAGAAACCTTGCAAAAAACACTTTTTTTTATTAAACTTATCGTATAAACAAATCTAAAATAGCAACTTACCAATAAATTTAATAGAAATGTGAGAAAACTACTATAAAGTCACACTGACGAATGCTTCAATCTCTCGGCTTATTTAGTCTGAGCGCGCACGACATTGCAGAAAAATATGGCTTGCGACGCGTGCATATCAAGCTCAAGTAATATCAAGTAGCTTGATATCAATACAAGTCAAGCAATAAATCTCCACAAGCATGTAAAATCAAGTTCAAGTATGTAATTTTTCAAGTGCTTGATTTTCAAGTCAAGTAGTCGGTTAAAACCTAACTAAAAAATCCCTAGATGTAATTGAAATAAAAGAAAAAAAAAGGATAAAAGAGTCGAGGGAAGTTTTGTGAGAAATATTTTTAAATTTATAAATCAAAGAAATGATTTTTTACTGTAGCATTTCGTTCTATACAGTCATCTATGACCGTAATATCAGATCACCTGATCTCTGAATCACTACAGTTCCAATTGCATAGTATTCCATATCGAATATTAGCTCGATAAATGTGGGTCAATAAGCCTTTGTCCAAATTTGCAGCGTTTTTCGAATGGCGTGAAACCCTAACAATTCCACTATTTCCCACCAAATTGTGTTTTCGTTTTTATCAGCCGTTTTAACCTGCTGACCAAAAGCATTCGGGAATGATACACACATATGTTCGACAACTGATGCATCCGAGTTATCTCTTTCATACGTCGGATTGATGAAAAGCCTGGAATACACAGAGTTTTAATACGCGCTGTTCCCTATATTAACAGCAATTCCATCATGCCATGATTCCCCATTCCAGGCGGAAAATTTGTTAGTAAATCGATACGATACCATTTATAATTCAATAGTTTTGGAATTGGATTGGATGCTCTAATTATTTCACTAGGTTTATGAAGTATGACTTGTTTCGTTATCGGTTCGATGTAGGTACACGATTTCTAGGTTGGTAGGTGTTATTCTTAGAATTATATATTGAATCAAATGTTGTTTTGATAGATACCTTCTTTTTTGAGTCATTGTTCAATTTGTTGACTTTTGTATAATGCACTTCAATCGATTAGACATATGCTTGAGCTTATTTATAATTCATATTTCATACAATAGTAATGATAAAGGTTTTAAAATGAAAAGAAGAATAGGGTATTCATTGTTACTTAATGTGGTGATGTTTCCATGTGGAATAGGGCAGAGGAATATTTCATGTTTTTTTTTTATTCGGTTAAATATATCAGGTGTGTGAATAAGTCTTTCCCGTTTTTTGTAAGAGATGGCGCCACCAATACTGTGTGAGTATTTAATGGTTACATATGTCATAATCAAAGCTTATTCATCTGTCAACAATTCCACACTAACACATTAGTTGAAATTTTTTCGCATCATAAATTTTTGAAATCGTGAAAATGTCGAAATTTGAGCCGAGTCGACGTCATTTGCGGGAAGTTTCACTTTATTGGTTCAATTTGAAGAAATCTGCTGCCGAGGCGCATCGGTTGCTTCAGGAAGCTTATGGAGAAGGTTGTGTCGATGATTCAAGTGTTCGCGGATGGTTTCGACGCTTCAAAAGTGGCGATTTCGACGTGGAAGACAAGGAGCGTTCCGGGCGGCCGCAAATCTTTGAAGATCAAGAATTGGCGACTTTGCTTGATGAAGATTCGTGTCAAACGCAAGAAGAACTTGCTGAAGCATTGGGAGTTGACCGAACAACCATTTCCAAGCGTTTGAAAGCCATGGGAATGATCCAAAAGCAAGGAAATTGGGTGCCGTACGAACTGAAGCTGAGAGACGTCGAACGGCGTTTTTTCACTTGCGAACAGCTGCTTCAGCGACATAAAGGAAAGGGTTTTCTGCATCGTATCGTGACTGGCGATGAAAAGTGGATCCGTTACGATAATCCGAAGCGAAGAAAATCATGGGGACTACCCGGCCATGCATCATCATCGACGGCCAAGCCAAATATTCATGGCGCCAAGCTCATGCTCTGTATATGGTGGGACCAGCTAGGTGTGGTTTACTATGAGCTTGTAAAACCGAATGAAAGGATCACAGGCGAGGTCTATCGACGACAATTGATGCGTTTGAGCCGCGCACTGCGAGAAAAACGGCCACAATACTCCGACAGGCACGACAAAGTTATTTTGCAACATGACAATGCTCGCCCACATGTTGCACAGCCGGTGAAAACATACTTAGAAACGCTCAAATGGGAAGTCCTACCCCACCCGCCGTATAGTCCAGACATTGCTCCGTCTGATTACCATCTCTTCAGATCGATGACGCATGGCCTGGCTGACCAGCACTTCCATTCCTACGAGGAAGCCAAAAAATGGGTGGATGACTGGATAGAGGCCAAACCGGTCGAATTTTTTCGCAACGGGATTCGTATGTTGCCAGAAAGATGGGGAAAAGTTGTAGCTAGCGATGGCCAATACTTTCAATAATTCATTTGTAACCATTTTTTCACAATAAAGGCTCAAAATTTGAAAAAAAACGGGAAAGACTTATTCACACACCTGATAGGTACTAATATTATATCCAATCTGAAGGCTTTCTGGGCAAACTATTCATTTTAAGAGAAATACAGAAAAATTCAAGTGTATATGAGACAGAGAAATGATATTCGTTATTGACTGATAAATGTTAGGCAAGAGCCTTCGGTTTTTCAATTCAATTGGGTATGTGATTGAATCGAGTTTGATGTTTTTCATACGAAATTAAAAAAAAAATTCAACTTATCAACGTCCTTTTTAAATTTTTTTCAAAGTTTTTTTAATTTTCTGTATTTCAGAATTTTTTTCTGCTCTGGGTATGTGGAATTTTGTTTATTATCAATATCAACCTTTTATTTTTCTTCATTAGAAGCTCTTTCAAACGTATTGATCGTAATTTGAAAGGATATAAATGAATTCCTTGTTGTTTTGATATACTCGTACACACCCATTATAACCTTCTACTATATGTGCAGTCGCCATTTTGCAAATACCTATATCCCATAGTACCTAGAAACCAGAAGTGATTCGATTTATTGGTTATGCACACCCATAGAGCAATTTTACATGTCTCCAACATGTCAAGATCACGTTGTCGGATTGAGATATATTTTCAAATCCACAATTTTACTATATCGTACTGAATGTAAAGGAGCTATAGAACTTTAAATTGCAATAAAACAACGATGGATTCCAATTCACAGGTCCAAAACGTGAAATTAGGCGGTCACCAAACGTGTCTTTCAATAAATCGATTATGGCACGAGCTGTGCGACATGTTGCGCCGTCTTGTTGGAACCACAGCTCCTGGACATCATGGTTGTTCAATTCAGGAATGACAAAGTTAGTAATCATGGCTCTATACCGATCACCATTGGCTGTAACGTTCTGGCCAACATCGTTTTTGAAGAAGTACGGACCAATGATTCCACCAGCCCATAAAGTGCACCAAACAGTCAGTTTTTCTGGATGTAACGGTGTTTCGACACACACTTGAGGATTAGCTTCACTCGAAATGCGGTAGTTTTGTTTGTTGACGCTTCATCGCTAAACAAAATAAAATGGACAGTACCATTATTTTCGAAATAAAATTGCATCATTTGCAAACGTTGGTCAGGCGTGAGTCCATTCATGATGAATTGCCAAACCAAACTGAGGATGAATCACTTGACAGCTGTTAAATCGGTCGCCATCTTGAACAGTAATTCCAACTTAAAGTTATATACCTCGAACAAAACACCCGTTATATTATATTGAATGAACTATATATTCGAGTGATTCTCGATTAAATATGCAAATTTGAATATCTGGAATCCGATATTTCCCCTAATTGTTGAATTTATAATAAGCAGAATATTCATTATTTTCTGTATCTACCTGATGAAATCTAAGGTTTGGCAACTTTTGCTCTCCTAGTGTCATCGGTTGTTTCACTTCGTTTGGCGCCCTTGAAGTTTGTTTTCTGAATTTCTGATATACTTAGGTATTTATTTCAATATATATTGAGTTGACATGAAAATTTGATTCACCATGGGACATACTTCTTACATGCGTTCTTTCTGGAGAAACTCGCGAATTGAGTGAAATATCTAATCACTGACATGTTTTCATTTCCGCGCGCTTCTTGTCAAATTTGATAGTTCTTGTTAGGTACAAAATTTGCTTGCTGAAAATGACATATGCTCCCTCTATCTATGTTCATAACTCTGAGGTTCAAACAATAACTACAATATCTCCTGTAGTAACATACTTTTTATCTGGGGTATATCTCCAGAGGAACTATCAACATTTTCAGTATAATGAATTGTTTTCTTCATTATATTTGTACAACTTCAGTATATTCCTTCTGCTTGTTAATTATCATTCTTTGATATAGGTAATAAATATCCTTCATTCTTGAGTCCTAAATCATGTTTTCGTATTCCAAATGAGAACCAAAAATAAATTAATCCGACGGATTTTCGTTTTCCCCTCCTAGCAAGATCATTGGACAAAATCCTACAAAACCATAGGTACAAACAACAGTAAGAATATTTCCAGCAGGAACATAACTTTTATCTTGAGCATAGATCCGAATGAACTGTCAAGATTTGAATACTACCGAAATTAGAATTTCCTCTGAGGGATTTTAAACCGACGTAAAATATAGCATTTGGTTCCGTGTGGAATTCTTCTCCCCGTTGCGAATGCTGGAGGGGGGCCACATTCGTGCCGGCTCTATCCACATCTCCCGGAAACAGTATCCCGGAGATAAGAAGACACATCTCTTGCATAAATTATTCAAAATTGAAATAAATTTTTCATGATGCATTTGCCCAGATATGCACGTTCGACGTTGTAGAGTTGGCTGCTATTGGGCCATAGAAGATTTTGGAGGCACGTGTAGAGTTGGGTTGGGAGATGGAGGAAGCATCTGCTGTAATTTGATATCTTGATTTTTTTTATTCCTTCGTCTACTTTCCGATCAGAATTCATTTAGATTATTATCGTTGGAATTATATCTTCAGCGTTTTTTATGAAACGGAAAAATTCTATGAAACAATTGAAACTGACACACACCTTTTAGAGGACAAACAACACAGAACTTTATATACAGGGTGGCCATTTGAAAACGAAACAGACGAGATTACAGACGAAATAAAGTTTTTCGATAGAAATGCTCGGACAGGTCGATTTCTGTTTCGAGGGGGACAACTTAAGATGTAGGTTACGGACGCATAGCGCTTCAACCCTTGCTGCTACAACCCCCACCCCCAATTTTTGAATAGGGAAGATGGGGTGAGTGATACCTCAATTTAAAGGTATTTTTATACTGATTTCAGCACAGTAATTGTTTTTTCATTTTATGCATTAGTTCTCGAATTATTCATGCGTTAGTTAGTTAGGAAGGAAGCCACAGTCATGGTTGTTTTGAAGCTCAAAATGTCGATTTTTCACAAAACACTACAAGTGCCATGAAAACACCACTTCATTTTCAAATACTTAGTTAAGAATATTTCGAGAACTAATGCATAAAATGAAAAAACAATTACTGTGCTGAAATCATTATAAAAATACCTTTCAAATGAGGTATCACTCACCCCATCTTCCCTATTCAAAATTTGGAGGTGAGGGTTGTAGTAGCAAGGGTTGAAGCGCTATGCGTCCGTAACCTATATCTTAAGTTGTCCCCCTCGAAACAGAAATCGACCTGTCCGAGCATTTATATCGAAAAACTTTATTTCGTCTGTTTCGTTTTCAAATGGCCACCCTGTATATTCTGCTTATTATGAATCCGACAATCAGGAGAGATATCGAGTTCCAAATATTCGAATTTGCATATTTAATCGGGAATCACTCAAATAAACATATTTCATTCATTGAAATATAAAGGGTGTTTTTTTTTAGAGTTATAGAACTTTAAATTGCAATAAAATAACGATGGATTATTCGATTGACATGAATTTCATTCATCCGCAAGATAATCTTGTGGTATAACATTTTAAATATGATTTCTGGCATATGACCGCCACGGCTGGCTCGGATGTAGTCCAATCTGGACGTCCAATTTTCGATGACTTTTTCCAACATTTGTGGCCGTATATCGGCAATAACACGGCGAATGTTGTCTTCCAAATGGTCAAGGGTTTGTGGCTTATCCGCATTAGACCAATGACTTTACATAGCCACACAGAAAGTAGTCTAGCGGTGTTAAATCACAAGATCTTGGAGGCCAATTCACAGGTCGAAAACGTGAAATTAGGCGGTCACCAAACGTGTCTTTCAATAAATCGATTGTGGCACGAGCTGTGTGACATGTTGCGCCGTCTCGTTGGAACCACAGCTCCTGGACATTATGGTTGTTCAATTCAGGAATAAAAAAGTTAGTATTCATGGCTCTATACCGATCACCATTGCAGTAACGTTCTGGCCATCATCGTTTTTGAAGAAGTACGGACCAACGATTCCACCAGCCCATAAAGCGCACCAAACAGTCAGTTTTTCTGTATGTAACGGTGTTTCGACATACACTTGAGGATTAGCTTCACCCCAAATGCGGCAGTTTTGTTTGTTGACGTAGCCATTCAATCAGAAGTGCGCTTCATCGCTAAACAAAATAAAATGTTCGTAGTGCGCGATACGTATTCCGCACAGAACCATTATTTTTGAAATAAAATTCCACTATTTGCAAGAGTTGTTCAGGCGTGAGTCTCTTCATGATGAATTGCCAAACCAAACTGAGAATAAATCACTTAACAGCTGTTAAATCGGTCGCCATTTAGAACAGCAATGCCAATTTAAAGTTATATACCTCGAAAAAAAACACCCGTTACAAGAGGTAAATCTTCAATCTGAATCAAGTGGCTTCATAGCATTAATTGAATTTTTTCACTACAACCAAACGTCTTCCATTGGTAAAATATGCTCCGAACTCTACCACTTTTCAAAGTTGAAAATGATACATGATGCCACTTCGATTCAATGTGGCGTTTATCAATCGTATAGAAAAAGTTATATCCAGTGTATTCTCGGTAGCAAAGTTAAATGGCCTGATGGCATCTCACACCAAGTATCGAATTCCACTCAGAAAGTTATAATAAGGTTACGTGTTGATAGCGCGTCGGGCCTTCAATTCACGTGTTACAATAACACAGCATTATTGCTTCGAAGATAAGGAAGCATGGTTTAACGATTGGTTAGAAGACGAGATAAGGGAAACGAGGTCGTTCGTCCTTAGACAGACTGCCGTTGGAGATGTGGAACACCTCGAAATTACAATTGAAATGGGAGAGAACTCCTTCAGGTTCAGGCGTATAAATATAATGACAGCTGTGTCCATCGTTTTCATGGGAATGCTGAAGAAAATATGGGAATTATGGGCAAATGGAATTTTTCATTAAGTTTGGGATCGATATGAGCAATTAATTTTGTGCTTACTATAAATTTTGAATTTTTTCTTCTTTTTCTTTTTAAGTAATGACTTAGTCCTGTGCTTTCTCAATGATCCTCAATCTTTGAATGCCGCAGTGCAGTTTTAGTATACTATATCCAAAGTCTCTTGGAGGAGCCAGGTTATTTATTGATTAACAGTTCAGGGTGCCCCGAATTCTATGCTCTCTGAAAGCATCTCGAAAACTTAGAGAAAAATCTTCATGGACCTCCGATCTCCGTTTTTCAAAATAATGAGATATCAGAAAGCAGATCGTAGATATCTTGATTCGCTCTAGAGTTACAACAGAGCTTTCTAAAAAATAGCTGTTTCAAATATTTCGTTATATCTTGGTTTCTATTCGGGATATTCAGAAATTCTGAAACCTTTTTTTTTTATTTTATGTTTGAAGTGATACGCATAAGAGATTATAGAAATCAATTACCGTTTAAGAGATATGGAGTTCGTTAGAGGGACACTCTCTATTTTTCTACGCAGTTTTTTAGCCGCCGATTTGTCAGAAAACATTCCGTTATTGGCTTTTCAATAATGTCAAACATTTCAAAATATTAAGACCTGAGAAGCGGTGAAAGAGGTTGTTATTTATAAGCCTTGTTAACACGTGAATTCATTTTGAACTGCCCTCTATATAGTTCTGTGGTTCTAAGGCGGAATAAGTGATTTTCTAGAATTTTTATGTATGACTATCGACGCTATCATTTGTCAGTTCAGTTTTTCCAGTGTAAATATATTTATCAATTCATAAAGAAAAATTTCCCGGAAAGAAATTCTAATATTTTGTCAACGTGCATTGCCCAATTGGTCATTTCAATTGTTGCAAAATGGCGAATGCGCGAACATATGAAAATCAGTGTTATAAATAAAGGATGTTTTTTTCGAGGTATATAACTTTAAGTTGGCATTACTGTTCGAGATGACGACCGATTCAACAGCTGTCAAGTGATTTCTTCTCAGTTTGGTTTGGCAATTCATCAAATTTAGCCAAACGATCATTAAGTAAGCCATAGATTCGTCGAATGGAACCAAAATGAGATTGCCGTTGTTTCCGATTTTCATAAGCGAATTTTGTTCAGCGATGAAGCGCACTTCTGGTTGAATGACTACGTCAACAAACAAAACTGCCGCATTTGGAGTGAAGCTTATCCTCAAGTGTATGTCGAAACACCGTTACATCCAGAAAAACTGACTGTTGGTGCGCTTTATGGGCTGGTGGAATCGTTGGTCCGTACTTCTTCAAAAACGGTGATGGCCATAACGTTACAGTCAATGGTGATCGGTATAGAGCCATGATTACTAACTTTTTCATTGCTGAATTGAACAACCATAATGTCAAGGAGCTGTGGTTCCAACAAGACGGCGCAACATGTTACACAGCACATGCCAAAATCGATTTATTGAAAGACACGTTTGGTGACCTCCTAATTTCACGTTTTGGATATGTGAATTGGCCTCCAAGATCTTGCGATTTAACACCGCTAGACTACTTTCTGTGTGGCTATATAAAGTCATCGGTCTATGCAGATAAGCCACAAACTCTTGACCATTTGGAAGACAATATTCGACGTGTTTTTGCCGATATAAAGTCACAAATGTCAGAAAAAGTAATCGAAAATTGGAAGTCCAGATTGGACTACATCCGAGCCAGCCGTGGCGGTCATATGCCAGAAAACATATTTAAAACGTAATGCCACAAGATTATCTTGCGGATAAATAAAATTCATGTCAATCTAATAATCCATCGTTGTTTTATTGCAAGTTCTATAGCTCTAAAAAAACACCCTTTATAATTTGAATATAGTGAGATAATTTGCAACATTATTCGCAATCTCTCTCAATTCTGGTGGTGGCATAATTCAAAAATTCAATGCGTAATTATAAATTATTTCTAAATTCGAAACCTATAGGATTCAAATTCAAATTCCGCAATCTGTCAATTTTCGTAACAGTCACTCCAACTGTCAAGATACAATACAAAAATCACTAGGATATATAATCTGAATTTTTCATTGAATTTCGACAATATTTCACAAAACTTCATCTTCATCATCTAATACTCGTTGCAGAAGACTTCATGCGTTCGAAAACTCGCTCGTTTTCCATTTTCGCATTTATGTTGGAATAGAAGCCCATTATGCAACTTTTTTTAGAATATATTATTTCATTTCTCAAAATTATTTTTATTTTATGAGTCATCTTTATTTAATTCAACAAAATGGATACATCAAGTGGAATTCGATCTGAATATTCAAAGGGAATATACCTACTGATGTTTGGAAAAAGGAAGCTCTAAGCGTAAATCTTGAAGAACGTTTACGAGTCTCAATGAACAATTTTTATTCGCTTGACAGTCTGCCTCAGTTTTTTTCATTATTTTCAAGGACTGCCTATCATTTCATTAACTTGAATATCATAAAGCTTATTCGGCCGTATATCTTGAACATGACATGAGTCATCTGAGATAGACGAGGTGGAACTTAAGCAGAAGATCAAATAAAGTTATGGCTGCATTCAATTTTAATATAATGAGTAATACTAAGAAAGGCGTGATAATACTTATCATATAATATTATTATAATCAGATAGATCACGATCAAAATAAAGAAAGCATACAAAAAAAAGATAGAGATTACCTAGTATTTTATGTATCTTCGAACTAGATCCACATAAATAAGGAGGTTTCAGTTGAATTCCAAATGTAAAATCTAAGTGATATAATTCAATTGATTTATATCCAGATATTTGTGGATACGCCAGCCGAATATGATCGCTTTTTCAGTACCAATATGAAGGGAAAGATTTCGTAAAGGCCCAAGCACAGAATCGTGTGGAAACCCCTTCATTATATAGTCTACATTATTATTCATACCTCATCGATAGATGAGAAAAGTGTGTTTGAGCTACACGAAATTGAAGAAATTGAAATGGCTCGTTACGAAATCAATTGATTCAACATGATTTGATACTAGTATTTATTCAGTTATGGAAATTTCGTTACATATCGAAATATTGTATGAGCCTTGTATGACATTCGTATTGATTCATTGATTGTTAATTCGGACCAGTGATTGGTGTCGATCTAGGTCCCTTCTTTCGATTGAGTGAAATGTTTAGGCTCTGTTCATATTCAGTTAGTTTTGTGAGTAAATAAATTGTGAAGGTATTCTTTTTATGATTATGATTTTATTCATAATTTTTTTGACATATAATCATTGGGGATATCATGAAAGGACACATTTAATTCAAATTTATTCATTATTAATTTTTTTTTCTTTCATTCCATAGGTCCATAAAGAGTAAATTGTATTCATATTCATAAATTGTATTTTTGCATCGTTTGAGATTTGAAATTGAAGGAACCTTGGATTATTCCAAAGAAGGTCATCGAAATATCACATTTGGATATTATACTCTGCATTAAAATTAGATTAGACCAGAGCAAGAAGAAAATCAATAACCTCATTCCGTGCTGTATAAAGTTCATGATGTAAATAAACTTCATAAGACCATAAATAAAATATGATAGAGAAGTCTAATGGTTTCGATCTCATTGCTATGAAAAGAAAATCATTTTTCATGTTGCATTTTGCTTCATATCAATTATTAATCATAGTCAGTTATTCATTTTGAGTGTGAGTTTATTGAAATAAATGTAATAAATTGGCCTCTATTATTATTTATTCTTTTCCTCATCAGAAGTGAATTATTAGATTTCCTATATATAGAGTTTTCCAATATGAATGATATAACTTGAAATGGTTACAATAGCAACAATGTGTTTTATTTTTAACATTGCTCACGTCTTTAGTTTTCAGTAGTTTATGGCATTCGATCATGGAAAGATATAGGCTACAAAACGTTCAGAAATTGTCCAATTTATTTATCAAAATCAGTATTCATACTCTCTCATACTGAGTGAAATTTAAAAAGAATTCATAAAGGACATTATTCAAACAATCGACTCACCATTTTATCGTAGATGCAAATTGTATCAATTGAGGCACAGTATTTCCTACTGTAGGTTATACATACACTGTGCATCTCATTATACAGGGTTAGAACTATTTAGACAAGACAAGACAAGAAGAGTTTATTCACACGTTTTTCATACAAGATATTTTTTACAATATTTTTCAGTTAATTATATATAATTGCTAGTTCCTGCAAATAATTTTTGCTTAACTACAGTTTTCATAACATAGAGAACATAAAGTCTATAAAAATTTTTTTTTGTACAAGGATGATGTAATTCAGTTTAGAATATGTTTGGTTTAATGCAGGAAAATAGAACTATTTAGAGGGCCACTACACGGATATCGAAAACTGTTAGAAAGATAGGGTGGCTTAAATTAAAAAAAAGTTGCGTTATTTGAGTATGAATGTGTTGGTGTGAAGAGATCCAAAATATCTCCATTGGTTGCCGAGATATCTAGAAGAAACTGAAAATCGAGATTTTCTGTTTTTCTGTATAACTCATATGTTTCTTGAGACAACTGTTTCGATATTCTGCTTGATTTTCCTATCTATCCTATGCCATCTGTAATACACTACGTCAATTTTTGTACTTTCTTCCATCACCAATGGGAAAATTTGAAAAGTTGATGTCATTTTTATATTTTCTATGAAAAAAAATCAAGAGACCTTATTTGTTGATGAAGGTCTGTTGATTTCAGGAATAAAACAGTTTTTTATAAAAAAAAGACAGTGGTGCAGATTTTCAACAAGAAAAGTATTATCGCACCCCTATATATAATTTTGGCAGGAGACTTTAACCTAATTCCAAACATTATATTATCAGGACTTCAATACCTAATGTGTGTAATAATACTAGAGTTATAAGCAAAAAACTTATTTATTTTCAAACCTCAACACCCTGTATCTCGAAAGCGAAGCTTGTTAGGATATATGATTATATGAACTTTTTGCCATAAAAAGAGTTAATCGTCGCCAAAGTTATTGCACTCAACTCTGGACCACCTAGCAATGGTGCTAACTCCATTATTATTGATGCTACGATGCCGGTTGAATGGGCAAACTAGTAGCATTTTCAGTGGTCTTCTCGATGCCGAAAACAAAAAAAAAACTGACAGTCGCGTTGTCAAAATATTCCATAAAATGATATTTTTTTCAATGGAACACCGTATATTTTCTCATGCATCTCGATTCATAATAACATTCTCAACAATAAAGCTCATATCACATTTCTTCTCAAAGTGGAAAATGAGCGATATATTTCAAAATATTTATTTCTTTCACTAGTACTAAAAATTTATTTGCTTTGGCGAATAAACCTCATGGTTGTCCAAACAACCATTTTTTGTACTTATACGAATGACAATATTGTTTTGATAATAGCAAAATAAGACAGTAAAAAGAAAAAAGTGCGCTGGGATGTGAACTCTTGAAACCCGTGATCACCATGTAGCACCACTCAATCGACACCACTAAGCTATTTGATATTAATAGAGAAAACGATAATTTCCATCTTAAAGCAATTCCGCTAGCCGCATTCATTTTGTAGATCAATAGTGTCAATAGAAGGGCCCAAATATGTGTTCAACAATGAGGCGGTGTTTTTGACCATTTACTCGATATTTTATAGCGCTTTATCAAATCCGTTTGTAATAAATGTTTCTTAACTGTCTTATTTTCACCTTTACGAAAAAAAGTCAAATGAGCTTTGTTGTTGAAAATGTTATTATGAATCGAAATGCATGAAAAAATATAGGGTGTTCCATTGAAGAAAATATCATTTCATGAAATATTATGACAACGCGACTGTCATTTTTGTTTTGTTTTTGACTACTAAAAATGCTACTAGTTTGCCCATTTAACCGATATCGTAGCATCAATAATAACGGAGTTAGCAATGGTGCCGACTTAATTTGAAACACCCTGTATAATTAGCATAACAAAAAATTACAAAATTCTCAAAATTCCAGATTTTCCTTCTCCTGCAAAAAATACTATATTTTCTTCATGAGTTGAACTAAATTCGATTGAAACCTACAAAAAATCCAAATTAGTTAAATCCCGAATAATTCAAAAACCAATTGTACGACTCTACGAGACTACGAGGTTCCAACAATTCGAGTATAACCTATGAACTCCTTACACGTGCCAAAATTGACGTCACACTCCCAATTCCTTTGAATGCAGATTTTTCTGCGGTAACTACGTCAAAATCCACGTTGCCCCGTCTGCCCGAATACGTCACGTGTTGGTCTCTGAACCTACCCGCCATCACGAGGCCATCACGTAAGTCTGAATACTCACAAATTTCAGGATTAACTATTCATAAACGCTGCATGTGATCAAACAATCGGTTTGTGTGCACAAGCGGGCTGCGTTCGAGGGTCAGCCTCTTGCATTGCGTGTCGAGGTGATTTGAGCGTGGATAATTGACCTGATTAATCAGCATTCGATGCAATATAACGATGAGTTTCTGGCATATATTGGATTTATGCGGCCGATATGGAGGGTAGGAATGCGCCAACGTCAATGTGAAAGATGTGCCTGCTGCTGGAGGCTGAGCTTTCGACGTACGTCGTTTCGACTCATTGCCACTTTGCGGTATAGTCGGAGACAACAATTATACCGTCAATTTCTTCACTAGAGCAGCCTATAATTGAAAAATGGTCCCCAGTAAATTTCTATAATTTTGTTCGTATTTTGTAGTATATGAACTGCATCTCTGAATAGCCTATGATTTATTGTATAAACTAACTGATAGGCAACCCAAAATACATCCCACAAAGTGTCAAATTATACTCTATGATTGTTCGCTCGCTCATGACAGTAATGAAAACAACAACAAAAATTTCAATTTGGTGCAGTCGTTTGAACGTGATGCCCTTACATAATATCCATAGGTCCTCTTTTATATATACAGATATATAATTTCAGAGTGAAATATTCAGAGCTTATTCTATAATTTCGAAGATTCTCTTCTGTGAATCTAATGATAATAGTGCATTTAGTGTTAGTTGTACAACTTTGCTTCCACCGTTTTGCTATAGATCGCTGTAGCGGTAAGTGGTAGTCGAAATAAATAGATCATAGATGTTATACAATAAGCTTAGGTATTTGTAAACATAACGCCATCGAAATATTAATCGATTTGTGTCTGCGTCATAAAGTTATTCTCGATTAAAAATGTCAGCTTACGAGCCAAATTATCGTAATTTGCGGGATGTATTAATTTTCTGCTTCACTATGAAGGAATCTGCGGCTGAGGCTCATCGAATGCTCTCAAATACCTATTGTAAGGCCGCTATTAGTGAGAGAACGTCGATAGTGGTTTCAACGCTTCAAAAACGGTGATTTTGACGTCGAAGGCCAGCATGGCAGTGGAAGAGAGAAGGTTTTCGAAAATACAGAATTGGAGGCATTACTTGATCAAGACTCGTGTCAAACGTAACAAGAATTGGCAGCATCATTGGGAGTGACGCAACAAGCCATTTCAAAACGCCTGAAAGTCATGATTGCAAGACAGTGACGGAAGGGATTTCTTCATCGCATTGTGACTGGAGACATTAACATTTCTCGTAAGAAAAATTCTTGAATGGAACACTTTTCTAAATATTGTTTACCCATAAGGTAATAACTTTGGAGAGGTTACTTCTTCACTGAAAGTCGAAGAATGTGAGGAAATCAGATTTATTTCATCTGAAGGTATTAATGAAGTGCCAGGCCAGATAAACAGATAATCTAAACGTTATAACAGGTAAATTTTATATGCACATTTGATTTTACTTTTTTGCATTTACCTGTGTATATGCACATATTTGGGATCAGTTTTCAACATCATATTTTATCAGAAATATTTGAATTTAAGTGAAACTTTATATTACCAAATAGTGTAAGATACATGAAAATAAAAATTCACATCATTTTTAGATGCAGAAGTGCAGGAGTTGACGCAGCCGCAAACACAAAAAAAAGTGGTAGAATTTTCAGACATTTGTGATAAACACCAGTAATCATCATTAATCTATAATGGACTTTAATCAGCTGTATAAATAATCGATGCATACTCGATTCGGTTTATAAATTCGAAAAAATTTCTTCACAATGGCCATTTGAAATTTAAGAAGAGTTATTTTTAGCAAATTTAAGGTATAATTTAGACGGTTGAATTCAAAGTGAGGATGCAATGAATACCTCAGCATCACGAGTTCTACAACATAAACAATTTAAGCAAATTCATCGATAGTCAATTTCCATTTGATTCAGTGCGTGGTTCGTATATATCATGAAATATATTTTTAAAAATGGGAAAAAACGAGTTCATTTATTTCTTATAAAATAAAACAACAACCGAACAATATTATCTTAATTATTTTTATCTTGTGTTGCCTCTGACGGTTGAGCATTGCCGGCAACGATTACAGTGGTGCAGAAAACGAAAACATTGGAATGTGGAATGTTATCAGGTCATCTTTTCTGATGAATCTCGATTCTCCTTGGGTGCACATGATGGCCCAAGAAGGGTTAGACGTCGGGGAGATAGACGTGAACCTCAGTTTGATGTTGAGCGTCATGTACACCGGATAGTAAGCGTTATGGTACAGGGTGCTATTGCATATGCAAGTAGGTCACCTTCAGTCTTTATTCGAGGTAACCTTCAAGAAATAGTGGAGCCATATGTTCTCCCTCACCTTAACCGGCTCGAGAAACCAATATTTAAGCAAGATAATGCCAACCTCATGTTGCCAGAGTTAGTTTAAACTTTTTCGAAGCGATCCATGTGAGTCTTTTGCCATGGCCGGCCAGATCCCCAGATCTTTCGCCCATCTTTTCGCCCATAGAGCATGTTTGGGACATCATGAGTAGAAGGCTTGAAAATTTACACCAGCCCCCACGGACTTTGGCTGCACTGAGACATGAAGTACAGGTAGCTTGGGATAGTATCCTTCAAGAAGAAATAGATCATCAATGCCGGGACGTGTTGGGGAGTGTATATATAATCGTGGTGGACAAACACATTATTACCAAATTTAGCAAAAGAAATTGTGAATCCTTCGTTTTTTTTCTCCAAATTTCAATCATTCACTCCTTGCTATACTATCTATGTTTTACCAAAAAAAAATAAATTTAAACAGCCCCTTCTGTGTGTTGCAGTTTCTTTGTCAGTTAGTATATATTCCCCCAATTATTTTCAGACGAAAAATCATTATCTCAAAGAACTATAAGACTCAATATAATTATAAGATGTTACATGTTAAACCCTGTATAATCATAAATAATGAGATCTATTGAACAAACAGGCTGTGTAGGTATCCGAGTCGCTGAACCATTATTACTGACCCAGAAAGAAAATCGCCAGTGATAAGTATAATACTCCTTCCCATTAACAATGGGAAACATTTCATCCATCAAGTGGAATAAACCATTTATTCTGCCCCTTGCGCCATCGTTCCGTTGCGTCATCCGAATCGCTGTTTCAAACTCCTGAAGATATGTGGCGGAATTAATTCATTGATTAAGTTGAAACGTATTTCCTGAAGGTCTTGCTTAATTTCCGGCCTTTTCTGTTAGGCCGCTCCAAAATCTCATCCGCCATGTCTTCGCCGAAATTTATATCCGAGATAACTGTAACTGGAGCAACATTTTTGCCGGCTTTCAGAGAAATGTCAATATAACTAATGGATAAAATCCTGAATTCATTTTCTCGAATCCGGGGTGTCTTTTACTGCAGGAAGTTTGAGCCTGATCGTCGGACCGAGTTGGGTTATGGATGTAAAAACGGTCATCGGCGGTTTTTACAAATCCGAAGAAATTATAGATGAACTGAAAGTTGTAGATTGTAATTCAACATTTTTTGATACATTGGCATACAAGTCTGCTTCCGCCGAGGCTTAATTATAAAAAACTGGTTATAAAGGGTGTTTTTTTTTAGAGCTATAGAACATTAAATTGGAATAAAACAACGATGGATTATTCGATTAACATGAATTTTATTAATCCGGAAGATAATCTTGTGGCATTACATTTTAAATATGATTTCTGGCATATGACCGCCACGGCTGGCTCGGATGTCAACCTGGACGTCCAATTTTCGATGACTTTTTCCAACATTTGTGGCCGTATATCGGCAATAACACGGCGAATGTTGTCTTCCAAACAGGGTTTGTGGCTTATCCGCATAGACCAATGACTTTACATAGCCCCACAGAAAGTAGTCTAGCGGTGTTAAATCACAAGATCTTGGGGGCCAATTCACAGGTCCAAAACGTAAAATTAGGCGGTCACCAAACTTGTCTTTCAATAAATCGATTGTGGCACGAGCTGTGTGACATGTTGCGCCGTCTTGTTGGAACCACAGCTCCTGGACATCATGGTTGTTCAATTCAGGAATGAAGAAGTTAGTAATCATGGCTCTATACCGATCACCATCGACTGTAACGTTCTGGCCATCATCGTTTTTGAAGAAGTTCGGACCAATGATTCCACCAGCCCATAAAGCGCACCAAACAGTCAGTTTTTCTGGATGTAACGGTGTTTCGACATGCACTTGAGGATTGGCTTCACTCCAAATGCGGCAGTTTTGTTTGTTGACGTAGCCATTCAATCAGAAGTGCACTTCATCGCTAATGGACGTAGTGCGCGTTACGTATTCCGCACATAACCATTAGTTTCGAAATAAAATTGCACTATTTTCAAGCGTTGTTCAGGCGTGAGTCTATTCATGATGAATTGCCAAACCAAACTGAGAATAAATCACTTGACAGCTGTTAAATCGATCGCCATCTTGAACAGTAATGCCAACTTAAAGTTATATACCTCGAAAAAAAAACACCCTATACATTAATGATTCAAAGTATTGTCTATCGCTGGTCACTACTTTCTCCCATCTTTTGGGTAACGTACGAATCCCGCGCTGAAAAAACTGGTCATCTTTTGAAGCGATCCACGAATCGATCCAATTTCTTACTTCTCCATAAGACCGGAAGTGCTAATCAGCCAGGTCGTGTGTCATACTGTCATTTATCGAAACAAGTAATAGTCCGAGGGATCAACGTCTGGAGAATACGGCGAGTGGGGTAGGACTTCCCATTTCAACGTTTCCTAGTATGTCTTGACCACTTTCGCAACATGGGGTTGAGCATTGTGATGCTGTGAAATCACTTTATCATGTCCCTCGTTGTATTGCGTCAGTTTTTCTTTCAATGCTCGGCCCAAACGCATTAATTGCGTTCGATACCGATTGCCTGTGATTGTTCCAGTCGGTTTTAACAGCTCATAATACACTACGCCCAGCTGAACCCACCAAATACAGATCTTGGAACCGTGAATAGTCGGTTTAGTTTACGAGAATTTTGCTCGAGAGCTGACATGTTTAATAGAGAAAAACTTTATGATGCAGACACAAATCGACTAATACTTCAATGACGTCATGTTTATAAATACCTAGGCTTATTGTATGACATCTACGATCTATTAATTTCGACTACCACTAATCGCTACAGCCATCTACTTCAAAACGGCGGAGGCAAAGTTGTACACCTAATATAATATCTCAAATTATCGAGAAAAAGCACTAATTAAAATGGGAATGAAACAAATAGAATATCAACAAAAAAAATAAAGATTAACATGACGTTAGGAGCTGTACCATTTGCATATGTAGTCTCTAGGGGTGCAATTCCTACAGCACCTGATTTGACGTCAGTATTTCCTCAAAATGAGTTTACATAGTATAAGTACGGCTCAAAATACAAACAGAAGAAGAACTTTATGGAACAAGAGGTAGGTATTAGAAGACCTCAACGAAACATTCTGCCACCCTGCCAGAAATTTTCCACAAGATGTAGGACCTGATTGAAAAAGGCTTGAATATGAACAATCAAAAGTCCAAAAAAGATAGCAATGATTTTAACTCTAAATTGACCAAAGATCAAACTAGCAGGTAAGTATAACTTCATAGTATGTATATGCAAATGATGAAAAATGCATTTTGTTGCATGCAGGGCTCATGGGCCCTGGCTGTCTAAATTATTGGGCTATATAAGAGAACATAATTCCCTTCTTCTAGATATTCTCCGGATTGGCAATAGAAAAACAACAATTATATTATCTAAAGTAACATCCTATCTTAGGTCAAGGTTATTCTCCCACAATCGATTACACGCAATACCCTATTTTGTTTGAATCGCCTTGATTCCAAGATTGTAAAATTGACTCTTCAACGTTTCTTCGCCAAATAATCGATAAATCAATGTTACGCCCATCATATTCTCGAACTTTATCCATATTTTATCGACTCTAACCTTATCATGAGTAGATTATGAGCTAGCGGTATTCAAACTGTGGCTTGAAATACAAGCAAAACAAGAATACTGCGAAACCACAGGCAAATGCTAGATAGTACAGAACCTTAACACAGTCAGGAACTGAACTTCTGAAAGGAGTCAATCCATCAGTACTTTTGAACAAGATACATATAAGACCCGATCAGAAAAGGCTTCAAAATCAGAATACAAAAAGCACCTTGTATCTCTAAATTGGCACATGGCTCAAACAATCAAGATGTATAACTTCATAGTGGGAATCTTGAACTATAGAATGGGACATATTTATCTTTTTACCGAATTTTTCTGAATAGAAACACCACAATTTTTCGAATATAATCCGAAATAACATCCTAACTTTGTTCAATACGATTCTGCCGTAGTCATGTGCAACTGAAACTTTGTTTATATCATCTCAATTCAAATCATAGTACGTAAATAATTCACGACTTCGTAGAAGATGCAAATATAGTGTCGAATAGACACAATTTTTCATTAAAGGAATTAACTTCTCGTTGCTTTGGGTAATTGGACTATAGAATAAGACAAATTTTTCTGGAATTTCCCTCAATTATCAATATAAAAAGCACAATTTTGCGACGAAACATCCTAAGTCCTTTCAATGCCACAGCCAAATACAAGTAATACTTTGATTAAATCGCCTCAATTTTTATATTGGACACCTTATAATGAGTACTAAGGTACAGCTTAAACTACAAACAGGTGATGAAGACTGTGAAACCACAGGCAGGTAGTACAGAAGCATAATACAGTCACAAACCAAAGAAGTAAGCCCATCAGTGGTTTTGTACAAGATCCGATAAGAAAAAGCTTGAAAATCAGAGTACAAGAAGAGAAAGTAATGTTTTTAAGCATATTGTACCTCTGAATTGGCCAATGGCTCACACTTGTAGGTATGTCTAACTTCTTATTAGATGCTTATAATACTGGGTAAGACAATGTTTGACTCAGAAGGTGTAACTTTCGGCTGTCTTGGGATCTTGGACTTTAGAATAGTTGATAATTTTGTTAAGTACTTAATTTTCTGTGAATTGGCTCTGCAAAAAAGCATATTATCCTATCCTCACATTGTCCAGAGACATTCTCGCCTTGCCAAGTGGAAATATGAATCACCTCAATTCCTATATTAAAAGATTTAGTCTTCACCACAAGTCATTCAATGTTACCTCTGACGTATTTCCCCAATTTATCCACATTTCATCGAATCTCACCTTATATTGAGTAGATTCTAGGCTGGTGTTACCTAAGGTACGGCTTAAACTACAAACAGATGATGAAGCATGTGAAATCACAGGCAAGTAGAAGCTAAACATAGTCACAAACTTTTCCTTAAGAAATGAACCCATCGATGGTTTTGTACAAGCTTCGATAAGAGAAGACTTGAAAATCAGAATACAAGAAGAGATAGCAATGTAAAAACAAAGTACAAGATGCTTAAAAAAGCATCTTGTACCTCTGAATTGGCCAATGGCTCGCACTAGTAAGTATGTGTAACTTTTTAGAAGATGCTAATAATACTGGATAAGCCAATGTTTGACTCAGAAGGAGAAACTTTTGGCTGTCTTGGGATTTTGGTCTATAAAATAGGGGATAATTTGTTTGAGTCGATTTTCTTTGGCACTACAGAAAAGCATATTATCCAAGAAATATCCTAACTTTGTCTAAAGCCATTGCTCCCTTTGATTGTATGAATCAGTTCAATTCCTATATCAGAAGATTGAGTCTTCAACTCAACCCTTCTCGAAATAATCGTTAAATCAATGTAATGTCTGACGTATTTCCTCAACTAATCCACATCTCATCGAATCTCACCTTATAATGAGTAGACTCTAAGCTGGCGTTACCTAAAGTACAGTCTTAAATCCAAACAGTAGCAGAACACTGCCAAACCAGGTAGTTAGTACAAAAACCTCAACACAGTCAGGAACAGAACTTCTTAAATGAGTAAACACATCAGATTTTTTGACTTAATACAAGACCCGATCATAAAAGGCTTGAAAATCAGAATACAAGAAGAGATAGCAATGAATAAGACAATGTTTGTGTTAGTCACAAACTTTTCCTGAAAAAGTCAGCCCATCAGTTGTTTTGTACAAGATCCGTTAAGAGAAGGCTTGAAAATCAGAATACAAGAAGAGATAGCAATGTTTTTGAACATCTTGTATCTCTGAATTGGCCAATGGCTTGCTCCAGTCAGTATAAAGCTTCTAAGTAACTTCTAATAATACTGGATAAGACAATGTTTAGTGGGAAGGAGTAACTTTTGGTTGTCTTGGGATTTAAGATTAGAGAATAGGGGATATTTTTCAACTCGATTTTCTCTAAATTGGCACTGCAAATGGCTTATCTCACTATCCTAACTTTGTCCAAAGTCATTCTCCCTTTGCCAAGTGGAATTAATACTCAGTATGAATCACCTAAATTTCTATATTAGAAGATTGAGTCTTCAACCCAAGTCTTCTCGAAATAATCGATAAATCAATGTAACGTCTGACGTATTTCCTCAATTAATCCACATTTCATCGAATCTCACCTTATAATGAGCAGGTTCTAAGCTGGCGTTACCCAAGCTACAGCCTTAAATCCAAACACAGCAGCAGAACACTGCTAAACCACAGGTAGTTAGTACAAAAACCTCAACACAGTCACGAACCAACTTTCCTAAAGGAGTCACCCCGTCAGCGGTTTCGCACCACAAGATGTACGACCGGGTTCAGAAAGGCTTCCGGAATCGATGCCTGATAAATCCCAGTTTCCGTGCTTTCCAGTCGTGGCTGATTCGCGTAAAACGGTCTTAAAAATCGCAATCAGATCGATGGGGCGAGCGTAGGAAGGCAGGAACGATATCGTGCACCCTCGTCACGGCCACCCTCGATACAGAGTGAAGTAATTCGGACGGCGGCGTGCGACGCCAGAAAGATGCGCGTCGGAGAACGGTCGACGCCGCCTGTATGTGTGATTGCGATGGTCGCCTGATTACGGGGGGGGCAGAAGGGGGATGATTTGCGGTCGTATCTGAATGAGGGGGTGGGTTCCGTTTGCTTCATAATCGGGATATTGAGTGTGTAGATTCCAATTTAGAGCTTTTTTGATATGGCTGTGTGTGTGGTCGATTGAGGCGATTCGAGGAATTTGAGGTGGTTGGACGTTTGGTTCATTAACAAGTTTATTTATCCATTCATTTCAATCGGATTATGTTGATGAATATTTCCCTCCTGTCAAAAATTCTATGTAAATGGAATGCAATTATCGAAAATTACAGCGTTAATTGCATTGTAGGAAGCGGAATAGCACTGCGATAATTGTTCTGTTCATAGATGCATAGTTTCTATGAATCTTACACAGTTCGAATCTATGGCATCTATGGAATCTATGTCACCTTGACAAGTTAACAGTTTATTTGGGAAATATTCCCCCGAATTACACTCGTGCATCAAAATGACTGGATAATTTCGCATTCCAGCGTGTTTTCTTCGAAAAACTGCATTCGGTCATTTTCATGACAATACGCTGTCATGCAAAATTATCGATAATTTCGATGTACTTGTGCAATTACTTATGAAAATCCCATGAGACCAACAGGAAAATAACCTACGAGCAAAATTGTCCCGATTCGTAGCTAGTCTATTTGAAAGTAACAGGCCGATTGAAAAGTCCACGGTCTACCATAGTAAAACACATTTTTTTGGCAAAATTCGATTTTATTATTCAACATAGTTGCCTTCGAGGGCGATACAGCGATTATAGCGATCTTCCAACTATATTCATGCAATTTTGCTATTGTTTATTTTATTGAAACATCACTTTTTTTTCTTCAAATGAAGCCGTTTTTAACAATTCCATCCTTTAAACGATTCAATAACGTTTATGATAATCGCTGTTGATGGTCTGGCCTTTTTGGAGGTAATCAATGAATATTATAGGTATATTGCGCATCCCAGAATATTGATGCCATAACCTTGCCAGCTGAATGTTGTGTTGTGCCAATGAAATGATTGAGCCATGTTTCATCCATTGTCACATATCGACGCAAAAATTCAGGTTTATTGCACTTAAACAGCTTCAAAGAATCATTAACACTTTGTTGTTCTGGATCGATTGTGAGCTCGCGCGGCACCAATTTTTGCACACAGCTTTCTCATGTACAAATATTCGTGAATGATATGATGTATACGTTCAGATGATATCTTCACAATGTCTTCAATGTCCCAACTTCACTGTACGGTCATTCAAAATTATTTTGTGAACTTTTTTATTTTTCCGTCGGTGAATGATATGATGTACACGTTCAAATTATATCTTTACAATGTCTGCTATCTCGATCAACTCTTTTGATTTTTTTGTCGGTGACAGCCTCTTTTGGACGTCCACTGCGTTCGTCAACTTCGGTGCTCATTTCACCACGTTTAAACTTAGTATACCAATCAATGATGGTTGATTTTCCTGGTACAGACCCCGGAAACTCTTCTTCTACCCAAGATTTTGCTTCAACTGTATTTTTCCTTTCGAAAAGCAATATTTAATTATTTTTAAATCTTTTTTTTTCATCTTTTTTCAAATAACAAAAGTAGCTACACTAACAACGCAATTCTCACAAACTAATGGTCGGACTGCTACCAAATTTTGACACGTGTCGTTTGAAGGTTGGTACTAACTAAAAATCATATTATCATAATTTTGCTTTCATATTTCTTTGCTAAGGCAAAGAAATTTGTGGTGCTTTCACCGACCTACACACATCATCAAAATCTTAACCCCTCTCTCCCCTCTCAATTTTCAACTTGTTGAATGTAACAAGACAATTTTTTTGTCTGTGGAATCTTCACGGGCTTCAACGAGAGGATCATTGTGGAGTTGCATTCTCATTGGCAACAAATTATCGAGCATAATGTCATATATTTGACTCAATTTGGATGATTGTATAACTATTCATAGAGAATTGAAATAAATTAATTCCATCTCAGTCCTTTTTTTTTGTTTCAGGAAAAAACAAAATACACTATGAAAATGAGATTATTCTCTCAAGTGAGGGAAGGATAATATACCATCAATTATGAATCTGCCAGTGATGAAATAATACTAGGTATACCAAAATCTTAGCGATGGAAAATATCAGAAACTAATGAGAATTCACAAACAGTGATAGCCCAGTTAAATATGACAATGAGTAGTAGTAGTTAGTGTAGTACCTATCAGTTGATGATGCAAGGTTATACTTGGCTAAATTGCCTGATCAATTTCGAGAATTTGGAAAAAACGCAGTGAACAGAAGAAGCAGGTTTCAGTTTCATATAATATTTCCTATGCAGCTGCAAAACTGCTTTTTCAAAATATGAATGAAAACATTCCCGACATTCTTCAAAATTGATTGTTTCTGTGGAAATTTTAGAAAACGACCATCATTAGCGCAATGAATTTAAAAGTTATTCATTATCAGTTTTAGATTTAGTTGATTATCTTCCGTAGATAGTTTCTTCGAATATCGGTGTCTATTATATGACAGTCTAAGAGGTTTCACAGAAAATAGTTAAAAATTCCAATGATTTTGCTTTGAATTCATCACGTTCGATTCTGAAAAACTAGTCATGAAGCACGCTTATTTGATATCAATTATGATCAATTTATATTATAAGAGTAGCTATAGGGGCCCTGTCAAAATAGTGAGATATATGTCAGATGAAAAAAATTCCAAATCATTGTAAAATGCACATTTTCAATGAAAAATAACAAAAAAGTGAGGGGCGTTAAAGTAAAGAATTACCCAATAGAATAAAACAAAATCATTCCCACAAATTTTTTAATATTTGTGAAAATGGTTTAACTTATTCAGGTTACATTTCGGCTGATCAGTCTAATCAATTTTATTCATATTAAAAAAATATAAGGCCAAAATGTGTGTTGTTACTTCAAACATGAATACAGAAAATGAAGAATACAAGTAACCATTTCTTCATTACAATTAAAATATAAGATATATAAGTAGTGGCATTTTAATACTCCCAAATAAATGCACACATGATTATTTATATAGTGCTAAAACAATGCAATGGTGATAATATTTATCACACATTTTTATATTACATATATACTTCTTGGTCATTAAGAATTCAAATTTGCCTAATCAATTTTTTTTGACTAGATCATATTCATGATTGATTGTTATTTCGAATTCGATAAAACTTCAAGGTTAGCATTTGTTACCTGAATGTATTCAAATTTTTAACTGCAAAGAGAGAACGATAGAAGTTATCATTCGACGTTTATAAGTGGTCTAGATCATTGCCGGGTGATACATTTTTCTAATTGTTCAAAAAGACAGGTCACTATGGTTTTCATGGCTATACATGAGTTTTTCGAAAGACATGGGGGTGAGTTATTTAATTTGGAGCGTTTTGTTGGTGCAAGTGATCAAATTAGTGTATTAGTGTATCCCGCCAAATTTCTTAATGGATCTACTACTCAGCCTGATCTTACTTATTTCTATATATCTTCTAATTTTGATTCCAAAAGAATAGAAAGAAACAAGTCGTTTGATACAAATTTTTAACACTTTTTTACCCAAATGATTCATTCAAAAAAAACATAGATTTAAGTGTTTATTTCATTTAATTATATGTAATATGATAATTTCAAATGAAATATTTTATCAAAAGATTAGTTTCAGTTAGATTCAGTTGGAAAAAACCGTCCCTAGAAATCATAACTGTGCCTAGAAATTTGAAATTTTTGTAGTTTAAAATTCTAAAAAGAAGTCTGATTTCGCGTTAGGAGCTTTTGGGACCATCGAACTGTATGACATGAATATATATTACATAACTATTGGTTATTTTACAAAATGAATTACAACCTAGTCATACCTGTGGTAACGGAAATATTTTTTTTTTTAATAGTTTGCTTGAATTTGCTATGGTTCTGGTGACGCGAGAAATTTAAAAATTTGTATAAAGCTTGAAAATGTTGATTTTGGGCCGATATAATGTAAATTTAGCTATAACCCTGAGACATACTAAAATGATTAAAAGTGCGCTTTTTCAAATGGAATAATCTGCATATCATAAGATTGGTTGAAATAAAATAAAATTATGTTTTTCTACTCCCCCTACAGAAAATTACCAAAATCGCCAACTATGTAACTGTCTATATTTAAGCACTGTGCAACGTAGATAAAACTGTGCGCTTTACTTAACCGTAAACAGAGCTCGATCAACAACCAATACGGTAGCATCTGTAAAGTAAATCGCACGGCGAATAACCAATAAGATAAAACCTTTAGTAATTGTCACGGAAACAAATAGCAAACAACCCATAACCTTTTGACGTTTCGTAATTGTATCGCGTATGGCACCAATTTTTGTATTTCCCTAAGGTTTTATGGATATGAATGCGGTTGTAGAAAAAACTCGAGTTGAAAGACAAATACGCACTCCTAGAAGCCTCTGGAAGCCACTTTTTGGGTGTTGTAAATAAAAAAAAAACAAAAACTTGTGTTCACGTTATGCACGTGGGCAATTTATATTTTTCCGTTTATTGTCGCTGGAGGTCATGAGATTGACTATCATTGCAATTTTAATAACCATGATAAATGAAAATACTTCAATAAAAAATAAAAGTATGAGAATGTTTAGATTTCCTTGTATTTTCATGAGAAAATGAATTAATTCCATACATCTGCGGAATACTGTGTGAACTTGAACTATAAAAAGATGTTAGCTCAATTGGCATACACTTTCCGAAGTGGAAACCTGAAATTTTCAAATTGACAAAAGTCGAGTCTTTCTGTGAACGCTTGTACGCACTCTTATGGCACACGTGAAATTTCATTTTGCATTGAATTCAAATTTTTTTTCATATACCACACTACCACATTCCTTGGGTCAGGTTCAAATTCATTGATATATATCTATTCTATGAGGTTAATGTTAATCACTTGGTCCCGTGTCAATTGAATGCGAATAAGTTCATAAATTAACATACTTATCTATTGTTTCGCATTGTGCAAAAAAAAAACTGTAGTAAGAACTAATCTCATATAAGAAATTGAACTATGATACAGTTTTTACTTCGAACTCCGTACATTATTATTGATGACAGAAAAATATACTTATACACATTGCAGTCGCCAGACATTTTGGCACCCCGGCAAAATAAAATTGCGCCGCCCTGCTTTACCAAATTTATCTGACTCAAATCATTATAGTCAACAATAGAGTATTGGAGTATTAAATTGATATGTTTTGTTATTTTCCAGAAAAAACTGTTTTTGGCAGCGGAGGGATCTGTAGAACAATCATTTATTACAACGTATTTCTCAGTTTTCCGATTTAATAAGTTATAGATATTTGAGCCCCATTATTCGTTTTTTTAAAACTTTCGAACTACAGGTTCTTGAATTATCCTTGAAGGAGTCTGTGTTAATCCTCTCAGGCATCTTTTCAATTTAATAGGAAACCGAATTTTTGTTCTTAAAATCACCTTGTTCAATTTATCATAGGACGTTTTGTTTATTTCATCAAAAATCACCCTGAATGATTCGAAAGTATCGAGCTCTTCAGTAAAAAAACGACGCAGTTCTTGAAGACGCATTTTAGTACCAATTTGCATTTTCACTAGTTGCGTACCAAAGGGGATATATCTCCCTGAAAGCAATGTCTCTTTAGTACCCTGAAGTAAATAATGTGTTCATATTCTGTCGTTTTGGGGGTTATTTATTTATTTATCTATATAAAAAGGAACCTCAACAGAAAACTGAATTATAGAGATTCACAACATAATAATCATAAAACACAAATAAACAAAAATGTAAGTGGTTTTTCAAAATCTAACAATTCACATATAAACCCCATAAAACATAATTTTATCATGAAACAAAAAAATATATCCTTGCATACAATAAATCGGTATACAAAACATTTCATTTTAACCTCTTACACTTCTTTTGATTTTTATTGATTTTTTATATTGTATATTATTATTATATATATATTTGTTTATGATATGTCGGTCCTGGTGGCGGACCTGCCTATACATATACAACAAAATTCGGGAAAATGCACCGACTTAGTGTGAATTTTGATCTCCCGTTCAGTCATGCGCCCTATATATGAGATGTGTTAGAATAGAACAACGTAATTTCCACAAATATGATATTATTATATATAAAAAATATAATCGATTCCTCTACTTTTATTTCTATAGATTTCACAGCAGCTTTTTCAGATTTTTCATTTTCATTAAGTAAAAGCCGAGTCAATCTAATACTTATTTTTTTCAGATCCTAGAACGTATAAATACATACTTATGGACTCAATATGGATTCCATTTGCAATTACGATAGCATATTTGATATTTGTGCTTCACATTGGACCACGGTTTATGAAAAATCGGAAGGCATACGATTTGAAAAAGCCTATTATGATTTATAACTTATTGCAAGTAGCAATGAATATTTATTTATGTATTTATGTAAGTGGGAGAAAATGTTTTTCAATTATATACCTTTTTTTCATTCCATCTTTATCCTTCAATCGTGGGTGGAAACGTGGTTGAAGTTAAACGTTAATTTTTCCTATCATGGACTACTTGATACATCTTATGGGCACAACATGCACGTCGAAAGAAACCATTGTACAAGGTGTCCCATAAAAAAGATTATATGTAAGAAAGCGATTGAAAAAAATAAACCGTTTGTACAACAAATATTTATTGCTTATGATAATACGCTATTTGGGAATTTATTTCTCAAAAATAATATGCCTCGAATGCTCACCCTTGCGTGAGTCAGGCTCTAATTACCATTGTCAGAATGATCCGATTAAGGTCAAATATGCGCTGTTTTATTCGATAACTTGTTACCATTTTGAAGGTTATATGCGGGAGGTTTTGATTTTCTGCTTCAATATAAAGAAATCTGCGGCTGAGCCTCATCGAATGGTTTCAACGCTTCAAAAACAGCGCTAGAAGAAAGAAGTTTTTCGAAGATGCAGAATAGGAGACATTACTTGATCAAGTCTCGTGTCAAACGCAATAAGAATTGGCAGGATCATTGGCAGTGAAGCAACAAGCCTCAAGGTCATGGGAATGATTCAGGAACAAGGAAATTGGTTTCCGTACGAGTTGAACGGCGTTTGTTTGCTACTTGCAAGGCGTGAAATGGGAAGTCCAACCACACTCGCCGTATTCTTCAGACGTTGCTCCCTCGGACTATCTCTTCTTTCGATCAATGGTACATGGCCTGGCTGACCAGCACTTCTGGTCTTATATGAAGAAGTAAAAAATTAGATCGATTCGTGGATCGCTTCAAAAGATCATCAGTTTTTTCAACGCGGGATTCGTACGTTGCCCGAAAGATGGGGGAAAGTAGTGGCTAGCGAAAGACAATACTTCGAATCGTATATTTATAACCAGTTTTTCAAAATAAAGCCTCGAATTCCAGTAAAAAACAGCGGAGGCAAAGTTGTATGCCTATGTAAAAAATTTTTTTTTTTTGTGCGATGATGGAGAATGCTTATAGTAGTTAACAATCCTGTCAAATTTCAGTGAAAAATTATCATTCCCGCGAATATGTGGGAGTTCATAGTTTCAGCAGTTTTTCATGAATCACCCTATATCTCTGAAACCAATATTCTTATGGAACATTACGACCCTCCATTCAGTTTGAAGTCCTCTATCTCCACTGAGCCGTTGTCCCTTACGTCACTTGTCACCCTATATAATATACTCTGCTATCAATCAATGTTCAATTTTTTCACTAGAAAAAAAATATTAACATTCTTTTTTTTCAGGTTGTGTACGCTTTTAGCCAAGTTGCAATTTCGAAATGCATCGAAGTTGATTACTCAGAAAGTGAGAGGGGATACAGAGAGCTCAATTGTGCTCACCTTTATTTTATTAACAAAATTATTGATTGCGCAGATACGGTGAGTGAATATGAAAAATTCAAAGATTCAAAAACAAAGTTTCATACCAGTTTTGTGATGTATAATGAATAAATCAAAATTAATTGATGGATTTTATTTTCAGATATTCTTCGTACTGAAGAAGAGCTATAGGCAAATGAGTTTTCTTCACATATATCATCATGCTCTTATGATAAATATGTCATGGATTTGTTGTAAAATAGTTGGAGGTGGACAGATGGGATGGCCCTGTGTTTTCAATTGTGTGGTTCATATTTTCATGTATGCCTACTATTTCGCTACAGCGTATAACCCAAAATACAAGGAGATACAGATGAAGAAGTACATGACACAACTCCAGTTGGTGAGTTATTTGATACATTTTTTTTATCAAATATTCTTACTTAACATCGGAAAATATTTTTCCGCGAATGTCTATGTCATTTTATAATGTTGCAGCTAGTGTTTTTGTGGCCTTGTCTGTCGCAGAAATAGCTGCACCTGATTTTTATATACAGAGTGATTCACCGGTATGGCCTATCAGACGTTTACAGAAAACTAATCAGAATTTTGAGCTGAAAATTTGCATATTGGGGTTTGAGACAATGATCTTTCTTCCTAAAATATTTTCAGATCTCTACAACTTCCGGTTTTTCCGGAAACAATACAACACTTTCTTATTTCAAATGGCACACCCAGTATATCATTGCATCATTAGATTCATACTCAGGGCCCCCGCAAGGGACATCAACGCCCGCGTGCGGAACATATTTTGGCGCCCCTTCAAGGGGGGAGGTGGAGAAAAGCACTGCTTGATAATCGGAATTTTTTTT